>NC_140970.1:3345658-3435658 GCF_056783735.1 Eptatretus burgeri | reverse complement strand
TTGGTGGCGATTGGCCTTGACCTTCAACGTTAGCGCCTCAGGTCAAACATATTTGACCCCAAGGTCAAATTTTCAAGTTTTAGGAACCATATCGTGTAGTACCTCAAATTGAACACCTCGATGAGTGCTTTCTAGATATGTCAAGCTTGAGACCTTATGACGTCATTTGGTGACATTATGAGGCAAACGCATATTTTTCATGGTTACTCTGTAGAACAATTCTCATCGGAATCTCTCGTAGGCAGATATTCCTCAAGGAGTCGCTCCTGGTGGATAGCAGCTCTGTTCACCTCAGTGTGACCTTAAAGAAGTCACACGTGGTCACCTTTTGGCAAGATACGGGTTACCCTGCGGGTGACATAGTTTTTTATTATTATTTATTTTCCCTGCTCTCCATCCTAATAGCCCTCTTGGTATACAAATTTCTCTTTGTTGCTCCCCTCCCCCCTCCAAAATCTTTTTCTCTGCCCCATTTATTTTCCAGGGTCGGGTAAAACGGCGGCGTTCCTGGTCCCCATTTTGAGCCAGTTATACATTGAGGGTCCTGGTGATGCCTCATTTGCTTCCAAGGTATGTCCATCAACCCTGTGGCCACCGCACCATGCTCATGGCATTTAACCTTTAACGACGTACATCGGAATAATGTTTTATTGTCCCTTTAAGACTCAACAGATTTATTTTGTGGATCATTCGACTCCATGAGACTAAATGTTTCCTTGCTGATTGTTAAAATCCAGGGTATGCAAATTGTTTATATTATTGTATAAAATATTAATGTACAGGTGGTGGACAAAAAATGTAACCACCTGGGTAAACGAGGGACACCAAGCAAGGGCTTCCACACATGTCTGGCCCACGTGTTAATTCGGCAAATAACACATCCCAGCATACTTCGGGTCATTTATCAAAATGCTGCACAGGCCTGGTTGCCTATAATTATGGCTAGCATGGCTGCAAGAGGAGACCCCCCCCCCTCCCAAATGCTGATCATCCAATGGCTTGATGAGCACGACACTGATGTTATCCATATGTCATGGCCTTCTCAGTCACCAGATCTGAACCCATCTTAGCATTTATGAGATATTCTGGAATGACGCCTGAGATGGCTTTTTCCACCTCCATCAAACAGGTGTGAGTCGATTGATTTTTGTTTTTTTTCTTCTGGTGGAAGAATGGTGCCGCATCCCTCCTGCAGAATTCCGGACGCTGGTGGACTATGCCACAGTGCATACCAGCCGTACGTGGTGGCCCAATACCCTATTAAGTGACTTTACATTGGTGTTTCCATTTTTTTTTTTTGGCCACTACCTGTATGTATATAATTACCACGTAAAGTGCAAAGTTTGGTGAAGCAATTTGTTCACTTTGTCTGTCTGTCTGCAGGCGTCAGTCGATGATCGAGGAACAGCGTTATTTCAATTGAATGTTATACTTTGAACACTGTAAAACACGAATCGCAGAATGATTCAGAACACGAAACTGCAGTTTAACAGTACTTTTGCTGTGAATTCGGCAAATTGTACGGCATCTCATCCCAAGCACGCATGTGCACAGAGGAGTAATGCAATTGGTTTAGCCTGTCTGCAAAACTGAAACTCTCTCGGTATCGGGGAATATCGAGACTCAGACAAAATGGCGGCTCGAAGGAAATACAGATCGTGCTTGGAAATGCAAAGCAAGAGTTTAAAAGACCTTGCCTCAAGACTGCGTGGGGTGAAGGTGTCCGATGAAGTCTCTCGTTAGGTAATGGTTTTTTTTTTCTTAGAAATTATAATCGACTAGAAACACCCGTTCCCTCTGGGAGCGGGAAAGGAGGGAGGCAAGCCTAGTGTTGGCTTGATGGTTATGGTGGAGGGCTTGGGATCCTAGGGTCCTGAGTTCAAATCCTGCTCGACTGTTGAATTGATACCAGGTGGGGTTGACTCATCCTGTCATCCTTCCGAAGTCGGTAAAGTGAGTACCAGCTTGCTGGGATGATTGAGCCATTCGAGTATCCTGCGTCGGAGTGGCGACCCGCCCAGGATTGTGCCTAATAGCCCAGGAGACTGCTTTGGCAGCGCTGACACTTCGTGTAGACCATACAGAATATGGTCCCCATGGATAGATGGAAGGAGGTGGTGTTGGCAATTTTAAGTTGGAGCTGGCCATCCCCACTTTGTAGAACATTCACATTCACACCTTCAGTACAACCACCAAGTTGCAACACATTTTGTCACACAAACAAACAGACATGTATGTTTTAACACATTCCCCCATAATCTATGATGACTAGTTTTCATGGTACGATGACGGAGAGAATTGGCGTATTTTAGAATGATTTATACAACTTCTGGAAGTTGGATTTGTTTTTTTCACAATAACATCCAATTTCCAAGTGATTCTGTCCAGTGGTAGTGCAGGAATGCATTTGTGGAATGATAATTCACCCAATTCTTATGAAAATGCCCTACTTTAACATCAAAGTAATAAAAACCCAAGATGGAGGTGGCCATCTCAACTTAGGAGAACGTTCCCAAGCACACCCAGAATGCAACCACCACTTTTGAACTTGTTTAGGAGTACATAAAATACAAATCACTTGTGTAAATTTGCCAAGTAGTTTCTGATTCTTTAAGGTTTTCATACAGAGATATTATTGTAATACAGTACAATCCTTTCAACTGCTGGGACTTGAAGAACATTCTCCCACCGGGAGCGGCGCTGCACTATACACATTTACATAGACCATTTGCATTGTCTCCCCCCTCCCAAACCCACATGACTGATTTATATATTAATTTTTTCATGCCAAAAACCTTCCTGGGCACACCTCAAGTACAACCACCATTTCAACTGGTTTTGTCCAGCAGTTTAGGTGTGCATACAAAACAAACAAAAGCACACAAACACATGCACAAGCCAAATTATATATATATATATATATATATATATATATATATATATTATATATATATATATATATATATATATATATATATATATATATTGTTGCTGCCACAGGTCCCGAGACGCCAGCTTGTCACCCAGGGAGATTAATCCCCGGCTGTCCTCGGTAGCGCCAGACCTGGGGCCACCGCTCACAATTGACGTTGCGGTACTGTGGGTTGTTTTAGAACCACGAACGCCATCCAGTCAACCATGAGTTCCAGTGTCCACCTTCTAATTATTCTGTTTAACTGGAGGTCACGTAACCTGAGCGAGGAGCGTGCCCTCGAAAAAGCACCAATGTTATCTCGATGAGATTTTAATTGGGGCGGCCGAGCGTTTTAACAGCTGGTGAGTGCCGACGATTTTTGGTTAAATCTGTGGTAATTACCTCCCAGTCTATCTCGGTTCAGACAATGCTCAACCAATGGAAGGAAAGGACAGACACGGACAGGTAGGAAATCGACAAATGATTTGTTAATAATAAAATAAATAAATAAAAATAACTTTTTATTGGCTGAGGTAAATAAAGAATGAATTTCAAAGCAAAATCAATCAAAATTCCAGGAAAGAGACAAAGAGCAAATGCTTATCAGGGGTTGACTTACTTACAGTTAAACACAGACAAGGGTACCCAGCAGATCATTCAGGGGGAGGGAGGGGGAAGAATCGTCTCGCTCACCAGAAAGTCGTCCGTGAAGCGAAAACGTCCTGAAATGCGTGCGTGCGTGCATGTCACGTCTGTCACCAGCACCCAGCCCCGCCATGCATCCTCTCCCGAACAGCCTTGAACGCCAGTCGACATCTGGAGGGCACCGGGATCGTCCATCGTGGGTTTAGACCCTGGTGTTGTTGGTGACCGACGCGTGCCTCACTTGTTGGCGGCGCTGCTCACACCCACATACTCACTTGCCGAAGCACTGGGAAGGACGAATTGTCTCGTTGTTGTCGCTGGTCAGACACCTGCTTCTTGCTCGCTTCTCAAGCTTACTTCTCGTTCTTTTCTCCCTCCCTGGCTTTCTTTCGCCCCGCTTTCTTTCGTCTCCCGCTTTTCTACTCAGAACGTACCTCTCACTCGTTTTTATATCTGGGCCGTCTCCGCGGGTCAGTCCGCCCCAAGCTCACCCCGCCCCACTGGCGCATGGTTACCATGACAACCCGTGTGCTCTCAAAAAAGGCGGGCGTCGGAGCTCACGAAAGATTGTTACTGAGAAAGAATGGGGGGCTGGCTTCAGAGCTCATGAAAGAAATGTGTGTAAACGTGTCTGTCGTAAAGAAAAAGCTTCCCATAAGATAGGGGATCTATCCTTTACCCTTCTCAACGCATCACATTTAAGATCCCATTAGACATGGGGATGGGGCTAATCTGAACATGCATTTAAGGAAATAACTGTCTGAGGACCTAGATGTGTGGATGCATTCATCAGACCAGATTCTGAAATCTGTGACAATATATAATTTTTTTTGATTATATATTGAATCAACACTGCCACAAACATTAGGAGACCAACCGAGCACAATAAACACTTGGGGATGACATGGGTCTGGATAGATTTTATCGAGTTGGAGATCTTGGGGCTTGAAACAGAACTTGGGGGAAGCGGGATGCAAATGGTGCCATGCAAGTTGCACACAGAATGGTTTGAAGCACGGCACATGTTAGTCTTCGGGAGGAGCTCCTCACCCCTCTCCAACTAATCTTCAGGCATTACAAACACGAGCGACTCACAATACACGAAGTAATGATGGAGAATGCCTTTTGGGAATGTCGTCACTTGTTGGCCCATGGCATAGACATGTGTCCGAAACATTTTCAGTTCATTTTGCAAGAGATTTTTGGCATGTGGGTGGAAAGGACCAACCTTTGCACATACTAGTCAATCGATTTAAACATTAATAAACTGCTGACACTCCTGGGAAAGTTATTGATCCGAAAACAGGCAGAAAGCATTGGATGTGCAGGGCACAGTGACTTCTGATGTCATTGGAACATGTAGAAGAATGCTTCAATGGTCTTTTGTCTTGGGCTGAAAAGATTTTTGGTTACAAATTTGGTCTTTGAAGTTCCTTGCAGGGTACTGCTGCTGCTGCTGATGTTTTACACAGGTGGGACTGTTCTTGTTTGGATGCAGAGTGAGGGGGGGGGGGGTGTATTTAACAGCTCGTATGTGAAAATCTCCTTTTTTATTTTCATTTTATTATTTGTTTTATTTACTTTGGTCGTTGCTGAAAGTGCCATTTGTCTTATCAAGTGTTCATCTTCATGGAAATCTATTATGTTTATTTTGGTTAAATTCGATATTCATGAACATTTCTGCATTTATTACCTTTGTCACTAAAGGTGGACGGAGGTTCTTTTCCCCCTTTTTGTCTGTCTGTCTGTCTGTCTGTCTGTCTGTCTGCAAGATATCTCATAATGTTATGGACGGATTAGGGCAAAACTTGGTGTACAGGTTGGGAGTGTGACGAGGACCAATTGATTTGATTTGGTTTGGTTTGGTTTGGTGAACACGCGGATTTGGATCCCGATACGAGAATTTTTTTTTAATTGTGCTAGTGATTAAAAAACGATGTATTGGACGATATCTCAGAACGTTATGGACGGATTCGGACGAAACTTGGGGGATGACTTGGGTAGGTGACGAGAACAAGCCGATTAGATTTTGCTCGAGGTCCAGATGCAGATCCGGCCTATCTGTGCGATACAAAACCTAAACTAATCAGCCTGCTTGTGTACAATGCCTTCAGAAAGTATTCACACCCCTCAAGTTTTGTCACACCTGCAAATATGTGCAAAGCTGTTCCAGACTTACCCAGGAAGACTCGAAGCTGTATTCGCTGCCAAAGGTGCTTCGACAAAGTATTGGCTCTGGGGGTTGAATGCTTATTGATGCAAGACTTTCAGCTTCTCATTTTCAATGAATTTGTAAAAATTTCTGAAAATGTTTTCACTTTGTCGTGATGGCGTATTTTGTGTAGATCGGTGACAAAAAATATAAGTTTAATCAATTTTATATTCACGCTGTAACACAACAACATGTGACGACAGTCGAGGGGTGTGAATACTTTCTGAAGGCATTGTACATGTTACATCACACGTTGCAATCTATTTTGGGAAACAATAAAGGATTCCAACTTCCAACATGATGACATGACCCAATGGCTCTCGGTTCTTCATTTGTAATATAGAAGCAAATACCAGCTGTCGCTTCACTGACGGGAATACTAAAAGAGAGGGGTGGGGGGGAGGAAGGGGAGGGGAGAGCATTGCCTCACCACACGTCACCACACACTCTGGGAGGGAGAGGGTGTGAGGAGGTGGGTTGGAGCGAGAGAAAGGGAGAGGGGGAGAGCGAGGAAGGGGAGGGAAGGAGCGCCTCACGACGTGTTGCAATACACTCGGGGGTGGGAGCGAGGGGGGGGTGAGGAGGGTGGGCTTGGAAGTCAGAGAGTGATGCCTCACCACATGTCTCTATATGTTCAGGGATGGGAGGGTGGTGGGCGTGAGAAAGGAGAGTGAAGAGGGGGACAGCGACGCCACATGTCGCTTTACACTCCAGGAGAGAGAGGTGTGTGTGGTGTGAGAGGTGTGGGAGAGAGAGAGAATTGGACAAATGAACACTTTTTTTTAGCATCGGAACTGCTGCCAAGTTCAATTCTGCAGCTTAAATTTTGTAATTTGGCTCAGTTTAAGAGATTCTCGAGGGGGTGTGCCTGATTAAGGATAAAATTAAATAAGGCCGTTAATTATCTTCAAAACGGGTTTTAATTAACCCAAACACCCAATTTTCACTCTTGCACTTCCTTCTTGGAGCCCTTTGTATGCAGGCAAAGTTTTTCAGGCTGCTGGGTTTCATGCTTTTGGAGTTATGGAGGACACACACACACGCACACAATTTTGAGTAAAGCTATGATGATGATGTTTTTCTTGTCTTTTTCCTTCTTCCTGTCTACTGGCAATTTGAACTTCAAAGGACGAGATTGTTTTCACGAATACGCATCACTCTTTAAAAGGCTATTCATGGTCATCTCAACTAAAATGTGCAGGAATTTTGAGCAGGTTGTGTGAAGCAAGACTGCACCACCTTTCCTCATGAATACTAGCACAATATCGTCGGGATGCTTTGCAGGATATGTCCCGATTTGGGCGGAGAAAACAGTTTCCCCTCGCCCTGATACTGGCACCCACCCGCGAGTTGGCTTCGCAGATCTACGATGAAGCTCGAAAGGTATTCAATTATAAGCGTGAACACATGCACGAACTCTTTTATGAAACGCCGGCAAATGACCACCGTTTGCACGCTGAAAAGCATTTCTGGTGTCTGTCTGTCTGGCACCTGTGCTTGTCTTTTATTTATTTAATTTTATTTTTCATCCATTACTCATAATCAAAAAATATTTGCTGAAAGAATGTGTAGCAGCATTTTCTTGATCACAGACTCCAACCCTTGCCTCGCAACTGCTTTAATGCCATGACAGTTCTCGTACCGTTCGTGCGTGCGCCCCTGCGTGGTCTATGGAGGCGCTGATATTGGGCAGCAAATCAGGGAACTTGAGCGAGGCTGCCACCTGCTGGTCGCCACACCTGGTCGTCTCGTGGACATGATGGAACGTGCCAAGATCGGCCTCGAGTACTGCAAGTGAGTTTTTTTTTTTTTCTGCTTTGGAAGCATTGAGTGCCGAGGTGGCGGAAAAGCAATGCACGCACACACTTCCTTCAGGTACCTTGTCCTGGATGAGGCTGACCGGATGCTGGACATGGGGTTTGAGCCACAGATCCGCAAGATTGTGGAGCAGGATGTGATGCCCACACGTGGTGTGCGTCAAACTCTAATGTTCAGTGCTACATTCCCAAAGGAGATACAGGTGTGTTTCGAATGGTGTTGGGCATGGCCGAGCCTTTGTGAACCCTGAAAAAAAAATCCAAAATTTTAATTGTTTGACACAACAAAAGCTCGATTAGCGATCGAGCTAACGAGTTCGTTCACGACCCTTTGTCATCACCTGCCTCCGTAGCTTCTTGCACGTGATTTTCTCGAGGACTACATATTCCTTGCTGTTGGACGTGTTGGATCTACTTCTGAGAATATCACTCAGAAGGTTGTGTGGGTTGAGGAAGAAGATAAGAGGTCCTTCTTGCTGGACCTTCTGAATGCTACAGGTGATGCAATTTCTTTGTCTATTTCCAAAGTTTGATCTCGTGCTCCGTCGTCATCATGGCCAATCTAAAAATGATTTTTGAGCAATTGGAAAGAAAGAAAAAAAAATGTTTTGGCCCATGCCGCAGGCATGGAGTCTCGTACACTGGTGTTTGTGGAGACTAAGCGTGGAGCCGATGCTCTGGAAGGCTTCCTGTACAATGAAGGCTATCCTTCGACGAGTATACATGGGGACAGGTCACAACGGGACAGAGAGGATGCTCTGCAACAATTCCGCTCCGGCAGATGTCCCATCCTGGTGGCCACTGCTGTAAGTTCTCTTTTTCTGAGGTCTTGTCGACACAAATTCTTTACACCATTAAGAGCATGATAAACCCAACTGTGGATGAGATGGTGAACAGACAAACATTGGATGAGCAAATGGACAGGATTGGAGTCAAACAAGGAACGTATCTTTGGGGGGTTTTGCTTGAGGGATCGAGTTGCTACAATTGAGGATTGCCGACGAGTAGGATTGGACAAACACATTTATAAATCTCTGTAATTTCCCACTTCTCTGGTTCTCTCCCTCCGTGCCAACCTTCTCAGGTTGCTGCCCGCGGACTGGACATTTCCAACGTCAAGCACGTGATCAACTTTGACCTCCCGAGTGACATTGAGGAATACGTGCATAGGATTGGCCGTACAGGACGTGTTGGGAACCTTGGTAAGCTATCCGTTGTCTTATTTCGCTTAGACGTGAGTACTAACGTGAGCAGTGCTTTATTCTGAAGTCACCAAGATCCTAAGGATCATTTGAGGCATTGCCAATCTTGATAGGTGGTGGCCCCCATGGTCGACTTGTGTTTTTTTGCCAGGCCTCGCCACATCCTTCTTCAATATGAAGAACTCTAACTTGAGCCGTGACTTACTGGAACTGTTGGTCGAAGCCAAGCAGGAGATGCCCAGCTGGCTTGAGGGCTTGGGGTTCGGCCAAGGGCGCAGCAGCGCCGGCTGGGGTCGAGGCCGCAGGTGGGTTTGCCCGTTTGGTGTTCCCTTTTGATCGCACAGCTCATGTCGCTTGGATCCTCGGTTTGAATCCCATACTTTGTGTTGATCTTTCTATTATTTCTCAATGTCCTCATAATTCACCTTTTCCTGCGTCGTTCTACTTCATGTGATGTACTTTCTGTGCAAGCTTCTCCAAGATCCTTTGATCCAAAAAAAGATGTGGGTTAAAAATAGAAATGTCTGCAAATTGGTATCTATATATTAATACTGAAGGACCAATTTTGTGCTCCTCCTCGCGGTCGCGTCACGTTTTTCTCGGTACTGTGACCTGGACTGAAAGAAACTTCGTACCTGTAAAAGTGCATTGCACATAGTGGCAATTGTCAAACTTTCTGAAGCAGAATAAACACTTTTTGTTGAGACGGGGGCGAGGAGTGAAGAGGCGAGGGCGGGGGATGAAGAGATGGGGGCAGGGAGTGAGGAGGCGGGGGGGGCAAGGTAAGCAAACTTTTGGGCGGGGATAAGCAAGTTGAAAGCGGGAGACGGGGAGGAATGGGGCGGGGGATGAGTGGGCGGGGGCTGGGGTGAATTAGGCGGGGTTGAATGTGAGGGGTGGACAGGGGGAGGGGCCCGGGGGAAAGTGGGGCGGGGAATCAAGAGATGGGGGCAGGGAGTGAAGAGGCGGGGTCGGGGCCGGGGTAATTAAATTTTTGGGCAGGGGTAAGCAAATTGAAGGCGGGGGGAATGGGGCAGGGGTGGGGGATGAGTAGGCGGGGGCAAGCACGCCCTGTCCAGTCTATGTCCCTTGAGTGTGGGTGAGCTGGTCAGGGTGGTTGAATGAACGGAATCCGTCTGTGACGGGGTTTCGGCTAGTTTATAATAATATAATCTTTGTTCCTCTACTGCTGTTGTTTTTTTTGTTTGTTTGTTTTTTAATTTTCCTTTCGTATGCAGCACATGGCTGCAGGTTGAATAATTTGGTGTGTGTGTGTGTGTGTGTGTGTGTGTGTGTGTGTGTGTGTGTGTGTGTGTGTGTGTGTGTGTGTGTGTGTGTGTGTGTGGAGAGGCAGCTGTGCCACTGATGAAGTGCCCCCTGTAGACTAGAGCACGAATTTAGAATTTGTTCAGGATGCTGGTGATAGCTCGCCCACTCTTCCTGAGGAACACTGTGGGATCTTTCACATCACTACTGTTGGTAGATGGGAAGCCCAGTTTAACGTCCATCCAAGGGATGGCACATATTTGTGAATCACCCTGCCTGTGAAATCCCAGGATGACTGTTTGTTTATCGTTTGGTCGGGCTTCGTACCCAGGCTGGCCAGTGTACTTTCCTCTTGGCTGTCCTGCCAGCCCACTTTTCTTTCTGTCTGTCGATATAATATTGTGCATACATCCACTTTTCAGGAGTGCCGCAGCCTTTGGCGGTCGGGATTACCGCCAGTCCCATAACCCCACTGGACCCCGAAAAGGTCCTTCGATGGGAAGCAGATCCTCAGGTACCTTTGAATGCATTGTGGAATGTTTGTATCAATCATCCATTTGGCGTCACCCCCGCAGTTTTGCTCATTTTCCAGCCTTGCGATTGTGTGCGTTTAGTTGTGCATTCATTACTGTTCTTTTTTGTTTGTTTTGTTGTTTTTTTTTAAAAAAAATTATCTCATTCACTACGTAGGTTTTAAATCATCTCGTGTAAGTGTTAAAGCTAATTGACCATTCATTTTTCTGTCTTGCATCTCCAAAACATGATAGGCTTTGGTGGAGATCGATCACGTGGTCAGGTGGACTGGTGGGACAACTAAAGCAGCACCCGGTGCCAACTTTTGGCACCACACATGAGCTCTTCACCTTTCCTGCCAAACATCCCAACGATCCCAAGCCGTCCTTGCGCTGCCCTCGGCCAGTCACAGCATCGCTGGCGTTCACCTGGTGGAATTGTTCCACCTTTTCCTTGTAATATTTTAAAATTTTTGTTTACACCTTTTTCGTGCACATCCGCCTGCTCCATTTGAAGGGAGCGGGTGAAACTGTGCCATAGTTCCACGGAAGGTGTTGCTTTCGTCCCTCGCCGTGTCGCCATCGGATATGGCAGGAGTGGGAGTTGGAGAGCAAGACTGTCTCATTGTTATGGCTGCACATTCTGCAGTCGGACCCAGATTCGTTTATTCCTTCATTTTGTTTTGACCGCAGTTCGCTGGTGGCTCTGTGTAGTAATCGAGTTGACTCCATTTCCAAAATGGCGCCTCGTGCGCTGCGAGAGAAGCGTGGCTCGTTTTGCCATCGACGATTTGCTCCTCTTTCGCCTTTTTAATTTTATTTCACCTGCCTCGAGTCGCTCGTCTGAAAGGTGAACAAGCATAGAAAAAATTTGTCAACTTTGATTAAAGCCACTACAGTATCGTGACAGTTATATTTCCACCACAAGTTCATTTGAGGTTGCAATCACATGAATGCAGACTCTTCCTGTTCTCCAAAAATGCTTTTTAATTGCTTTTGCTCGTTTGCAAAAAATAAAAAAACAAAAATAAAACACAAAGGTGAGTTTGAAATGCTAATTTGGTGACGATGCAAAGGGTCACTTCGTTCTGATCACACATTTGTCTCTTCCGAGGTATCCTTTGTTTGCTCCACTGCTCTTCCTCGAGTCTATTCTTTGTGCCACAAAACCGGTTCCTACGCGCACGTTCTTACTCTTCGGGAAGCGTAATGATGTCAGTTCGGCAGATTTCTGGGCTGTGTACATGAATCGGATGTTGGAAGTTTATATTTTTTACTCCTGAACTATATTTTTTTTTTCTTCTTCTTTCATCTCCAGTTTGCAGGCTGCTACTGCTTGAGCAAAGTGGTTGCTGTACACACAGTGTGCTCTGCTTTGCCTTTTTGTTTTGCTGTTATTTTGATTGTTTTTGTTTTTTTAATTAAATAAAAGTGTTTGAGATGGGTTACGATAAATTGTGGGGTGTGTTGGGGTGAGGGAGGTGGGTCGGGGTGGGTGCATTTGAGTGGCTAATTTAATACTTAAAACTTCGAAGGCACGTGGCAACCTGGAGCATTGGTCTGGCCACCAACTTAGGACTCGTTTTGGTGGGACCAGGCGATTGTATATAGCATGGTACGATCGGGGAAGAGGAGGAGGAGGGGGGGGGGGGGAGTTTGCTCTACGACCCTGACCAAAACGCGCGTTTGATCTTTTGTCCAATGCGACCTTTAATGAGCCCGTGCCCATGGTTTACTGCTCTCCACCGCCCTTTGTTTACTTTCGCGCCTCCAAGCACCGATGTACTCTTCGAGCACTTCCTCCACCCCCTTCCCTTCATTACCACCACGACCCTCAAGTTAAACAGCCATAGCAGACAGTCATATGCATTGTATGAGGCAGATGTTTGTCTGTTCATGCTTGCTCCAAAAATCCCTCAATATGCACATCCCTTTATGAGCATCAAATACTTCCTCCTGGTGCAGAACAACAGATTGCCACTTATTTACTCTGTCACCTTAATTTTTCATCCCCCCTTTATTTTCATGTTAATAATTCAAGGAAATGTCCTTTCTTTGATACTGTTTCCTTTGTTTGTTGTTTATTTCCCTTTTGGCACAACACCGTTCGTTGCTTTTATTTTTTTTCGATTTTTATTGTAACCGACCTTTTATCTGCTGAGCCCATTTTACTCCCCCTTTTGGTCTTGCCAACTGACAGTTGCTTGCGATGTGTTCCTTGTTTTGTAGTTTTACGTGAAAATAAAGTGGACAATTCTGCACCTTCGGAGGCCTTTCCTTGTAGTCAAGCTGGGTGGTTCGTTAAACGGTTTCTATTCGCTGCTTGATCCTTGGCTTCTCTAACCGTTTTTGCAATATGATATTTTAACTTGTAAGGTATCTGTAGTGTCGATTTCTCCACTCTTACGTTTTGCTTTTGTTATTAAAAGGCTTTTGAATGCATTTCAGAATGTGAGGGCCGTACGTGTTAGAGGGCAAATAAGACTCCTCTTGTATCTTGCCGACAAAACTTTCACATCACCTGTTTTCCAGGACTCGCTTGAATACATGTTTTGATCTTTATTAATTTTGTCGAATGATACATTAATATATATGTCAGCAAATTTTAGGCATGTTCTGAATGGTTTTGTAACCTGCAAAGCATAAAGGTACCATTTGTAAATGATGGTGGAACACCGGCAAAAGGGGAGAATGAGAAAACAATCGTAAGAACAATGATGTCATAAAATGGTTGAGGTTGAAATTATTGTTTTCGATGTTGCTATGAATTTGTTTGTCTGTCATTTATTATTCTGACGATTATAAATGGCAAAACTCGGGATTCGAACCGAGCAGGGGCCGTGCAAAGGATAAATGCGACACCTGCAGGAATTGAACCTTATCTTCAAGGCTTTGGATGCAACAAGCTGTGTGCATCTCGCATTGAAATGTTTTCATTTCTTTGCTTCATCAAACTGCACCTTTATTGAAATGATTGTTGTGCTCGAACCAGTTCCGATTTGCATTGTCTGTTGGAATGAAATGCATTGGGATGGATGGTATACCGGCCTCACTGGGATGCCGAGATCCCGATGCCCAGGGCATTGTGGGTAATAGATGATCGGCCGGTTCTCTTTTTATCTGTGTCCATCTGCAAAATCTTCACGTGAATGTGTTAAAGCAGGGCTTCCGTTTTATTCCTGTTTAAAACGAGTGTGCGGTGTTCCAACGCTTTCAATTCAGGGTTTGACACAGGCAACTGCGGACATTTGGCACAAGATGAACTTCCACTGGCGGTCTCTGCAACAAGCAAAATGCA
The DNA here is from genome assembly GCF_056783735.1 of Eptatretus burgeri. Classification (NCBI taxonomy): domain Eukaryota; kingdom Metazoa; phylum Chordata; class Myxini; order Myxiniformes; family Myxinidae; genus Eptatretus; species Eptatretus burgeri. The sequence goes on along the minus strand of NC_140970.1, from coordinate 3,421,792 downwards.
TCGAGTTTAGGACACGCCGAAGTTTAAGGCCCTATTTGTCCTGCTCAAAAAATCTCAGCACTCCAATGGCTCACATCCCACGGTGAACAAATTTACTTTGGGGCCAACTTGCACTGTGCTGGCTGAAGGAGGGCTGTACAGCTGAAACCAACACGATTTTCTCTCCCCTAATTTTATCCACCCATTACTTGGACTGGAAAAACAATTGTTCTTAAACCATCAGAGCCTGTGAACCGAGACTCGTAGTGGAACTTTTTCACATATTTGGGCAGATTTTTGTACTTTTACATGAACTGCTTGGGGAGTGGACTGTGGACAAATCAATATTGGGATTTGAACCTGTGATTCTAGCACCAGGAGTTGTTCAGGTAGGAACTCCAAGCGGGCCAACAATGTTGTCCTGGTCATTACTTGAAATTGCCAGTTCAGTTCGTTCCTGATTTATACCTTACTGAGGCCTCGAAGGTTAATGGATAACATTTCTAACACCGGTGGAGCTTATGATGTTTCTGCAATTGCATTTGATAGTTGTAGCTGGAAGATGAGTAAGTAAATACTCATGTCCACAAGTGCAAAGTTTGAAGGTGGGGAAGGAGATTTGTCCTTTGAAAGTCCCATAAAGATTGCAACAAATAACTCTCAAAACGAGTGGGTTTGGAGATTTACAAGCGATTTTGATTGGCCTGTTGGGCATTCCCATTCAAGAACTCATCAGCTCTTGCTGAGATCCTGAGTTCAAATCCCACATGCTGTCCTGTCCAGTGTCCCTGCAATTCATGCAAACACGTCTAATACATTCACTCCCTACATGTGACATATGTACAGCTCTCCTCCATGGGTCCTTAGATCATGACTTCAAAAATCAAAACATCTTTTGTTATTCAACCCCTCTGAGTTGTTCCATTAATAACTTCTGATTTGTTTGGTTTTTTTTAAGCATTTTAAAAAAATTTATCATTATATGCCTTTATTTTCTTCATTTCCAAATCTATGAACGTATTGACTTGTATCAACTACTTACCGCTTCACTGGGCCGAAGGTGGACTGTGCTCCATGGATGTAGTATCCGTGATCCAGGTAAAACTCCATCTCCTCGGTGAGGTACGAAGGGTAATCTGTGGTCATCCTAACCACACAAAGGTCATACTGTGTATACTTTGTGATGCCTCAAGTTCTGATCCTCATATTGATATCACAATACAAGCCGGCAAACGAGTAAATCCACATACTAAAGCACAACTGTCCTGCATGCACGCCCCTGTCCATGTTTCTGCTTCAGAGCACCATCGACATCATATCCCTTTTGAGGTTTTCACTTGTTCAGCTTCTCCTTCCCCCATCCCCAAACATGGTGTTGGCATATTTGTACAACTTAACAACTCTTCCTTTTTCTATATCGTTATTATGGATCGCAAGACCAACACCAACAAGTGGGGTCGAGAGGGAAACTTGGAAACACGTGGTGAAGAAGGGGAGGAGGACAGGGGGTATACAGCCACAATCTCAATCACAGAAGTGGAAGGGAAAATGGGGGGGGGTGGGGAACAGAGCAAAATACAGTATACAATGTAAAAAAGGAAGGAGATACAGAAACTTGGAAACTCAGAAAGAAAGGGACTTGGGAGGGTGGGTAGATCAATGGGAGTAGTAAAGATCAGGGTTATGGATGGGGGATGACCTGAGATAGTGGTGAAAAGCCATCTTGCAGCCATGGAGGGAAGACTGAGATTGAACAGACTGACAGAGTTGTTTCCAGTGATGAGAGAAAAGGGGAACGAATGAGTGGAGGTGAGTGGTGAGCTTGGAATTTGGGACTTTAATCATAAGGTTACTGGCAGCCTGTGTGCACCCTACAGAAAACAGAGGGTGGGGAGAGCATTGAAAGGGCAGAGGGTGCAAGACCTGCGAGAAGACAGATTACCAACCTGTCTATGATGTGAAAGCGATAGGCCCAGAGATTCAGCTTCATCGTGGGAGATTCCATTAAAAGCCTTTAGTTTCAACAGAGTGAAGCTGAGCAAGCTGTGAAGCAGGGGCAGCAGACCAAAGGGGAAAATGGTTTTCGAACAAGCTGTGGATGAAGATGTTGTCGGTTCATAAAAGTTCAGATGGCCAAACAAAGACCTTTTGTGTGATGGAAGATGCCCAAGCTGGTTTTGGATACAAACCTAGATATGTGGTTTAACCTAAAAATATCATGGCTGATTGTGAAGTGCAAAAGTTTGTGTGACTGAACCTCTTCGAGAGGATTGTTAAGGAAGCAGTTGGGTGGGTTTACTTGATGGTATTTTCAGAGACTCAGTGAAAGTGTGACATTTGTCATGATTGAATGATTTTTGTGTTAAAGGACTGTACATTGATTTTTCAGGACTGTTTGACCAGCTTGTGATTCTGTCAAGGTGTAAGGAGAGGGAAGAGGCTTGCAGCCTGCCTACCTGAAGAATGAGGGGTGTCCTGGCAGAGGGTGGACTAATCAGTAAATGGAGATAGGTGATTTTCCAGAGTCAGAGAGGTCATTGATGAAGATTAGGACTAGGACTCGGCCTAGAACACTGCCGCGGGGCACTCCAGCCTTGACAAGGAGAGGAGATGAGAGAATCCCATTGAGAGCCACACATTAGTTACGAGTAAAGGTGAGTAACCCACGAGTGGAGTTTCCTTTGGATGCTCGGCAGAGAGTTTGGAGAGCAAAGCGGGATGCCAGACTGCATCGAAGGCTCAAAATATGTCCAGAGAAACAGCCTTGATCTCATCTGACATTGAGGGCCTCCACTCATTGTTGGGAGAGCAGAAGCAGTTTGTCCAAGGTGGAGTGTCCTGGTCTGAAACCAAATTGGTGATCTGAGATAACATTGGAGAAAAGGAAGGATTTCATATGAACTGTGATGATGGATTGATTTCATGACCTTGCTGATGATTAGAAGTAAGATGATGGCTCTGTCATTACCTCCTTTCACTTGGTCCTGATGCAGAGAAACTAAAGGTCCTGTCACACCTTGACGATTTAGCCAGCGTATGCCGACGTATGAAAAATTTGTCTAAAACGCTGGCACACGTCGAATACGTTATGGGTAAGTTTTGTATACGTTAAGAGCATGCTGGCATACGTCGTAGTACGCCGAGCTCGTCGATAAATTTTAACATGCTTGAAATTTTTCGACATATGCCAGCGTATGACCCACACGTTCCGCATATGCTGGCCATAAGTTGTAGGCACGTTACGCGATCATTGACACACGTCGACACACGTTACTTGTAAGTTACTCATAAGTCAAAACACGTCGAGGCAATGGTTTGCGTCAGTGTTCCAGACTCCCTGGTTTGTTTGTTTGTTTTTTTTCTTCGGTATGTCGGTGATGTTGACACTTCGATTTCTAGTGCGGTTATAATATAATATAACTAAAGGCTTCCGCTCAACGATTCAAATCATAACCGCACTAGAAATCGAAGTGTCAACATCACCGTCATGCCGAAGAAAAAAATAATAATAAAAACAGGGAGTCTGGAATACTAACGCTAAACATTAACGTCGAGGTAATCCTCGACGTGTTTCGACTTATGAGTAACTTACAAGTAACGTGTGTCAACGATTGCGTAACGTGCCTACAAATTATGGCCAGCGTATGCGGAACGTGTGCATCATACGCTGGCATACGTCGAAAAATTTTCAACATGCTGAAAATTTGTCGACGTACTCAGCGTGCTTCAGCGTGCTCTTCACGTATACAAAACTGACCCATAACGTATTCGACAAATTTTTCATACGTCGGCATACGCTCGCTAAAACGTCAAGGTGTGACAGCGGCTTGACACTTCGATGTCTAGTGGGGTTATGATTTGAATCGTCGAGCCGCAGCCTTTTAAGAGGCTATGCCACGTGATCGTCGGCGATACGCTGCCGCGCGCTATGCATACGTTAGACTATCGTTGGGCATAGGTGGTGAATGCTGACAACACGCTCAGCATTCGTTGGTATAAGTTATCTATATGTTATCGAAACGTTCTGTGTACGTTACTAATACGTTATGCCCAACTCGTTATGAATACGTCCAAAACTGTAGAAAAAAAACATCAATAGTTCAGCGTACGCCAGCGTTTTACATACATTTTGATACGTCGCCATACGCTGGCTAAAACGTCAAGGTGTGACAGGGCCTTAAGCAATGAGTCTGTTCCGGGATTCTCGATACTGTCTCATCGATTGTAGTTGTGGTGATGCAAATCATTATGGTATTCTCAAAGTGTAAACATCAGAACAGCAATCATCTGGAAACCAAGATGCTTTTCTTATAACTTAAATTATTCTAGAAAAGTTTCCATTGAAGAACATCAGTATGAGAAGGGGGAGGGAAGGAGATTAATAAGGTGTGCCATTTTGTGTGTGTGTGTGTGTGTGATATAGATATTGTCCCTTGTGAGGAGGTGTACTTTGGATAAAGTTTCAGAAGATGGAGTTTCGAGTTGTGGTTGATAAGATGATAAAACGATTTGCAAAGCATGTACCATTGAAGTTAAAATAATGCGATATTAATCGGATAGAAGTAATTCGATAATGTTTTAAAATGTATGTGTGATCCTTAAAAGTATTGCTAATGCCTGGAGTGGTTCACCAGCTCGGTGTGTTGAGTGAAACAGTCAGTGCACCCCTGCATATCCCATTTGGATTTTGAACCCATGCCATAAAAAAACCATTTCCATCACACATGTATGAGGATGGTGAGGAATGAATTAACAAACTGCCGAAGCAGTAAAGTTTGCTTTAACGCACCAGCAACTGGTGGGGCAGGTATCCCGGAACTTGCAGCAGTAAAATTGCCACTCCCGATCCAGCACGGCTTCAAAATAATTGCTTTGGACTCCAGCCACGATCCCGTTACCTGAACACCGCTGGGACCTGTGGAAGAATGGCAAACTCTCTGAATCATCAACCGTTCATTCAATTTCCTGTGCTCGCTCGACCTCTCTGCTCAGTCCGCCTCTGCCCGGTCCGCCTCTCTGCTCGGTTGACCTCTCTTTGCCTTCCAAACACAAATCATTTATCTTTGGCATTTCAGTACTTTGCTCATGATATTGGAATCCCAGGTTCACAACCTCGGTAGTGTATGCATTTGTCTATTGTCTACTCATGTCTTTATAATTCAGGTAAAGGTAAACTGATGGCTACCTATCCTTGTAATTCATGTTGAAACTACAATTGTATAACCTCGTGTCTGTGATTCATGTCAAAGTACACTCTGCACGACTGTCTTTGTCCCGCATGCAATACATGTACAAGATCCTCCATCATGACCTTGGACGACAAAAACAAAAACAAACAGTCTTTCCTCACCATTGCTGCCCAGCTCTGTTGTAGTCCTCCCAGAAGCACTCGGTGACCGGGCCTAACCAGGATGGAGGTCGGCGACACCCGTAGCTCCAGAGTCTGTCTCGTCCCTCATCCTGATTAAAGAAACTCAGTGCAGAGCTCAGAATCTGTTTGAGAAAGAGGAAAAGTATCTGAGAGACCAAGTATTGGATACATAAGAAAGAAAATGCTCCTGGTGACGTCGGATCAGGCTCGAGTTGAGAAAATAGAGGAGACGCAAAGAGAAGGTCGGTTGATCTGTGATTAAACACTTACTGTGATTGACATTTGAAGAGGGAGTGTAAAGGAAGAAGCACCTGTACGAGAGCGAAATGGATGCATGTACCTCTCCATGGGGACATTGATGGTAGAATCTCTGTCGGTACTGGTTCAACCACGGAACGTAGATGGAGGGTTGAGGCTTGGGTTCGGGTTTTGGACTGCGGCGTGCCTCTCCTGGCGACCCGAGAAGGAGAAGCAAACAAAGAGTGAAGAACAACACTGGGAAAGAAAGAGAAGGTGGCTGGCCAGCCATGGCGGCTCTTCGTGTGTGAGGGTGGCGAAGAATGGGATTTTTTTTTTCCTCCTTATTTTCATGATTAATAAAAGCCTCTCTCAAACTTTCCATCTGGTTACCATATGCGAGGCCGGGCTGTCTCAGCCAAGCGTGGATCAGGGCCAGTCTTGGCTTCCGTTACCTCTGTTAGCTCATCTCGCCGAGCCAGTCTCGGCGGTTATCATTTGAATGATCTATTTCCCTTATTAAACTCGAGCTCCAGAACAAGTGTTCTTCTCGTGTCGATTTCTAATCCACACAAACTGCACAGACTTGGCCTTCACTTGTGTAGCCTTGTGCCAGGTCGTTTTGTTTTGTCCAAATTTCAACATATTGTCTCAACTAAACTGCTGATGTCCCTGAAATCGGTGACGTCCCCTTCCGCGGACTTTCGGACGTACGTACAGGACAGATATAACTCGATGCTATCAAGGGCTGAAAACGATTTTGTGAAGCTGCTGGATGGTTTTTGATTTTGGAACTGCACGGTGCCCTTCTGCCAATGACCTGTCAACGTTTTCTCTTCGGTGGTTGATCGACGGGGTGCTAACCTGGGGCCTTGTCATGCACCACCACAAATGTACTGAACGTTCCGGATGTTTTCAAATCCGTCACCAAGTGACTGTGAGGGCAAACGGGAGTTACTGAAGCTCGTTGAGGATTGTGATGCGTGATCACTTCAGGACGAGGCTTGTTTTTTGGCAATTACATAGAACCACTGCGAGCAACATGGGTCAGTGTTGGAAAATTTCCTGATCCACGAGCTCACAGAGCAATACTTTGAATACAGGGACGAGAGGGACGCGTCACTGCCTAGGAGGGACGAGAGGGGCGCATCACAGCCTAGGAGGGACGAGAGGGGTGCGCCGCTGCTTCGCATGGATGAGAGGGGCGCACCGCTGTTTCAGAGGAATGAGAGGGGCGCGCCGCTGCCTCGGAGGAACGAGAGGGGCGCGCCGCTGCTTCGGAGGGACGAGTAAGCGCGCCGCTGCTTCGCATGGACGAGGGGTGCGCTGCTGCTTCCGATAGATGAGAGGGGCGCACTGCTGCTTCGCATGGACGAGAGGGGCGTGCCGCTGCCTCGGCTCTCTCGTGATGAAGCTGAGTCTATCAATTCACCATTGCCAACAGGTCAGTGGTCTCTCTGTCTTCTTTCGCCTCCTTTCTGGTCTTGCATACTCTGCCACCTCGTGCTTTGTTCCCCCCCCCCCCAGGTATCTGTAGGACGCACATGGTCCACCAGCAACCCCCTCCTCGTGAAACTGCCTAACTCCAGAACCACTGCTCACCTCCACTTATTTGTTCCTCTTTATTCCCAATCTTTGGAACTGCCTTCCATACTCTTTTTGATGTCATTTTTCTCTCGCAGTCTTCAAGACAGCAATTCACCACCATCTGAGGTCATCCCCCATTCAAAATCATGATCTTTTCTTCACCCGTTGAACCACCCCATCATCTTAATCTACCTTCTCCCTCCACCCTGCTCTTGGTTTTTCCCCTTCGCCTGCTGTCCCATTTATTATGTTTTGTCCTGATCTGTTCTGTGTCCTAGGTCTTCCATGAGCCTAGACCGTCTATAAAATGAATAACAATATTAATAATAATTATAACTGTGAGCAGTGAGGCAGGGGCCCAAATGTCCGTTGTCCAATATGAGGCAATTTCAAACCACATGACGTATGACATCATCGTTAACAGCATATATATTCCCCCGGGGTACTCGATCATACACACCAAGTTTCACATCAATCGGATGAATGCTGTTGAAGAAGATTTTTTAAGAGGTTCACCTTTAATCCAACACTGCGGCCAAACGACGTGGCCAATGACGTCACAATTAACACATGTTAAGTTGATCATATGTGCCAAGTTTCACATCAATCGGTGAAACGGTTTTGAAGAAGATTTTAAAAAGGTTCAAAAAAAACCCCTTAAATCCAACATGGCGGCCAAACCACGTAACAGATGAATTGATCTCAAAAAAACTTTTTTTGCATCATGGGTAGTTAATCATAACCTGCCAAGTATCAAATCGATAGTATTTGCAGTTTCGGGGAAAAAAGGATGTTTTTGTTTAATTCCAAGCTGGTTGCCATGGTGATTGCAAAATCAAATTTTGGAAAAAATATGTATCAGTTCCCCCATTCGCCCCAACATTGCATGGGAAGTTTCAACTAAATCGGTGCAGCGGTGCCCACGTTACAGCTTCCAGAAATATTCGGCGGAAGAATAATATAAACAAGTCTGAAGATGACGATGGTTCACGAGCGGTATTTGACGATGTAGAATGTTTCAGAAGTCAAGGATGAGACAATGTGATAATTTTTGACCAAGTTATAAAAATGATCAACATGATGTGGTACGAGTGACAGGTTATTAACTGCAAAATGTCGAAAACCCGGTTTCGTTCAACAACTTTCAAAATGTGACCTTTGCATAATCTTTAAAGGTCCCAAAACAATGTTGTGGACATTAAAATAAGGAAACAGGATACGGGCTATAGCTTATTGGAGTTGGTTCGTCAAAGAAGATCGAAAACCCGGTTCGATTCCCACAACTTTGAGAATTTGACCTTTGTGAACTTTAAAGGTCAAAGGTCAAGGATTACGACCTTTGGTGCAAAACTTCCTTTGGAACATTCCAGGAACAATATAACGTCAAAAAGGCTATGTGGCATTTCGCACTCCTCGGATTATCCATACTTTGATGAAATCAGCGTAAAAACAAACTTGAAGGGGGCGCCACGGGCAAGGTGTTCGAGATAGAGCAAAATGGTTTCAAGACTTTCGGTGGGGAATGACCTCAAGATTATTCATAAAAAATATTGTCATCCTAGCTCTCAAAGTTTGGGCGGTCGTATGATTTTTATGTCATAATTCGAAATTTTCTAAGTTCGTGACCTTGTGACCTTGACGTTGAGACGAAAATGAAAAATCAAGCTCCGTGGGGCTATGCAGGCTCCATTTGGCTAACCAAATACTGAAACTCCTGCCACATTCGACAAACCCCCTCGGAGAAGATGTATATTGAAATCGGCGACCCCCTAAAAACACAATTCGCAATTTTCTAAGTTCGTGACCTTGTGGCCTTGACCTTGGGACGAAAATGAAAAAGAGCTCTGGGGCTATGCAGGTGCCATTGGGCTAACCAAATACCGAAACCCTTGCCAGATTTGACAAACCCTTCGGAGAAGAAAATTTTTTACGTCAAAATTTGCAATTTTCTAAGTTCGTGACCTTGTAACCTTGACCTTGGGACGAAAATGAAAAATCGAGCTCCTTGGGGCTATGCAGGTGCCATTGGGCTAACCAAATACTGAAACTCCTGCCAGATTCGACAAACCCCCTAGGAGGAGATGCTAATTGAAAACGGCTACCCCCTAAAAACACACGTTTTTTGGGCGTGGCTCCGCCCATAATGGGCGCACCACGCCCATTTTCAGGAAAACAACGAGATCATGATATAAACCTCCCACCAAAATTTATCAGGATCGGATCAAAACCCACAGAGCTATGCTCGGGACAGACAGACAGACAGACAGACAACAATAACGAATATAGTGGTTACTTATTTTTTTCGTGAAAATTTTTTTCGTGAACCAATACAAGTCTGGAGACGGCGATGGTTCACGAGCAATGGACACAGTTCGCCTTTTTTATTTTTTGACCTTCGAGGGGACGCCACGGGCAAACTGGCGGGAATCGGGAAAAACGTAAATGACGAAAGTTGTAGTACTCAAAGAGCACTACTTGCATACCAACTTTCATTCGAAACAGTTGAAAACCCGAGGAGCTCGATGCCCAACTTATTGATTTTTTTGACATTTTCTGAGTTCGTGACCTTGACCTTGAGACGAAAATGAAAAAAAAATAAATCGAGCTCCGTGGGACTATGCAGGTGCCATTGGGCTAACCAAATACCGAAACTCCTGCCAGATTCGACAAACCCCCTAGGAGAAGATGCAAATTGAAATCGGCTACCCCCTAAAAACATGTTTTTTGGGTGTGGCTCTGCCCATAATGGGCGCACCACGCCCATTTTTCAGGAAAACACAACTAGATCATGATATAAACCTCCCACCAAAATTTTATCAGGATCGGATCAAAACCCACGGAGCTATGCTCGGGACAGACAGACAGACAACAATAACTAATATAGTGGTCACTTATTTTTTTCGTGAAAATATTTTTTCGTGAACCAATACAAGTCTGGAGACGGCGATGGTTCACGAGCAATGTACACGGTTCGCCTTTTTAATTTTTTTGTCCTTCGAGGGGACGCCACGGGCAAACTGGCGGGAATCAGGAAAAACGTAAATGATGAAAGTTGTAGTACTCGAAAAGCACGACTTGCATACCAACTTTCATTCGAAACAGTTGAAAACCCGAGGAGCTCGATGCCCAACTTATTGAATTTTTTTTTGACATTTTCTAAGTTCGTGACCTTGTGACCTTGACCTTGGGACGAAAATGAAAAATCGAGCTCCGTGGGGCTATGCAGGTGCCATTGGGCTAACCAAATACCAAAACCTCTGCCAGATTCGACAAACTCCCTCGGAGAAGATGTAACTAGAAACCGGCTACCCCCTAAAAACACGTTTTTTGGGCGTGGCTCCACCCATAATGGGCGCAGCACACCCATTTTCAGGAAAACACAACTAGATCATGATATAAACCTCCCACCCAGATTTTATCAAGATCGGATCAAAACCCACGGAGCTATGCTCGGGACAGACAGACAGACAGACAGACAGACAGACCCATAACGAATATAGTGGTCACTAACTGACTCGTGAACCAATAAACTTGATCGATCAAACGTTTGTGTTTCTATAACAATCCCAGTAACGTCTTGATTGGGGATACGTATGGACTCGCCTGTGAGTTGTGTTGCTTGGGTTCCAATCCAGACCCAGCTATGAACTGTCGTCCTGGTGTTCCGCATGCGGGACGAGGGATCGAAACTGCGCACTCCAGTTTGCCAGCATCAGTTGGTGCAAGTTAACATCTCAGGTTGTCCGTGTCCTTCATGACTCCGAGGAAAGTTACAAATTCCTGTCCAAACCGTTTTCAGTGGAGTATCCTGTGTGGGAGAGGCAACAACGCATCCAGGATCAGTAATGATTCCCTCTATAATACAAGATTTTTTTCAGAAATGGTTAATTATTGCCTTCAAACGACGTTATCAAGAAACCATTCATACCATTCCAAATGGAGCTGGCTTCCGAAAATGAGATAAAACACACAAACACACAATTAAGGAGGTAAACACACATCCCAGGATTCACGGGGGTAGAGATCGAACCATTGATGATTAACCTGCATCATGGACTATGAGCTCCCAGGGCAGGAGAGCTTCACATCACGTTCGTGGCTCCTCGTCCACACCCTGTATCAGGATCAACCCACAGGTCGACAGACAACGAGACAGATCATTGTGCGACAAGAACTGGACCGGACTCATCATGACCGGGCACAAAAAACAGCAACGCATCGCGGACTTGAAAATCTTCCTTTGGAATCCAAACACCAAAGAGTTCTTGGGAAGGACTTCGAACAGCTGGGGTAGGTATTGGGTCTGAATCCTGGGGGTCGCAGGTGAGAGGACATCCATCGTACGTTCATTGTAAGAGTTTCCTTTGAAATAACATCGGGGCTTGATTCGAGCTCGGTGGTTTTCAGCCACCACCGAGAGGTCCTTTGGACCCGTGTGGTTGTAACAGCGTCCCATATTCAGGTTATCTCTTAATGGAGCTGAATCCGGTCAAATCGAATCTGTCGACGTGATGTACTTGGTCATAACTCTGATTTCGATCGAAAAAAAAATGTCCGTTTTTGATATCTCCGTTCTGCACGCTCATACTGGACAGCCGGCTCAACAAGTTCACCGGATGGTGTGCTCCACAATGCAACTAGCCCCGTTGGAAGCACGTCGGAAGGGCGGTTTGAGTTGCATTTTCAATATGAAGACAAAAGTTTGCAGCAACGTTGAACCCCGAACGGGGTGTGTGCGTGTGTGCGTGTGTGACCAAAATCGGTTAACTCAGCTTACTCTTTACGAGGTTTTGAGTGCAATGTTCAGACAGAGGTATCCGTGTGGTTACATCGCTAGTTATAGGATATTGTTGTCATTGCCTTGTGCTCCTGAAATCACTCAAACAATGAAGGTGTTGGCAACAGCAAGGCCCTTCTGAATCTATGGTTTCAGATGTTGTTTTGGCTCGAGTGGCCTTTTGCAGAGGCATGAACTCTTCCTCCCTGAAAGAGTGTATTCCTTCAAACCTTGCGCAAACATTTCACAAATTTCAAAATGAACATGGAGTTGAACTGAGAGTGGGACAAACATCAAGTAAACTATAGTATACAACTTGGTAAAGTGCATACCTTCACCAGACTGAACGGTTTATGCTATTGGAAGCAAGCGCACTGGCCTACGCGTTAGGTTGGTAGGGTCTGTTTTTGCACCCTTCTTGTGGATGGGAGTGATTTAGCTAATTTCTCTGCAGTCGAAGGGAGGTGGCCAAACGAGGACGACGGACTGAATTGGGCAAATAGAGAAAAAGCAGGAACTGCAGAACAGGATCTGAGATCGTGGGAACCAATTCCGTCTGGGCCCCGTCACCAAAAATATGGTTGTTAAGGTCGGACAGAACTTTCTCTATCTTCTCAGGAGAGAAGGACACAAAGTCCAGTCGACAGTGGGTGCATCGGGGTAAGATGGGTACAGAACGGGATGGGTTGGGTTCACGAGATTTGAAGGCAAAGTTTAGACATTCTGCTTTATTTCGACCAGGATCCGCAGTAACACCATTTGAGGTGTGGGACAGGATGGAGTGGAAGCACACATTGGAGACAGACTTGACAAGGTGCCACCATGAAGGAAGGAAACTAGTTGGAGAGTTCAGTCTTGATCTTTTTAAGATGGTGTTTTCTATCTTTCCTCAACAAACGTTGTCCTCAATTCGTTTAACTTTCCATGCCGAGAGAGCAAACTGCTTGACTGCAACAGCCGGACCACAGATTCAACGTACCAAGGGTGTAGACAGTTCAGTAAGACTATACTGTTGTGTGAAACCCCATCCCATCTGCGGCTTTCCTATCCATCCTCTTGCCTAGGCATTGGCAACCGGCGGCCCGAGGGATGCATTCATCCTGCGACGGGTTTTGTGTGCCCCGCGGAGAGATTCAAAGATTCTACTCAATGCGGCCTGCACCGTACTATCACCACGTGGTGATCATACCAAATCTCACGTGCAGCGTGTCTCGCCATCAGCTCGTACTATTAGTCCAGCGGCGTCACCCGCTCAGTCAACACGAGCCGACGATCGTTACAAAGCTGCATCTGATCATGGCAATCTCGAGTAAGGGGTAGGAAGATGAGCAGTGAAGGCCGAGTGTTGCAAGAAAAATGGATGCAAGAGTACTTCACTGAACACAAAGGTTCTTCCCTGTGTTTCATATGCTCAGAGAGCGTCGCGTGTTTCAAGGAGTACAATCTCAGAAGACATTACGACTCAAAGCATGCTACCTAAAACAAATTTCGGGGGCAAGCACGGAAAGACGAGGTACAGAAATTCAAAAAGAAGTTGCTCGAGCAGAAGAAGCTGCTCAAGAACATGAAGAACGACGCTGACATATTGTCCGAGCGGGTTACGTTTTGTGTCACAAAATGGCAAAATTTTCAAAACCATACTCCGATGGTGAGTTTGTGAAGGATTGTACCACGGACGTTATGAGAACACTCTGCCCGGATAAGTGTGGAGACGTGGAGAAAATTTATCTCTCGTACCGCACTGTGGCGAAGATATTTGATGAAATTACGAATGACATCAGTGGGTGATTGGGCAAGGAGACATTTTTCCACAGTTGTTTAGGAAAGCGCTGATAAAACGGATGCAGCCCAACTGGCCATCTTCTTCCGACAAATTAATGATTATTTCAGTCATCGATGAACGACGAGCCCTTCAATCAATGAAAGGGACGACGACGGGAGAAGATTTTTTTTTTCTCGGAGGCAAAATTTGAATTTGACCATTTCGAGCTCAAGTGGGAGAAATTGAGTGGCATTTCAACTGACCGGGCAAAGCCTATGGTGGTATCTAACACTGACCGAGTTGCGCAGCTTAAAGCAAAGCTCATCAATCGGAGTTTGGATCCTGAAGATGTGACTGTCTTCCACCGTGTTATACATCAGGAGAACCTCTGCGCCAAAGCGCTTGATTCCAAGTATGTTGGCGGCACAGTCGTGACCTGTATCAATTTCATCAAGCCTCGTGCTTTGAATCATTGCCATTTTTGAGATTTCCTTGACGACCTGGGTTAAAACGAGGAGGATTTCGTCTATCATCCTGATGTTCACTGGCTCAGTAAGGGTAAAATGTTGAAACAATTATACGACCTTCATGGACATGAAGGGGAAGCCGATGCTGGAATTACAAGATGAAGAGTGGCTGGCCTATTTGGCATTCTTTGACATTACATCATATCTCAATGAGTTGCAGAAAAGGAGCCAACTGATTTACGAGTTGTCCGACCACACATCAAATCTTTTCAAAACAGACTGCGGTTGTGGCAAATGCAGCTACAGTGAGACGACGCATCTCACTTCCCAACCCGACACAAAGTCCTCTGGAACGGTATCACTGGCAAAGGTAACTTATTTGCTTACTGAGCTTGATGTCTTGACCTAGAAATTCCCATCCTATTTCGCTGATTTTAGAAGAGAAGAAACCAGTTTGAGCATCTTCTCTGCACCATTCCACCGTTGATGTTGAAGGCACTCCAGCTCATCTACAGATGGAGCTGATAGAACTACAAGAGGACCTTGATCTGAAGTTGAAGTTTTGAGACGTTCAGATTCAAGACTTTTTTTTTCTTTTAAGCAAATACTTCCTAAGAGACAAATATCCAAGCCGAATGGCATTTGCACTGAAGAAGGTTTTGCTGTTCGGCAGCACTTATGCAAGCGAGCAGTTGTTCTCACGAATGAGGTTCATAAAGACCAGCCACAGATCCAGGCTCATCGACGACCATCTGAAGAGTTGCCTGAGAGTCATGACTTCTGACATCTCTCCAAATCTTGAACACATCTTGAAAGGCATCCAAACTCAGGTAACCATCTAAACTCAATTAGAGTTGGCCTTAATGAACTTGGAAGTCTGTGCTTGGACTCACATATTTCATCGCATACAAGTCACCATTCCTCACAATGACGGTGTCTCAATTTTCCATCTGCTTTCTGAAACAGTGTTCAAGTTGGCACTTTTCATTGCAATTGGTCAAAATTTTCCAAGTTTTCCTCTATAAATTTGTTGGTGTGCTGAAGTTCAGTGAAATATCAACGGTGCCTCTTGAATTGAGTGTTGTCCATTGTACCTACTATACCTGCTCATGCATTATTTTGTCCATTGTACCTACCACCGAGATAATATTATTATGGCACATTATTTCTACGGGTGGGGCTCATTCTCAGGAATGCGGTCCGCAGACGCATACCAATATCTTAGTGTGACCCATGACTCAGAAAAGGTTGCCCATGCCTGCTCTAGACTCCGAAGGATTATTAGGAAAGCCACAGATTGGAACGGGTTGATTCACACAACGGTATATTCTTACTCAGCTGTTTCTTTGCTGGTCTAGTTTCTTTGTCTGTCTTTGTTTTGTTGCCCATTCACCCACTCGAGAGTTGATTCATGCCAATGGGGTTGGATGTTCTCGAGCAACTTCTCAATTATTTGTTTAAATACAAATTTTGAGTTGCCTGAGTGTGGCTGATGAAACAAAGACCCACAAGGAATCGTCAAGGCACCGGTTGGAGGCATATTCGGGTGATCCTCATCTGATTAAATTATAATCTCTGTTTTGTGGAAATGAAAGTGGAATTCATCATTCCTGTGCATTCGATGCTTCGTAATTTGCTGAGAATCTCAAAGTAAATTATTGTAAAAAATATTCATTGCTTAGGTTTATAGATTTACTAGCAAAAGTACCCATCCCCAGAGATGGGAAATGTTTAAGTTAATCTCTCAATTTAAATTATTTCATGACCTTAAAAATGTTAATTGTGTTGCACTATTACTTTCACTGGGAGCCAAAGCTCTGAGCTATTGATAGCACCCATCGCAAAATGGTGGTGCAACATCGGGAGGCGGAGGTTGTATTTGGCTAAAAAGAGGGCAAAGTGTCGCTGTTATAAATTGTGTTACTCCATAAAGATCTGTATTAAATATACTTTAATCCAGATGTTCATATTGATTTTAAAGATTACTGGAAGGGACAATAAAAAGGTGAATGTTGAGCTTCGCCTGCGTGCGTAGCTTTTCAAACGCACTGTGAGAAGCAGCCACAATAAACGGGAGGTAGCTGAACGCACGGACAAATACCACGGTTCACAATACTATACAGTATATATAAAATTGGAGCAATAAACTCGGGAGTTGTCCTTGGTAATGCTAGTTCACCCTTGCTTTCAAAACACACACACACACACACACACACACACACACACACACACACACACACACACACACACACACACGTCTTCTTAACGACTACGATCACCAGAATAAACAGTCGATGCTTAACACCCTTACCTGCAGGACATAACTGTGCGGCAAAAACTTTGGATCAGTTTGTAATGAGCACTGATCCATCGGACCTTGTATAGGAAAAGCAGAGTCCTCAGGCTTATGATACTACTCAGACATGGATCCCCATCCTATGACTTCATCATACTGCCACCTAACTGTGCGTCTATGGTTTTTGTGTTCTCACTCTTTCTTGATACTATTTTTTTTGCCAGGAACGTCTTTAGGTCGTACGCGATAGCCATCTATGCCACAAATGTTGACTCTGTCAATGTTTGCATGTGTGACCCACAGACGGCCTAGCACCATTTTGTTTGTTGTAGTCCACCATATAATCTACAACTCCATTTAAAACATTTACCAGATGTACAGCTTTTCATTATGGGCATCATCAGCAAACTGTCTTAAGAGTTTGCGAGGAATTGAGAAATTCAACCCAATCTTCAGTCAAAAACTACTCCATTGTGCTTCCTCATCTAAGGCACGAACACAATTGGCCCCCATCTTGTTTCGAGCACACATTGGCACAACTGTAGGCATTTGTATATAAGTACCGTCTCGGTGGACGAAGATTGGACATTATATTGTTAGGATATCAGCATGTGCACCAGGTTCACGAGTTGTGTACTCGGACCCACTGCCACTACCGAACCTGAGACCCCTGTGCCATGCAAAACTCCACGGCCCAGAGGGTTGTCAACCAACCGCGGATGCCGGTTGGACTAATTCGGTCGAACAGGGTCCTCTCGTTTATGTGGTGTTACCTGTTGGTGACCCAATGACCTCAATGAAGGTCCGCTCCCTCAACACACACCCAAGTACTTATTATAGCCAAGCAGAATAATGGGTGCAGGATTGGCTAACCCACGGAGCCAATCAGTGGGGTAAAAACTTCCTGTCTATCGATTATGAATAAGCCATGTTGGATCAATGAAAGAAAGGACAAATGAGCAAGTCTGGAAATGTAACTATTTATACACACACACACACACACACACACACACACACACACACACACACACACACACACACACACACGCAAGCCATCTTTATTTACACAGGCAGGCAATCAACAAGCAATCATAGGCAAAAGACAGATACAAAGAAAAGACTTACCCCTAATACGTATATCCCTCTTAAACAGACTTACATAGACAGACATGGCGCCATCATTCATTCCGGAGAGACAAGGAGAAATGAGAAGAAATAAGCAGAGCAGAGTCTGGGGATGACTCATCCCTCACCTCTCGCAACCAAGCTGGGTTGTGCCGGGCCAAATATTGTGAGGGAAGGGAGAGGTGAGGGGGGGGTGTGGAGTGTTGGTATTGTGTCGGAAGCATGTGGTGTGAATGCATGTAGAGCTGCGTAACACCTCAGGGACTTAACCGCACCCCTTGAGTCGTGGGCCGCTCACCTTTGGCCCTGGTACAACTTGCTCCTGCACCTCGTATCCCAGCTGAGCCAGGACAAGCGTGAGGTAAATCCAAGGGCGGGGATTGTGCACAATCTGGCAGACAATCTCCCAACACAGGCAGTTGAAGATGTACTCGCGCCCTTGGTGCATCGACAACAGCCCCCGAGACATTGACAACAACGTCCCCGGAGTATTTACAAACTTCGAGGGAGAAAATGTCATACATGGGAGTACATCTGCGGCTTCGAGGGAGAAAATGTCATACATGCATCTTCCTCATCGGTGCACATCCGATGGGAGCAGGTGCAGCAAGGGAGCTGTGGAAAATCCCCATGTCATGATGTTCAGAGGGCAACGTGAGCCCTGCCCTGTCCTTGTGGGCCCAAAAGCGGGGGAGCGCCCCTGCTCCCTTTTTGATGCACAAACGTTCCTTTGCACTGTTTGTGTGTTTGAGAAGCGTTGTCCTGCATGACGAATGTCAGAGTGCAAGGAAGGATGAATGTGGGCAGGTACTTTGGTTGGTTCGGAGGATTAATTGTTGACGGTGAGGGACGGATGAACAGATGGTTAATTGTGAATGATAAAAGAATAAGTGGATCGTGTGGTGAGGAAGCTGGATAAAGACAGACTGGGGGAAGAGAATAAACTGACTGCGAGTTGACGGAAAGACCAACGGGATGAAGGAGGTTTGGTCAATTGAGATTTGGTGAAGCGGATTGTTGGTAGATTCCATCCATCCTTTTGGACCATACTCTGTGCAGAGCGTTGGTGCTGCCAAAGCAGTCTCCTTGGCTCTTGGGCACAATCCTGGAGGGGTCGCCACTCCGGCACAAGATACCAGCAAGGTGGTTGGCTGACCTCAGAAGGATGATGGGCAGAGTCAACCCCACTGAGTATTAATTCAACAGCCAAGGGGTATTTGAACTCAGGATCCTCGGATCCAAGCCCACCAGCCTAACCATTAAGCCAACACCGGGCATGTTGGTGGATTGATGAGATTAAAAGTGGGTAGAGAAGGGGAAGATCCCACCGTGGATACATAGACTAACCTCAACACATTTCCCCCACAAACCCCTGAATAAAGAGCAAAGGTCTACGCACCACAGAAACTAATTAAATAACTTGTTCTGGGGAATCCTTCGTGTAAAACTGTACACGAATGCTCTCCCCCAGGGTACATGTCTAAAACCATAACAATATGTTGCTTGCAGCTACAACAAAAATGTCACTTTCACCAGAACCATCATCCTACTTGTTGACTATTCGATGTTCAATGATATGATAACATGGTTAAGATGGAAATGATCACAAAGATAATAACAATAATTTTGCTGAAAGGTTCTAATCCAAATCTCCTTTGCAGGAAAAATCATACTCTTTTACGTCATCCTGTACGCTTTCCTTGCTGGAATATTGATGGGGACCATAAGTGTCATGTTGTCCACTGTTCCGGAGAACTTTCCAAAATGGCGGGATCGTATTCCATTGCCAGGTTGGCAGGGGAATGGTTGGGGAATTCATGAGCAAAGGGTTACAATTTTGGGTGTATCAACCACCTTCCCAACCAATTGTACAATGCAGGTTTTTGCATTTATTTGTCTTCAAAGGATTTTCTCGAGATGGTGATGGTACCATGTGTGACTCCCCCTCTCCCACCCCCACCAACTGTATGAACAGGGCTGACGATGCGCCCACAAGTTTACAAGATGCAGGTGGCATTTGACGTTTCAAATTCAGATTCGTACAAGGACTACACACAAGAAATACACAATTTTTTGTTTCCATATAATGCAAACAACCAGACAAACAACCAAGTCTACATCGACTGCAGTGAGTTTGAAACGGTTTCAGTTCAACACAGACTGCTTCCCAAACATCTCTATTTTCTCTTTCTCACTTTCACATTCACTATTTTCTCGAGCATGTTGGAGCCCAACATTTGGCTTCGTTAGCAGCTGATATGTATTTCCTCATCCATTTCCTTTTCCTGGATATAGGCAGGGCGTGAAGTGTAACCCAACCTATCCTGACCTAAGTATCCCCCCTTTCGTCAACCAATTTCATGATCCTGTAAATTTCACCGGGGAGAAGTATTATAAGTTCCTGGATTGTGTGAATATTTTCAAACCAAACGGCGTTGGAAGTAGAGTAGTGAGATGATGCGTCACTGAATGCACCCCTCTAAATAACCCTTTCTCTTTGGCTGGGATTGGTTTCAAACAACAGCTGGAATTACCAACAACAGGCAACACTTTCCATCTACTTGAGATAAAAGGACCTTATGCAGAACCACACACATTTATGGTGATTTTGAAGCTCTTAAATAACAGAGTGGAAAGGTAGTGAGGACGATAAGAATAGGCCTTCGCTGCATCCCGGAAAATCCTTAACTGTCCCCTCTTCGTCCTTTCTCAACCTCAGGTGAAAATAAACCTCGATTTCAGAGCAATATTATGCACGATACCCGCAAGCGAACATCATGTCGGTTTGACCTGAAGTGGCTAGGCCCCTGCTCGGGTGACAGCGACCTGACGTACGGCTACGGCAACGGAAAACCGTGCACCATCCTCAAGATAAACAAGATCATAGAATACATCCCAATCGTAAGTTCTTTTGGATAGGTTACATAAAGCTGGCTACTTTAACAACAATTATTTACATATGGTATTGTATATGCAAAAAAATTGTGAAATTCGGACTACCCTTCTCCCTCAATCTACCCTGGATGCTGCATACATCATATACAGTACATCCCTCTTCCTTCATCTTCCCTGACTTCAATCTCTTCCAACCTTTTTCTTTGCTTTCTCCCCACCTTCCCAACTTTCCTGCTGTCCCTTTAATCCAATCTCTTCCCCTCCCCATACTTTCCTCAATGGACATACATAATATGTAGATATCCCCTAATCTACTTTCACTCACATAAAATTGTGTAACTTATCAGTAATATCCTAAGATTCTCCTTTAAAGGAGTATAGGGAACATTATTATGTCGAGGCCGAGTGAACCGGGATTGAGGCAGTTGATCCCCGATACGTGAAGCATCCTACAACCCTGCAACCCATGCCTGCAGAAAACAACAGTTTGGAACGCTGGCCGCATTTTCCATGCCATTATGTAACTTCGTATGAAGCTAGGTTTTTTCCATTACTTTTATCTTAAGTTTTACCATTGCACAATTTCTTATTTCGTCAACTTGGTTGTGGGATGGCTTTGAAGGCCATAAAATACAGGTTCATGAGTCTTTCCTTAGTGTCGGGAAAGGAGATGCACAGAGCACACTGCACAAGTGCAAACACATCTACACTTGCCACTGGAGATGGTTCGAGCACAAATTTTCCGAGCCCGAACCGAAAAAATAAAAATATAAAAAACGGGAAAAGGCAAGAATCCAAAATAAATTTCCCACAATTCCTGGGAAATGACTTACCGGGAAGAAAGACTAGCTTGGGCTCTATTTGTTTGAAAGCTTTTCTCAGCCGCTGTGTCACAATATACAACATAGAAGATATAATGAGCACTGAAATATTATCCTGAACTTTGTGCTGACCAGGCCTTTCAGAAGAGGCCTTTTTCATCTCATGTGTACAAGGACTTCGGCCGTCGTTACATAACATGGTCAAAGATGGTTGTGGATGCCTATTACGAGTACGAGTATTACAATAAATATTTGTTGAAACCATCAGGAAATACTTTAGTGAAGTCAAGTATTGTGTTTGGCAAAAGCCTTTTTTGTTGTTGATTTGGCAAAGTAATTTTGTGTTTAAACACCATGACATCTGCCTGCCTTGGAAACCCAATGAATTTCATCCATTTCCTTTTCCTAGCCCATCTCGAAACAACACTTTGTTGGAGTTCACTGCGAAGGAGTGGTATGTGCACCCAAACTATATGTGCCTGCGTACTGTATGCCAACCTGATCGTGACAACACACGTGAACAGCATCAGCAGCTATCTGGGAACATTTCACAAATTAAAAGTTAATTGTTTTATTACAGCACAGATTTGAAGTATAAATGGATCATTAAATGAATGCCTCTTCATTCAGGAGAGGAGCTCAGCTATTAATCAAATTTGAGGGACAGGGAACACTAATATACCATGAAGCTAATTATTATATGCCAGGATAGCATTTTCCTACTTGTAAAAGTAGGTGCTTAATGAAAAAAGAGGTAGGTGCCAAGTTTAAGGAGGTCTGAGTTCTGCTGTACATTCTTATCGTTGTCCAATCGGTAGAATGTTCATTATAATGAGTGAAATGTGACAATGCTAAAATCAAGGGGGACAAAAAATGGTTTTACAACAACAACAAAAAAAAATAACGTGACATTTTGACCATAGGGTCGAAGGGTTCAAAAGTTAAGCCTTCATCAATTAGCATATTCAGTATTCATGAATGTAATTGTGATGTTCATTCTACAAGTAAACTTTATATGTAAATGGTATCAAGTACTAGCTCTGAAACATCACCCACAAGTCCTTCTCTGAATTTTTCCATCTCCTCCCCAGAGTAACGAAGACAAAGACTCCTTGGGAGTCGTTGAATACTACGGGCCATTTAACCGCAAAGGGTTCCCCCTCGTGTTCTACCCGTACTATGGCAATAAGCTGCATTCTGGGTACCTGCCCCCCATTGTGGCCGTGCAATTCATCAACGCCAAGCAAAATGTGCAAATCCGTGTGAAGTGTCACCTGCTGCACAAGGACGCAGAGAAATCGAGTGCCAGTGACAGGGATCGACACCTTGGGCGTGTTGAGCTGCGCCTCACCGTATCTAACACGAGCGCGGTAGAGGGGGGAAGAAAATGATGAAGGGGAGAATGCGATTATGATGAAGGGGATGGTTGGAGAAAGGGAGGCAATTTGAAAGGAATAAAAACATTTTCCTGTACAGGTACTCATGTCTTGTTTACCATCAAATATCAGAACTAATGAATACGAAGTGAAGGCAATTTTTAAATTACCGGTGAATATGGCTTGAACAACACTCAGACTCAGATAGTATTGTGTCCTTTAACAGAAAGTCTCTCAACTGTAGTCTCGACCTTTCCTGAACTTTAACTATACTTGCAAATATCAAATGCATTTTCAATTCCATTTTCACAACGCCTTCAGAAAGTATTCACACCCCTCGACTGTCGTCACATTTTGTCATGTTTCAGCCTGAATTTAAAATGGATTAAATTAAAAAAAAAAATTGTCACCGATCTACACAAGATACCCCATAATGACAAAGTGAAAACATGTTCTTAGAAATTTTTACAAATTAATTAAAAATGAAAAGCTGAAATGTCCTGCGTCAATAAGTATTCAACCCCTTTGCTATGACACTTCAAATTGAGCTCAGGTGCTTCCGTTTTCCTTTGATCATCCTTGAGATGTTTCTGCAACTTGATTGGAGTCCACCTGTGGCCAATTCAATTGAATGGACATGACTGAGAAAGAAACACACCTTTCTCTAGAGTCTAGAAGGTCCCACAGTTGACAGTGCATGTCAGAGCAGAAACTCCATGATGATGTCCAAGGAACTGTCCGTAGAATTCCAAGATATAATTGTGAGGAGGCAAAGATCTGGGGAAGGGTATAAAACAATTTCTGGAGTGTTAAAAGTTCCCAAGAGTACAGATCATTACCTCCACCTACAAAGGTGAAGGAGGTTATGTTTTCACCCCTGTTTGTCTGTTTGTTACTTGCAAAATGGAAGAAGTATATTGGTTAATCGATTTTGTTGTTCTGTCTGTCTGTCACCGACAGGTCACAATTCCAAACCGATCGTCATGAAACTTTACCAAGTTGTGGAAGTAGGCTCAACTCAGAAGCCTATTGATTTTGAGGTCAAAGGTCATCTTGAGGTCAAATTTCTGAAATCGTCATTTTTCATCCTATTGACTTGAAATTTGAACAAGATTTGTACATTGTGTCACTGAATTGGGAAACCACTATTTTTGAGGTCAAAAGGTCAAAGGTTAACTCAAGGTCAAACTTCTAAAATAATAAATTCTCAACTGAAAAATCATCAATTTACATCCTATTAACTTGAAAGTTGAACAGGATTTGCATAGTCCATCACTGAATTGAAAAAGTAACTATTTTTGAGGTCAAAAGGTCAAAGGTCAATGCAAGGTCAAACATCTAAAATCATTAAATTTCATCTGAAAAATCATCAATTTACATCCTATTAACTTGAAAGTTGAACAGGATTTGCTTAGTCCATTACTGAATTGAAAAAGTAACTATTTTTGAGGTCAAAAGGTCAAAGGTCAATGCAAGGTCAAACTTCTAAAATCATCAAATGTCATCTGAAAAATCATCAATTTTCATCTGATTAACCTGAAAATTAGGCAGTCATTGCAAAGTATATTGTTGAATTTGGAAACCAACTATTTTTGAGGTCAAAAGGTCAAAGGTCAACTCAAGGTCAAACTGCTAAAATCATAAATTTCAATCCAAAAAATAATCAATTTTCATCTGATTGACCTGAGCTTTGATTAAGATTGTGAATTTTCATCTTCAGGAAATGAACAATTTGATGCATCTGTGGAAACCTTTGGAGAGGGGGGGGGTAGATTTTGCAGGCATCGTGCTCTGCACGTCTTTTTCTTGTTTATTTGTTTGTTTGTGAACAAAGTATTTCAAAGAGCTGTGGACGGATTTGGACGAAATTTTGTGGGGAGCTTGGGACTGTGACAAGGACGAAATGATTAGATTTTGGTGAAGATCCGAATCCGGATCTGGATCTGAGAATTTTAAGTGATTTTTCACCATTGGAAGTTAGGGCCAAAAATGACACATAGTAGGATATCGCAAAAGGTTGTGGACAGATTCGGACGAAACTTGGTGGGCAGGTTTGGTATGTAACAAGAATTGATTTGACGTTGGTGAATATCAGAATCAATTCTTCCTTGTTACATACCCGACCTGCCCACAAAGTTTCGTCCAAATTCGTCCACAACTTTTTGAGATATCCTGCTGCTATATCTAATGTTGGCCCTCTCTCCCAATGGTGAAAAATGACTTTAAAAATTCTCAGATCCAGATCCAGATTCAGATTTTCACCAAAATTGAATCATTTCATCATTGTCACATACCCAAGGTCTCCACATAATTTCGTCCAAATCCGTCAACAACTTCTTGAGATATTTTTTTCACAAACAAACAAACAGACAGACAAGTGTAAAAACATAACCTCCATCCACCTTTGGTGGCAGAGATAATCAGCCTGGCAGAGGTATGCTCTCTACCGAGTGCCCTTCTAGTTAGGAAATGTAAAGATTATGGAACAACCCAGACAATTCCTATAGCTGGCCGTCTGACCAAATTGAGCAACCGGGCAAGAAGTACCTTGGGCGGAGAGGTGACCAAGAACCCAATGACCAGTCTGACAGAACTACACAGTTCCTTGTCTGAGATGGGAGAAACTGCTGTAAGAACAACAATCTCTGCAGCACTTCACAAATCTAGGCTTTATGGGAGAGTAGCCAGAAAGAAGGCACTCCTGAGAAAAAGACACATGACAGCATGCCCGGAGTTTGCAAAAAGACATGTGAAAGACTGAGAGCATGAGGCAAAAGATTATGTTGTCTGATGAGATTAAAATTGAACTCTTTGGCCTGAACGCAAAGCGCTATGTCTGTAGAAACCGAGCGCAGCTCATCACCCATCTAACACCATCCCTACCATGAAGCATGGTGGTGGCAGCATCATTCTATGGGGATGCTTTTCAGTGGCAGGGACTGGACTGGGAGACTTGTAAGGACAGCGGTAACAATGAATGGTATGAAAAACAGGCAAATCCTTGAGGAGAACCTGCTTCAGAGTGCAAAAGACCTGTGACTGCTGTGAAGATTTATGTTCCAGCAGGACAATGACTCCAAGCACACTGCCAAAGCAACACTGGAATGGCTTCAGAACAAGAATGTGAAAGTCCTTGAGTGGCCCAGCCAAAGCCCAGACTTGAATCCCATTGAGAATATGTGGAAAGATTTGAATATTACTGTTCACCAACACTCCCCATCCAACTTGACAGAGCTTGAGCAAATCTGCAAGGAAGAATGGGAGAAAATCCCCAAATCCAGATGTGCAAAGCTGATACAGACATACCCAAGAACACTTGAAGCTGCAATTGCTGCCAAGGGCGCTTCTGCAAAGTATTGACTCAGGGGGCTGAATACTTGGATTAGATAAATTAGATATTTCTGTATTTCATTTTCAATTAATTTGCAAACATTTCTAAATACACGTTTTCACTTTGTCATTAAAGGGTATATTGTGGAGATCGGTGACAAAAAATTTAAATTTAATCCATTTTAAATTCAGGCTGCAATGCAACAAAATGTGACAAAAGTCGAGGGGTGTGAATACTTTCTGAAGGCACTATACTGTTTCCAAACAATGCATCACTAAGTTTCACTAAGTGAAGTTATCAGTTGAATTGGTAATAAAAAAGTTCCATTTAATACTCGTTACATGATGTTGAATATGGTATGTGCTCGGTATCGATGTATTGATTTACCAGACTTGGTTTGAATTCTAATATACTAGACTCGGTGGTGCAATGGTTAGAGCATCCGCTCTCAGTCTGGGAGGACGGCGGTTCAAACACTAACCGAGTTATCCCAAAGACTAAAAATGGTACGTGCTGCTTCCTTGCTTGACACTCAGCCTTTAAAAGGGATAGAGCATGGACAAACGAAGACCATAGGTTGTCAACCATTGCACAAGCTTGATGATGGGCTTAATGGCCTCTTCCTGGGGTGAAGTTCCTCGTAAGGAGGAACTCACAAAACACCTTCAACCAAAAAAATTTACAATAAACGAGTTAAAGCAAATGCATCAAATTAGTCAAACAAAATAATACATCAATCATGATGAGGTTTATGAAAATGAGATGGCAACTTCAAAATCCATTCTGCTTTTAAATACAAATCAAACTCAAATTCCATTCCCAAATCACCCTTTGTGTTACTCGGCAATGTCAAATAATGACCAAGCCTTTTGCGTCACTGGGTGGTTGGACAATTACCATGCTGTTGGTATTACTTGAAAAGACTAAGATAATTAAATATACAAAATTCATTGGAAAGGCTTTTATTGTTCAGGTTTAATGAAAAGTTGAACATCATCACTTCCTCATTTAAAGTTTCCACTCAGCTGGCAAGATTTACAGACCTCGACAGCACTTGATATCTCAGTAAGTTGGGTTCAAAATATTTTTTTTGAACTTTCCTCCTGATTATAAAATCCCTGCACGCTCACTCTTCAGTTGCTGAGCACCTTGAAAAAGTATTCAACCTGTTGGAGGCACAGGTGTTGCAAGTGTGCAGCGTCACTCTCGCATACACGATGACATAAAATAAGCATTTAATGCGAGAATAAAAGGGGTACACAATCCCCCAAGCTCGGTCCCAGCATATAAATCAGTCCTTGACATCTCCATGACATTATAAATCACCGTTTAGAGCAGAATGACACCTGGTATGACACTAACTCAGAAACGTCAACAACCTGAAAGAGATAAAAAGTTATGGGCTATTGATAAATTACCGCATTGGGGGTGAAGGGGTAGGGGGTCTAATATGAGAAAAGTAAAAAGAGAGAGGAGGATCGGAGAGAAAGGGGGAAGGGAGGATGAGAGCAGCAGGGAGAGAATAGAAAAGTTTTGTCGGAGATAGGAGCATGGAGGGAAGACGGAAGGCAAGGCATGAAATCAGGCTGGCCTGACCGGACCCTCTGGCAGAATGTTTGCATAGGTATTGCTTCGGCAGCACAGACGCTTTGTCAAGAGTCGAGTAAATTTTATCAATCGATTGAATGCTAACCCTCTCCCGTGGTCTGGACTCAAACCCTCATCTCAATAATTCACCACCAAATTGCTACAACCGCAGAAGCTACACAACGTCGTCCGAGGTTACGGATATGCGATATCAAACACAAACCTCCAGTTTGCCATCTTCGGGCAGGTCGGTGCAGTGCAGTGCATTATGTACCTTGTCTTTGCCAAACAGAGCACGCAGTGATTTGGGCCGTAAGGTACGTGCTATCTCCTAGGGAGAAAACACACAATAGGTAAGAGGTCAAACACAGTTTCATCTGAGTTCAATCTTTAAGGGGCAAAACGATCAAATTATTTTCTAGCATTTTAGTTCTTGTCCACTTAAATAGCCTTCGACAAGCAATTTCATGGTGAAAGGATCACACCGTGTACCGGAGAGGCGTACATCATGCAGTGATAATTTGAACGTGGATTTATGGCATTCATGCATTTAATAAGTGCAAGGAAAATGGAAGAACACATTTGATAGAAAAACTGAAGCCGAGAGGGATTGAAGCTGATGTTGTTGGAACATAATATTCCATTGTTGCGACAGTGTGTACCAAAAGATTTGGGCTGGCAAAATAGCTTCCAGATCTGCGCATTCACCACTGAGCTGTCTAACCTGCGTTCGAATCTCGACCCAGCTATTATCCTGGTGTTTTTGCAGGCAGAACGAGGCATCAATGTGTGTGCTGTCCATCGTTAGAACGCGAAGCTGGGTTTCCCATCTGCTATCATTAGTCGGTGGATGTTAATGATCCGATGGTGTCCTTCAAGAAGAGGAAGCAAATTGTCTCTGGCATCCTGAATTTCATTTCACCAATTCCTGCCTGAATGCACAGGGGCATTGCACCATCGGCACAGCCAGGTCTCAGTAATGATGCCACGAGCAGGCTGAATACTTCTTCACCATTGAGAGATAGGTCCAAAAACGATATGCATCACGAAGTCTCAAAAAAGTTGTGGACGGATTCGGATGAAACTTAATGGACACGTTGGGTGTGTGAAAAGGACGAATTGATTCGATTTTGGTGAATATCCGAATCCAGATCCGATCATATTTTCATTCTTTACAAGTGATTCTTCACCAATAAGAAATGGGGCCAAAAATGATATTTTATGGTTGTGGAAATTCGCAAACCACCATTCAGGTCCCGTAGGTGAGATATCTCTTAAGTACATGTGTAGTTAGCCCCAAACCCGTTGTTTAGAGGGAATAAATGCGATTCATTCGGGCTGCGACGCTTTGAGATAGCCGTTTTTCTGTTCTATCTTTATTTTGAACCAATCGCCATCACACAACAACCACCAACCACAACGCCGCTTCACAACAACAACAACGCCAACAGCCAAAACCTTTACCTTCACAACTCGCTCCCACATCATCGCATCATGTCATTCCCAAACGCACCATGACCATCAAACCACCACCATAAACCCTCTACCACCTTCACCTCTCTCCTTCTGCGGCCATTCCCGCACCACCTGTGAGCACCAAGCGTCGGGCTGTCCTGGGCTCGTACAAGATACGCGCCGAGCCGCAACTGCAAATAGCGGCCTTTCCGAGGAGAATTCGGATCAGGAATGCTACACGCCCACTTCTGATCCGTCCAATCAGCAAGCGCGGGGCGGCTTGGCCCCGCCTCCAGGCGCGTCTGTGTGGAATCGAGATATGCAAATTCTAGGATCAGGGGAGATTCACACCCTTTTTCCTCCGTCCAATGGGTGAGCGTGGCTCCGCCCCGAGCTCATCCTGATCCGGAAATTTGCATATGGGTTCTCCTGCCGGCCTATAAAACGCCGAGCAGAAAAGCAGAGTGGAGTGGCAGAAAAGCGAAGAGAGTTTTGGGGCAGAGAGAAAAAAAAAGAGTTGTTGCGCAGAATAGTTGTTGCACGGAGAGTCAGTTTTGATGGCAGAGAGAGGAGTCGAGAGACGGAGGTAGTCAAGTCGGGTTGGAGAGCGGAGTGGAGTCGGGAGGCGAAGGCGTCAAGGTGGTTTTCTGCAGTCGGCTGAGGAGAATTGGGGGAAGAGTCCGAGGAGCTCGGGTCCGAGGCAAGGAAGACGGCGGTCGGCGACCAGGTCGCGGTGGAATCGCTCGTCACAGGACCCAAGCAAGCCAGCTATACTCCTTCCCCAGAGCATCAACAATTCCCCCTTTCCCCCATGCTGAGATAGTGCGAAAAGGGGGCCCCGTTCCCACCCCACTCCAAGCGGTGCCAACGAAACCCGCGAAGGAGCACGAAGTCGGGGCACCGCCGTGCTGCCACATTTGCGGCTCATCACGAAGACGCGTGTAGGACCCCCCCCCCCCCCCGGTCTCGCAGGCCTGGCCGCTCCTCCAGGTCCCGCGCACACATTGGCCTACGGGCCCGTCTGCCCCCTTGCCTATGAGGGTGGCTTTCTTTCCCTTTGCTTTTGAGTAAATGTAATGTGTGTCGGCGCCGTCTGTGAAGTAAAACTGTTTAAGTGTTGCCGTGTGCTCGCGTAGTCGGTAGTCTCTCTGCGTCATTTGATATATGTGCATTCTGTTTGGCTGTATATGTGTGCTCTCCCTGTGCCGCAGAATAAATGTGCATTATGTTGAACTGTTTTCCCGTTTTGCTTCGTCTTTTCTTTAATTGAATCTCCATCTTGCTTCATGTAACGGGTTCGTCGTGGGCTTAATACGCCCAATAATTAATCGGAACCATCGAGGCCAACGATAACACCGCTCGGTTATCCCGATAGCACGGAACGGATCGCTTAAGCGGCCCGTGTTCGGAGTCGACCTGCGGTGAGGAGCGATCGCCCGGTCCACCATCTGCGTGGGTACTTAGGTAGGTCGAGTTTGGCGAACAACCCTATCCCACGCGGGTGGCCGATTGGCACGATCGTGGTGAGGCCGAAAGCCCCACCCGTGACTAGCTCCCGGCGTTAGTCCGAGAGGGTCACGACAGAATTGTCCGTCCGGTGGGCGACGTGCCACGATTTGAGTCACGTGGCCGTTCGCACGCCGGCACGCCCGCGGGCGCGAATTCGCAACAATATATAGCATGATATCTCAAAAAGTTGTGGATGGATTATGACAAAACTTGGTGGATGAGTTGGTTAGGTGATAAGAACAAGCCGATTAGATTTTGGTTCAAGTCTGCAGATCCGGCCTATCAGTGGGATACAAAATGTAAACTGGTCACTGCTCAGCCTGGCGGAGGTATGCCTCCACTGAGTGCCATTTCAGTTAATATTATTATCATTATTATTATTATTTTTATTCTCAGTCTCTCTTCCATTCCTGCAACTCAATTACTCATTTGTAATGTGACCGTGCAATTTTTGTCTACCTGTTCCCCTTATCCCCTGATGGTCTGTAAACTTCTTGCCCTGTCATTTAGTTCATGAGTCTTCACTTCTGTATCAAAAAGAAAAACATTTCTATGCTTTAAACATGTAAACTAAAGACCAATAATTTACCCACTTACAAATTTTCATCATCAAAATCCAAATTGGTATCATCAGCTGTGTCTGATGTGGGTGTGCCTTCTTGGTTGACCATTGTCACAGTTTTCAGCATCTGCATGGCATACCTGTGTCGGAGTGGCGACCCATCCAGGATGGTAACCGCAGCCAAAGACACTACTTGGGCAGCACCGATGCTCTATATAGAGCATGGTTCATGATCTGGATTTGATCCTGGTATGTACACATTTCAGGACAGGCCAGGTCATGCCTTCTGCAGGAACATGTTGCTGTTGCACAGCTGCCGACCACAACTGCATCTGGAGAAGGTGGTGGCACAGATATTTGAGGCACCATAAAATGCCATCCTCCTCTTTCCGACCATATTGAGTGGGAGATGGCAAGACAGCGTTGCCAATGCTTCCAACACCAAGGCCTGAAAATGTGCATGGAGAATGTGTTGCTTCAAAGAGCTTCTCGTTGATGGTATTGTTTCTGCTGTAGCTCGATTATGCTTGAACAGATGCCAGCACGATTTTGCAGCATCTGTTACCCACGTGACTTGGGTAAAAAGAGAGCAAACAAATTCCTGAAGACCCCTCAACTCCTGTGAAAGTTGCTCATTTTTCCCAAGCTGGCAGAAGGCATTCATTACATGTGGCTTTGCTTTTGGAAGTGCGTTCCAATGAAACAGATTTCCTTTTCTGGAATTTATATCAATGATATCACAACCAGTAAATGAACGGAAACCTAAAAGCTCTTCGGGTGCTCTGTAAAAAGCACGAGTGCACGAGTAGTCTTTGGTTTCCTGTGCTAAGCAATGCATACACGTTGTACCCAAGCTTCGGGTGCTCATTCAAGGTGTTGATGAATACATCAGTGTCCGGTGTCATGGTATGGACTTCCCTTGACATTTGTAAAAGCTAGCACATGGCATGGCGAATTAGAAGATTGTATGCTTCCTCGATTGCTGTTCAAATGGCAAATATCAAGGCTTTTGGACAATGAACCTTCTTTTGTAGTCGCAAACAAGATTTTGCCGCTGCTTGCAAATGAGTGGTTATCACTGTCTCTCAGTTTTCAAAATTGTCAAGAAATATTTTCATTGGTATATTCAATGTGAGCTCACATCGGTTTTACATTTAGTGGTCACAGAGATGGTGTTTATTTTAGCCTTATCTACTTCATGAAATCTTCAGCTCCAGTTTGATATGCATTTTACCGAAAAGGTAAATTCTACATACTGACCTTGTCTCACGCTTCTTCACAGACCAACGTGGTTATTTCATGGTCAATTTTTAATGACCTTCAAATGACACAGAAAATACTCAGGAAAATTTACATCGAAGAT
Source organism: Eptatretus burgeri (assembly GCF_056783735.1). Lineage (NCBI taxonomy): Eukaryota > Metazoa > Chordata > Myxini > Myxiniformes > Myxinidae > Eptatretus > Eptatretus burgeri. Next base: position 3,389,292 of record NC_140970.1, on the reverse strand, counting down.
TATTTTTAATGAGGAGGCCCTAGAGGTCGATCCTCATTTGCTACACATTGCCCTGACATTATAAATCGTTACCATAAAAATAATTCACTTGTATAAAATAAAATAAAATAACTTGGAATTACATTATACCGAGCGTAGTGGCGTGCGCCTGTAATCCGGCTACTCGGAGGCTTGGGTTGGAGGATCGCTTGAGGACGGGAGCTCTGCACTGGGCCGCGCTATGAGAGGGTGTAGGGCAGCCTGTAATCATGGCGAAACCCAATCCATATCCCTGTGTCGTAAGAGGCGACCAGGGTTGGGTCAGGAAGGGCATCCGGCGTAAAACCTGTGCCAAATCAGTATGCGGATCGTAACGGATGATCCGCTGTGGCAACCCCTAACAGGAGCACCCGAAAGACAAACAACAACAACTTAGAATTACATTGTAATGAAAATGCTGCTTTTCAAATGCAGAGTTAGTTAAACTAGAAAGTTACCGGTGCCCGCACGGGATTCTAAACAGGGTAGGGATAGATCCGGCAATGAATGCAAATCGCATCCCAGCTTTTGAAGTTAGCTCATCTAACATCTGCACAGCACAGCAATGCACACCAAGTCCTACGCAGAGCTCAGAGAGAATGGTGGTGGTTTTGGTTCAGTGGTGTTTCAGGCTATCTTCACGAGTCTGCAATTAAACTGAGCCATTTGACAGGTTGCCAATGCTCTCATGGCTCTCCAGCATGTACACACTGCAGTGCTCACCTGTCATTTGGCTCCTTTAAGGCATCTTCATCTGTATTTACAAGATCATGCCTCACACGTCTTCAGGGATCAAATAGTTGAACTCTGCGCGGTTTTACATGCTGCTGATGCCCCCAAGGTACTTCCACCCTGCCAATTACTCATAATGGTCCTGCAAGTGGTCAGCCACAAATGGTCATCTCTCTTTCGACTGGATCTTATTCCCTGTTTCTTCCTGCTCTCAATATCCTCACAATTGACCTGATTTCTACTGTCTTCCCTCTCCACCGCCTAAACCTAAACCCCACCTCCCCCCCAATTTGATTTTTATTCAGTGCCCTGGTTCCTTATCTTCCCCTGCTGGACAATAGCTATATAATTACTGATTGCCACTGGTCATTATCCCGTGTCATTACCTCCACCACCGAAGGGTGATGGAGGTTATGTTTTCACCTCTATCTATCTGTCTGTTACTTGTGGAATCCAAGATTCACAAGTATATTGGTTTTAGTCTGGTCTGGTCTGGTCTCATCTGGTCTGGTCTGGTCTGGTCTCGAAAAAAAAAAAAGATGTGCTTATGTAAGCCTTCATTAGTTACGTCAACTAAGACGCAATCATAAACAGAACAAACCAAGAGAGTCAAAAGACACAAAGAGGAGAATGGGAATACGCAAACTTGGAGACAAGAAGGAGAAATAAAATATCCCCGAGCGGGAGTGCCGGTCATCTCTGCCAGAGGTCGAAAGTAACTCTGTGCCAGACTGGAATAGGGGCAGTTCATAAAGTACGTACGCTCTACTTCCGGGTTTCAAAACCACCCACCCCTCTCTGTATGCAGGCCAGTGACCACCCAGCCACCCACCCCCATATGCGTCTCATATCACATCACAATACTTGAAGATTACAACGAACTGTAGATTTATCTCAAATGCATTAGTAATTATTAACTGCCATAATACAGCAATATGGACCAATTATTGACGTCCACGGATTCAACATCACATCGAAAATGTTCCTGTAAACGGGGATATTTTTCCCCCTCGTGATGACGACAGGCTCACCTTCATCTTCTGAAACGCTTTCATGTAGTCCAACACCACTTTCATAAAGTATGTATGCAGCCGTCGTACCACCCACCCACCCCTGAACGCAACCCGTACGTGGGCTTTAAACCACCCACCCCCCTCATACATCGCTAATCGCTTGCAAAGCCAGCAGTTCCTTATGAACCGATGTTTGTAAGTCATGACGATGCAGTCCCTAGCGGTGTAATGTACCTTTTTCTTTTAACATCACAGCACGTCATTCATGAAAATAAAAGTACAAATTGACATTCAAGACAATGTTAATGTCATAAATGAAAGTAAGTGTGCATATAAACTTGTGTTCCATTGTTTTAGTTAAATCTGACAAAAGCTTCAAATGTAATATTTGTCTCGGAGAGTTCCGGTTCTTAATTTAATACTTTTATTTTTGTATGTACTTTATGAACAGCCCATACGGGGAATCAGAGCGAAGTTTGAAGGGCTATAAAATCGGAACGAGAGCAAATTTCAAAAAAATGGCTCGTGTTGTTCAAGATAATAGTCCGTAGTATCTGAATCACTAATAACATTTGATCTCTCTTGAGAAATGAGGGAGGAGATACGATTTGAAATCGACGATCTTCGCAACTTTGACAGCCTCGTGACGTTGACCTCGGCCTTGGACGACCTTGAAAGTTATATCATTGTGCACGTCTCATCGACCTCTATCCGTTCCACTATTGGTTATTTGTCTCCACTCGGTTTGATTGTGGATGGACGGACGTATATACGGACGGACGGACAGACTTCGAGACTGTTATTATTAGGTCATCTCTACTGAGATGATAGAGATGACCTAAAAATGCAAAACCGAACCCACTGGGCACTATAGATCACACTCGTACAAGACAAGAATTCCCTTTTCTCTATGATGCGCAGTGCGGACGCAGGACTCGATGCAGCCAGTTTCAGAAACCAGGTGCGCGTTGAGAGCCAGTGACAACGATGTCCAAAGACGAAGTAACGCAGCCACGAGCAGGGCCAGCAATGAGTAAGGCCTTCAACCAGGCCACGTGGTCATCTTTGTCCTTTTCTCAAACGAGGCCTCCTGGTCGGCACTTCTTCTTCCTCCTCCAAGTGCTGAGGTCTTTCTTCTCCTCTCCAAAGGCAGGGTGATAGCAGCTTGGGTCTACACAAAACTTCTGCAGAGCAAACCACAATAATCTCTGCCTCACAAGCTCCTTCGTGGACCACTTGCTCGACCTCCTCCCACACGAGCCTCCTCTCGTTCTCTCACGAGGCTCTCTTGTCCTCTCTTGGTCGGCCTGCAGTTCTCTTCTTCTTCCTGGATGGAATCTTCCTCTGGGGTGCCACTCACGGGGTCAGCCACAATAAAAATAAAGTACATTGCCACTTCCGGCTCCACATTACACTGTGCCACCACAGCTGGCATACACTGGCCAGAGAGATCGTAATCTGCCGAGTTGCACACCTGTGACATGTGTGCCTCTGCGATGGGAAGTCCTCACATAACCCCGCCTACAAGCAAGAGGTAGTTACGCACACATAATTAATGTTTACCCTGTCTATAAATTACATACGCAGAGGCAGCATCACATGTAACAAATGATTTACTCTGAAAGATCCCTGTAGCATGGCGATATAACTGACACGAAACACATGGACCATACTACACACTTACCACAGTCTAGCTATGGATATCCCCCTTCCATGTAACGATACTTTATTTTTGTGGTCTGAATAACTCTTTTATTCATGAAAATAAATCGCACAAAAAGAGTGCACAAATATGTTAATGAAGGGTACAGTTTGGACAAATTTTAAAGCTGAAATCCCGAACCACATTTTCCCATCACCCCCTAAATCTGCGGATTTGCACTTCACAGGAATTTTCAAGAACGTGTCTCCCGCAAACTACAAGGCCCTCCAGTATAAACTGAACACTGCGTGGGGTATCATGTTCTATAAACTCACTGGTTCACTTTCTGTTCTGGTTTGTCGACAATAAATAATCTATTTATAATCAAGGTGGTATATTATTTCTTAGCTTCCGTGGTATAATTAGGCTCCAAATTAAACCGTTTGGAAGATTAAGAGGACAGCTTTCTACTCGATCTGATCAGCCATGCAAGCTCAAATCATTAAGAGCTCTGGCCTTTGGGCAATGCAAACTGCTGCCCAGAAGTGTGTGACGATATTCTATCAGCCACTGAATAATAATCATTATTACAAACCTTAAAGGTAAATCATAGAGAAACCAAATGGATGCCGAGTGTGTAAATTTGGAAATACGAGGCACTTAATAACCAAGGGAAGTGCCGCAACATAGAGTGCACTTCCAATTACGACATTGCATCAGATTTTTGAAGCATTAAAAAAGCTTTTTAAAATACAAGGCCTGCATCATGCAGCCAATCTTACTTGGCAAAAAACAGAGGAAGTCCATATCATGGGTTGTGTTCCATATGTGTATTCATTTGATCTATATTGCATGCCTATTGGGCCAGGAGTCATTTAAGAGTTCAGCCCACATGTAACACAGTTTTATTGGTGGTTATGCAATACAGTTTGTGCTATAACTCCCTTTAGGTTAAAGCTAGAATTTTTATTTTATTTTAAGGGTGTCGGCGATAGCTCACAAGGATGCCCGTCCAGGGGAACCCAGACGCAATTTTTTTTTTTTCTTCTGAAAACCATTGAAAATCAATAATCATGGTATAATTTAAAGGGAAAATTATCTTGAATTTTTTTTGCCAATCACAAATTGTCCAAAAAAGCCATTGAGTGTCGATTTTCGATTTTCGCCAGTGACGTCACACCTGGAACCCACCTTGATCCAAATGTTGGATAATATAGAAAACTCGAAGTCCACTCGGTAGAGCGCATTCCTACACCACGTAATACCTGATCCACGAGAACATATCGAGTCCAAAACATTTTTGAAATGAAATATCATGCTATACAATACTACATCGTTTTTGGCCCCATCTCTCAATGGTGAAGAATCACTTTAAAAATTAAATAATTCTCGTATCCAGATCCGGATCTTCACTAAAATTGAATCAATTCGTCGTGGTCACACACCCAATCTGTCCAAGTTTCATCCGAATCCGTCCACAACTTTATGAGATATCGTGCTATATATTAGTTGAGCCCCATCTCTCAATGATGAAGAATCACGTAACAAAAAATTATCGGATTCTGATCCGGATTCGGATCTTTACCAAAATTGAATCAATTCTTCCTTGTCACCCACCCACCATTCCCACCAAGTTTCGTCCTAATCTGTCCACAATTTTTTGAGATATCGTGCTTATATATCATTTTTGACCCGATCTCTCAAAGGTGAAGAATCACTTTAAAATTCTAGTAGTCGGATCCGGATCAGAATCTTCACCAAAATCTAATCAGTTTGTCCTTGTCACACACCCAACCTGCACACAAACAAACAGACAAACAAACAGTGAGGGGTGAAAACACAACCTCCTTCACCTTCGGTGGCAGAGGTAACCAGTGTATTTTGAGTTCAGATTCAGATACTGATTTTTCCATCATCAGCAACTCTGAAAGTTCTCAGAATGTTGAAAATGATCAGTGGGATTTTGAAGAAACTATTGGACAAAATTAGTGATGGAAACGCTTTCGGGGAAATTGTGGAGCAGTGTAGTTTTGATGAACCTTGCGTGAGTGATTCAGACGAAGATGGCGACAATGGAATTGTGAGTGAAGATGAAAACACCGGTTGCGTGTTCACTGCAGATTGGTAGGTTTTGTTTTTCCGTTCAATTGACTGTACATAAGGGATTTTGTTTTCATTGATAAATCAGTTAGATTACTCCAGCAGAAATACCCGTCATCGCCCGACAGCCGACACTGCCCAAGCACACTCGGACACCGCCAAGAAAATGGGCAATGAATGCTTTGTCTCACTATAGTAGGTTGAAAAGGTATCCCGTATGGTACGGAATCATCCCAATTCATATTTTCCCCGGACGCCGTTTGTGTCTGTGGTTGGGCCGTGTCATGTCGTGTCCATGCCGTGTCGCGCCATGTTATTGTGGAGATGATGATGGAGGGTGGTGGGTGTGGGGTGGTGGTGGGTAATGCGTAGGGTGATGGTTCATGGGGGTTTATGGGGCATGTTGGTGGGGGGGGTGGGGGATGGTGATGGGTATTGTGGGGTGATGGTTGATGGGGGGTTGTTGAAGGGGGGGGAGTGGAGCATATCTAGCGAGGTGAGACGATCGCCGGCGAGTCAACACATATGTTTGATTCACCACTCAAATCACCCAAATACATGCACTGGTAGCTCAGTAGAGATGGCGTTACAGTTTCGAACAGCTGTGTCTTCCACTTAATTGTGCGGATGGCATTCCCTCTCAATCGTGGCTTATAACCACAAGATCAAGCCATCTCTGCCGTTTCATAACAGTGCTCTGTAAAATGCCCCGAGCACAAAACCGAACATTTTGTCAGCCTGTTTCACACACGGGTATTTTGGACAAACGTCGTCCAATTTCTGGCAACCCTCGGATCTTTAGGCCATTGGTGTAGCATTTAACCATATCGGCTTGTATTACTGCAACCACCAAGGATCCATAGACTCGGCACATTTGTGGAAAATCAAAAATTATTCGCCGTTTGAGTTCAATCGTACCGTGATGTAACCCGGAGACAACACAAATCTGGCGGTCGACTTCCAAGTGTGAGAAGAAGAATAAGAATAATAAGAATAAGAATAATAAGAATAAGAAGAAGAATAAGAAGAAGAATAATGTTCTTACCGGGTCCCAAGGGCCACATAATTCGCGAAAGGATTCCACAGCGGTCTCGCCACAGACTTCCAACGCCATGCAGGGACCCGTTGATAACTCAGTCACTAATGCCTACAACAACATAGCATAAATGCAAAGAAATACCAGCTCATGGTACAAAGCAGAAGCCATGGCCAAACCCAGCTTGTATTAACATCTTAAGCTCTGTGAAATCTTTACTCGAATTGAAACAAACATGGAATTAATTTTAATGCATCGATTCACAAAACAACGTTTGCAATATCAGTAATTCAATGTCTTGTTTCTTTTCTGTTAATACATGAGCAGGTCGAAACCCTCTTTTTACCTTGTACTCCTGCACAACACCATGGTATACTTCCAGAAACTCCTTTGCCTCTTTTATTTCCAACACAAGCTGCAACAGAGATAAGGTCACGGGGTAAACACATGGAATTTTGTTTAAAGATTACATATCAGCATCATCTTCCTCCATCAATATTTTCCACCACACAATCTCGATCAAACCCCAAAACAGCCGAGACCGAACCACACACAGCCTCGACCGAACCCAACAAGGCCTTCCTTGATCCTCCCCTGTAGTCAGGTTTAACTTGTCCAGTGAGTTAACAAAACTAGTATAATAAAAAAATAGTATGAAACAAGCTCAAATGAGCGAAGATCCTCGTCCTCTTAATGATGACGTCATAAAAACGAATATGACGTCATTGTGACGTATCAGGTTTACGATAAATGATCCGTGCTAATGCCCACCTTGATTCCCGCAAACAAAATTCAAACAGCTTGCCGAGTTGGAGATAATGGTAGAGGCGATTTCCATTAGCGGCGATATTATGACGTCAACTTTTTTTCTAGGAAGAATTTCCAAAATCGGAGATGGTTACTGCCTGCGCGTGGGCTTTCTGCATATACATGGCAAGTTTCACGAAGATCCGATGAAAACTCTGGGTTGTGAAACAAAAAGTCAAAAAATAGGAATGGTCATAAAAATTTATATGACGTCATAGTGATGCATCATATGCGTGGTAATTCATCTCTGCTAATGCCCTGTTCGATTCCCGCAAACAGAATTCAAAAAGCTTGCCTAGTTTCGGAGATAATTTTTTAGGCGATTTCCATTAGCGGAGATATTTTGACATCATAACTTTTTTTCTGGGAGGAATTTTCAAAATCGGAGATGGTTACTGTCTGCGCAGGGTATTTTTACATATATATATATATATATATATATATATATATATATATATATATATATATATATATATATATATATATATATATATATATATATATATATATATATATATATATATATACAAAGTTTCAGGAAGTTTCGATGAAAACTGTAGGCTGTGAAACAAAAAAAGTCCACAAGAAGAAGATGAAGAACAACAACGTGAGTAAGACTTAGAGATCCTCCACGAGGATCTAAAAATATGTAATACAAAAACGAGTTTAACCTAATTTTTTTAATGGTAATTCTAATAGTCATTTATTATGTCCATCCAGGAAGCTTCAGTTATGATTTTACATTGGTTGTATCAATCGTACCAGCACACCTCAACCGTAGGCAGCCTAACTAAACCACTTGCACCAAATGCACTGTACAGGATAGTTCCAATCTTATCGGAGTGAGTGCGGCCCACTTGAGGACGTTCATGTAATCCGTAATCCAAGGCAAAAGTTGGACAGGCTCACCCATACCCAAAACCAAATGCTACGAAAGCCTCAAATGTAGTGCCTTGCGTCAACGTGAATGTGGCGTACAAATATTAATCTCATAAATAGGTGTGTCTTACATATCAAAACATGGAGCGTATTCACCCTCAACAAGGATGGCTCAAAGGGGTTGTTCATCAAACAAATGTTGAAGATGTCAATTAATCACCTCAATGAAACCAACCTTAAAGATAGCGCTATTTTCGGATCCGAATCATTAACATTGCCTCGTCGATAGCATTCGGTTATTTCTCCGAAATAAGCTCAGAGAATGGGTCCCGGTGTCTAGCCAAACATCCATCCATATGAGTAGGGTGAATATACTGGTTCTAGCTCACTTTTCCCCATGTAAATGAATGGGGGATTTTCAGCGATTCCCTTTTTTTTTCCCTAAAAATAAACCCCCTTTTTATCCGTTTTTCCCTGCTGTGCAGGGGTTTGGCTTTTTGTGAGGCAATGTTTTATGGTCGGATGCCCTTCCTGGACGCCTCTTACAACACAGGGATATGGTACACCTATTCTAACCGGGGCATACACCGGGACCAGTATACTGGTACTCATTTCGCCGACCTCGGAAGGATGACAGGCTGAGTCAACCCCCTGGTGTTAATTCAGCAGCTGAGCGGGATTCGAACTCGGGACACTGGGATCCCAAGCCGCCACCCTAACCACTAAGCCAACACCAGGCTTTGTATATATATATAACCAGGCTATCCCAAGGTATATTTATTTGTCTCCCCTTTTAACCTGGAGGTTGATCAGCTCACTCATTGAACCTATAAAGATTTGTTCATTCTCAAATTCCTTCAATAGCTTAATTTTCTTTGCACAATAATCCCCATCTAAAATATTGACAAACAAAACATTTGAATCTTTATATTTTTTAAGATACCCCTTTTGTGCCATTACGAAATGATAAACTTCTCTTAATGCTCTTGTTTGGCCACCTCCTGAGCCACATATCATTTTGAGATTATAGTAAATTGTTTCAAATGTTTTCAGTTCATGCCGTGAAAATGAGGAAGTGTTTTTTGACACGGTCGTGCTGTGTGGTTTTAAACAGTCATGCTGTGAAAAAATAGGAACTATTCTGTGAGACACGGTCTCGTGTTTATATTTTATCTCAGAACACGAACTGAAAACATTTGAATCAAAACCATTTTAAGTATGTTTTGTAAATGATTCATACAATCGCCCAGTTATTTTCCAAGCTGTCATTTCCTGTGGCCGCACCCAATGCTTAGGTAATTTCCTCGTCGTTGCCTTATAAGTGATTCACCAGACAAAGTTTCTGCCAGACGGGATTTTCATTTTTACAACTGAGACATGGACTCACTCTCTTCCGATGAAGACAACAGCTTACTACAGAGTTGGTAAGTTTGTGTATGGTTTTCTCTTTGAACGATGAAGCAAATGATTATTAATTAAATCATGATAATTCTGATATATATATTTTTTCCCTGACTGGGCATTGGAAGAAATTGAGTTTACATATCACGACGTGGTTCATGAAATTAATACTCTTATTGAAGAGATCAATGATTTTAGAAGAGAATTGAAAGACATTTACAATGAGTGGCACGAAGTCTTATCACGTCCTATCATCTCGAAGGAATTAAACCAATGGTGAGACACGTGTGTGTGTGTGTGTCTGTCTTTCTACCTACCTCTCTCTGCTCTTATTGAAGAGATCAATGATTTATAATGACTGGTCTCTGATCTCGAATGAATTAAACCAATGGTGAGACACGTGTGTGTGTGTGTGTGTGTGCGTGTGCGTGTGCGTGTGCGTGTGCGTGTGCGTGTGCGTGTGCGTGTGCGTGTGCGTGTGCGTGTGCGTGTGCGTGTGCGTGTGTGTTGCTTTCCCTGTCTGTCGCTTCATCTATACCCTTGACTTATTATTTTTTTTTTTCAGCACTATCACACAACATCAGCTGTTGAAGCAATCTTGTACAACACATGATTTTCTGGAGGTAAATGTTTCTGAATTATTATTAATATCACTCTCTCTTTAGAATGTCGTCTAATGTTGGTTGTATCATTAGTTTGGACGCGGTTTTGTCAGTACACTGGAATTAATTTTATTGACCTTGAAAGGATGACAGGCTCCTGGTGTGTTAATTCAGTGGTCAACGAGGCTTACTCATATTACCATGTAATTATTATCCACTTTTTCTTTCAAAACAGAATATGGTGTCTGAGTTTCGAAATCACAAGACATCTGGAGAAGATTGCTGGGAAAGATTATACATTCTCGCAAATGAATATTTAATATTTTCAATATTAATAAATTATATTTGTTTTGTATACAATTACTTGATTCTGAATTACAAAAAGAGAATCAAGACATGAAGGGAGGGTAGGTGCGCCCCCCCCAATGACCCATCACCCCCTCATCCCATCCCTCCCCTCCCCATGTGTGTGTGTGGGGAAGGGTGGGGGGTGGGATGAGGGAGGTGGTGGGTCAAAGATGGGGGGCGCACAGGGGGGATGAGGCTTGTGTGGGAGGGGCTTGTGTGGGCAGGGCTTCGGTGGGGCTTGTGTGGGCGGGGTGTGTGTGGGTGGGGCTTGTGTGGGAGGGGTTTATGTGGGTGGAGCTTGTGTGGGCGGGGCTTCGGTGGGGCTTGTGTGGGCGGGGTGTGTGTGGGCGGGGTTTATGTGGGTGGAGCTTGTGTGGGAGGGGTTTATGTGGACAGGGTTTATGTGGGCAGGGTTTATGTGGGTGGAGCTTGTGTGGGCAGCGTTTATGTGGGTAGGGTTTATGTGGGCGGAGCTTCGGTGGAGCTTATGTGGGAGGGGTGAATGTGGATGAGGCTTATGTGGATGAGGTTTGTGTGGATAAATGGATGGGTGGATGGGTGGATGGGTGGATGAGTGGAGCTTGTGTGGATGGGTGGATAATTTTTTAATTAAATAAACATGTTGTGTGTGGGGAACTAATTAACTAATCACTAATTATGTGAATATGATGAATATGGGTGGAGCTTGTGTGTGTGGAGCTTGTGTGGAGCTTGTGTGGAGTTTTTGTGTGTGTGGGGTTTGTGTGGAGCTTGTGTGGGTGGGGCTTGTGTGGGTGGAGTCAAAAAGGGGCGGAGTCAAAAAATTTCAATTTATTGGAGCTTGTGAGGGGTTTGTGTGTGGTGGGGTTTGTGTGGGGTTTGTGTGGGCGGGGCTTGTGTGGGCGGGGTTTGTGTGGGTGGAGTTAAAAAGGGGCGGAGTCAAAAAATTTCAATTTATCTTTGTCTTTTGTAATTCCTGTGAAAAAAATGAACCTAAAATCTCTTCTCCTTCCAAATCATATATTTTATAAGTCCAAGGAACCGTATCTATTACATCAACAATTTTAAAAAGTTCTTTCGTCCATCGTTCAGTAAAACCTTTTTCAAAATGAGATTTCCACCTATATATTCTTACGATATCACCAACTTTGAACTTAGGTTTTCTGACATTAATCTCTTTTTCATATTTTAATTTTGTAAATGTTTCTGATGGTTTCATATTTGTTGACGTGTGAATCATGTCATTATACTTATCCACAATATCCTGAATAAAAGATGACCATTGTTGTGAACCGAGTTGTGTGAATTTTTATATAGTCTCTCTTTTAAGGTACGATTAAAACGTTCAACAACAACTGCCTTCCCTTCATTAAAGGTACTGTATAATGTAATACTGTTATTTTTTAGAAAATTCATAAATGTCTTGTTATAAAACTCTCTACCCTCATCAGTCCACAATTTTTTAGGTTTTCTCTTACTTTTATTAAATATCTGTTGAAAAGCTAACATAAGAGTATTACCTGTTTTGTTTTTTAAAGGGACAACCCACGCATATCTACTCCTCAAATCAATAACGGTTAAAGCATACTTGTACCCCTTATCATTATTGAGTTCAATCAAATCAGCAGACCAGATATAATCTACTTCCTTGGAATAAACTTTCCTTCTCTGAAACTTTGTGAATATTGGTTTATGTAATTCATCAGCTAATTGCTCTTCAGTCTTAATGGCATCATTCGAGCCTATAAGTTTTTTGAATTTCCAAGCCCAAGTTTCAATTTAGCACTGATCATCTTCTTCACAATGAACCGATCAACTTTTTCTCTCAAGGTTGGATTTTGTATCAGAGACAAATTATACAACATTTCTCTATCGGCTTCATGCTTTTCTTCCAACGTTGTGGTATTCCCATAATCAATATCGTGTCTCATGCACACTTCATCAACTCTATTGATAGGCTGACTCCAGGATTTAGGATTGTCTGCCTCATCTAATCTTTTATCCAAGTTTGTACCTGGACCACAGAAAGAATACCCTGGAAGATGTAATTCCCTTGGTATTCCAGTAGTTGTAAATTTACTTCCTGATAAAAACTTTTGTATATCTCCTCCGAGTTTGTATTTGGAGATAAATTGATTTTTTTTTGAACCACACACCGAACATATACCTTTTTGTATAACCCTGTTATTTTTACTTTTAATATATGAAATATTTTTAGTATTAGTTTTCTTTTTACATTTGAGACAATAACTCATTTATTTATGTGAAAAATTCCTGCAGAGTGCAAAAACCTTTTTAGTTTCCAACATGCACATTTGGATCTTAATTTTTAAAACATAAAGAATCCTTAGAAATGCCTTCACTCTCTCCTCCATTTATTTAAGAAAAAACTTGAATTAAAATGAATAGCTTGTCGATGACAATAGTCTTGTCGAAAGTATTGCAAATAGACTTGTCAATTCTTTGTTTTCCTCCTCGGTGGGTTGAGTTATTTTCTGTAATACCACCAATCTTTTTTGAATCTCACTGGTTTCCATATTTTGATATTTATTTTGTCTCGCTCTTTCCTCCCTCTCCTCCCTCTCTCTCTTCTCTCTTTCCTCCCTCTCTCTCTTCTCTCTCTTCTCTCTTTCCTCCTTCTCTTTCTTCTCCCTCTCCTCCTTCTCTCTCTTCTCATTTTCCTCCTCTTCCCTCTCTTCTTCAACTCCTTCCTCATCCCTTACTATCCTTGAATCGCTTACACCCCATAGAATATTATACATATATTCATCAGGATTTCTTGTTATTCCTGTATCCAAAATAATTTTTTTTACAACAGGAAACCAATAAAATTTCTTTTGAATTTCTAAAAGAGCCTTACCTTTTCTTAACTTTATAATTTTTTCATTATTTAACATTCTAATTAAATCTAAAGTTGTCGGTTTATCAACATCAGCATAATGCCAATCTTTTATTGAAAATACCTCATTCTTATGTTGTAGAACATATTTATTAAAATACCGAATACCCTTTTCTTGAAGGTATGCTTGGACACAGAAATGATAATTTTCTTGAAGCCTTCTTGCTGTCATTTATGTCTTAGAAATATATGTTAGAATAATATTATGGCACGAAACACCTCCCCATCTTCCCATAGTTAAATCATTTTGTATTTCCTTACTTATTATATATAATCCTGTTTTTTCTGTTTTCATGAGATAAACAAGGGCAAAACCATTATTATATTTACCCTTATTAAATTATTTTATTTGTTGTTTACTAATCGTAGCCCCACAAAACTCATTCTCGATACCAAGTGGATAATATTCTTCCTTACGAGACTGATTTAATTGTTCCAGGTCTTCGAGGTTAATTTTAAATGACCAATTATACCCTAAATCATTCATATCATACCCCCATTGTTCTATTCTCATACAAACGATACGCCCTTCTTTATAAAAATTTATTTTAATTCGAACTGTGAATTCTGTATGACCTGGAGATAATATCAACACTTCTGTATCTTTGGAATACACAGCCGTTTTATTTAAGGATATATATTGTGATAAATCGCTTAATCTCACCAAGTCATTCGCGTCAGTCGGGCTTGGATAATTTTTTAATTTAAAAGCATTTTTCATGTTAATATTTTTGGTTATATTATATTTATGTCGTTCAGCCTGTGCCTTTGTGTAATAATTTGATAAATCAATATCCAGTTCTTGAGATACACCAAAGATAGAACCATCTTTACCAACATAAGTCATTTATATTAGATTAAAAATAATATCATAAAATTTTTTATTTTTGTTGAGTTGAAATAACACATATAGACATAATTGACCACAACACTTGGAATTTAATTCTTGGACTTGAAATGTTTGATAAACACCATTCTGTAAGAATTTTATAACTTCAACAGGTGGTGGAAGGCCAAAACTATCAAAATAATATTTGTCTTGTCTATTAAAAATACAAACCCAATGAGAACCGTTCCCATTATTATCTTCTAAGTTCATAATAATATTCTTTGTATGTTTCGGCACATTTGTTAATTCATCTCTCATACAAATAACCACATTATGAATTTTTAATTTCTTACAATATTTGACAAGTTGTAAATTTGATGTTGTATTCTTTCCAAATTTTTCCAACCACTCATCAATGCTCATTTATTTATTAGAAAGATATAATCCATTACCTCTTTTCGTTAATTTTACACCTGCTTGTGCTATAGAAGAAAGCATATCTCCAACTAGCAATCTCGCTTTATCAGGCAGACCTTCAAGTTTTTCAGCAAAATCTACAATTACGCCACTTCCACTAATTTGTTTCTCCAACTCTTTGTTATGTCTTTCCAATTCTTTTTGAGCCTGGAGTTGAGCCTTCCTTTCGTTGGCAGTTTTCACCGCTGTTGAAATACCACCCGTCAATGCTCCAACCGCACTTAAACCAGCAAATAAAGGAATTAGAAATGGGAGAAATCCTCCACTCGTCTCTCTTATTGAATATTTTTTCAACATTGGTTTTGTCATTTTAATTTTAAGTGAGCCAGTGTCATTCAAGATTTTAACCTGTTCTCTTGTGAGCAAAACATCAATTCTTACTGCTCCTTTTCTCTGAATTGTATTAACGTTAATCGTACAAGGCTTTGGATTTTGAACACAAGATGATAGTTTATGAAGATTGATTTGATTAACATATACCCCAGTTGGTACTTTGCCACTCATTTATTTAACAAAAAATTATGTGAGACTAATCATCACACCATTATCTGTATTAATCTGCAATTCTGTTTCTTCCAAAAGCAAACAATATGTATCAACTTCTTCACTCTCTCCTCTTTCAATGTATAGGGAAGTATCCACTCGATTAGACTTTATAGTTTCCTTTTGCGCGCTCAGGTCAAATGCATAGATTGTATACAAACTTTTAAATGCTGTCATATCCAAAATAGGTTCTTTATTTCCATTACTTTCACACACCTTTTGGTAAGACTTGTATGCTTCAGCAAAATCATTTTTTTCCCAATTAATTTCCAATCTATCTCGTGGATAAAATGTTTCATCTTGAGAAACGCGAAGTTGTTTCACCTTAGCATTATCACTCAATGCATTATTCTTATCAGTCGCAGTATCACCATCTGGCTTTTTAAAAATGATCCACAGATATCGTGGCTTTCCTTCCAGAACACCCAAATTCCACGTGTAAGTAGTTTGATTGAGTTTAACGTGTTGACATCTTCTTTTGAGGTATGATACACTGAGTGGTTTCTTTGAGTTAAGTCTTCGATTCAACATCTCTTCTGTTTTAAGATTAGGAGTATATTCACTGATATACCAACTCATTTCCTCAATTACAAATTTATTCTGATCACCAAAAGCACTAGCAACACCAAAAAGCAATCGATTTTCATTATCATTCCTTTGTAGTTGAAATCTAATTTTAAGACCATACAGAACTTTATCATGATCACAAAATCCAAATATACCTTTAAGAGGAACCGCCACAGTAAAACTATTTTCTGCTTTTGTATCATCATTATATGCTCCTTTCCTTTGAATATATCCAGGGTCTGTGTTTGTTCCCGTTGACATATCAGGAATAAAACCTTCGACAGACCCCTTTCCCATTCTATCACTGAATGTATAGAGTGTAAATTTTATCATTTCAGATACAGCAGAGACATAATCAACCGCTTCAACTTCTTGTGTTCCAATATACAAACGCACACTATCAAACATTTTCCAGAAGAAATCATTTACAAGTGTAGCGTTTGTGTTATTCCCAGCTTTAGTGAATTTAAATTTACACAACAAGAAACTTTCGGAGAGATTCAAATAGGTTTGTTGATTATTTATTTCAAAACTTTTTGTACCATTCGTATTCCAGTCTGTTCCAGTTATTGCATTTACCTTGAAGTAATCTTCTTTTTTCGTGGAGTTTGAGATAATAATAGTATCATCCAAATCATAGATACTATCAATTGCTTCCATACTTGTATTTATTTAGGAAAAAAGATGTTAAAACTTATGAAACCCTGATCCAAGTATTTGAATTATTTTCTGTCGTTCTTGGGGGGACAACTGAGTTTTGCCTTTCTTAATTTCTTTTATTGCTTGTAATTTATGAGATTCCTTCTGAGCATCTTTTATACTCTTTACAGCACCTGGTACATTTCCCACAGCAGAAGCAGTTGAACCAATTAGATCTTTATGTTTAAGAATAGTTGAACCAATACCCATGAGAGTATCAATTATCCCATCTCCTCTAAATTGATGTCCAACACCCCTTTGTCTCTTAGGTTTATAGTATCCTCTACCAAGATACATACCTTCACCCTTGTAGTATGGGGAAAGGAACATCCCATCCCCTGTAATTATTTTATATTTTCCCAACTCGTGTTTCCTCACAATAACCATCGTATTTATTTATTGGAAAACTTCACGTAGGTGAATTCTGATAGATATAACTTCTCCATTAAAAGAAATCACACGATTATCTTGGTCGGTTATCCTAAAATTTACTCTGTGTATGTTTTTTCCTGACACAGGGAGATAAACCAAATTTTTGGGTTCCATATTGAATTTATAACCAATTGGGGTTAAGTATGCGCTGAATGAAAATATTGTATTTGTTTTTTTTCCATCATTATAAGCACCATCAATCAAATCACAGTGAATTAACACCGAATTTATTCCTGAGGATATTTGAATGACATTATCACTGTAAAACGTCCCATTAGTTTCAATCTTTTTTGAGGAGAAACCCAATAACTCTCTAAATGAATTATCAATTGTGAAATCAACCTTGTAGTTATTTTTTAACTTTAATCGTTGATTTTGAAGTATGTTTTTGAATGTTTATAACAATATTTTTTGGTTCATCACCCTGTTCTTTCATAAGACGAGCAATTTCGGAAGATATTTGAGAAATCTCATATGCTCCGGGTGAGACTGTTATCGTTTTGTATCCACTTCCGGGATTATAACTAAAGTTGTCATTTTTATCAGTTATATTAAATAAGGTATTATAAGTTTCCATGGACAATAAAGATGCCTCATATTCTTTTGTTGTGTCAAGTTGTAGTGGGTATGGGAATGAAGATGTGTGGTCGCTTGTTGTGAAATTGAAACTAAGGATTGTGCTTCTCATCTTATTTAATATGAGATAAAATGTCTTTATAGTGAGATTTATTAATTATTTTCATGTTCATCAACTGGTCGAAAATGGCTGATGCTTCATTAAAACAATTGTTATTTCCAGCCTTCTTACTGCCTAACAACAACAACAGTCTATTAACTAATTGCGATGGGTCATTTGGAAGAAAACTAACACCTGAACCAAGGATACTTAAAGCCTGAATTATGTGTTTCTCCTTCTCATTCTTCCTACTTTTACCAGAAAGAATAACCTTATAATTTAGAGTGTTCAGCAGATCAATATATACTCTATCATCATTATTTTCCATATCCAATGGTTTATCAATATACTTTGATTCATCCCTCACAGTTGAACCTTGTCTTCCATCTTTTGTGAGAAGAAACATTAATCTCGGAGTTAGTTTAACAGGGGGTTGAGCAGAACCCAAGAACCTTAATTCATCATTAAATATCAATACCTTTTCTTGAACAAGATGAAATATTGCTGGTTGTTCTGTTGGAATGAGTCCTGCTTTGGTTTTTGAATCCGCTGAATATTCATTGTTTTGAACAGCATTCACAATATAATCAGGGGGTTGATTAATCTCTTCCAGTTGTTGAAATAATTCTTCATCATGATATTCTAATTCTTCCTCCATCATTTGACTGAAATCTTTTAACATTTGAAGCTTTCTGGGAGTATATTCTACTGTGGGAACTGTGGAAACATCTTTCATTTTTTCTTGGGGAGTTTTTAAAAGTGGTTTAAAAAATTTCTCTTGTTTTCTTTCAAATGCTTCTTCGCCCGTTAGTTTCTGTCTGCGTTTCTTCTTTATGTCTTCCTGTTGTTTTACAACTTTTGAAACCAACTCTTGATGTTCCTTAAATCTTCTTGCTCTTTCTTTTGCATCCATTTATTTATTGTAAAATATCATTTAATGAATTGTAAAGATCAACAGGGAAATTTTCCTTTTCTTCATCATTCAAGTAGATGTGTTCAAATAAATCCTTTTCTTTAAATATTTCATCAAATTCTTTATTAACATTAATGCGAGTTGTAATTTCTTCTTCACTAATACTTGCATCTCTGCTTTTCATACGTTTGCGTTGAGTTTCTTCATCAACATCAAAACCGAATGATAAAATCTTCACTCCACTCAGATGTTTAATAATTTGTCTCGTTCCTTCTGGATTAGTTTCTAATATCCCAACACCACCAGATTTTAGTTTCCTTAACTCACTCTTACAATGTGAATATTTTGTTGTACCAAGAGAAACCTCCTCAAATATTTGTCCTTCATTCCTCAATCGCATATGTTCCTCCACTGAAATATAGTGATAATCTTCACCTTTTACTTCTCCAGGTCTTATTGCTCTAGTTGTTGTTGATACAATGCGTATCACGGGGTGTTTTTTAAGTAAATTTACAATATTCTCATTTGTACTACACAAGAACCTTGATTTATGAAAGTTTTTTCCAGAAGCAGATTTACCCACAAGATTTATAATAATAGTTGTCATTTATATATGTAATTGTTTATAAAACAAAAAATATATCCCTTAATATCTCATCTTGTTTCACAACAATATATTTATATTTTTCAGTCGTGTGCTTCATGTAATCCTCAAATTTCTTTTTACTACATAATGTAGAACAATTATCTCTCCAAAAATTATTGATATCTATTGAATTTAACTTGAATAAAATAAAAGTATTTGCATTGTTTCTGATGGAACGACGAGGAAGTTGAAAGTACGATTGACTAAGATAAATACAATTACAAGAAGAATGTCTCCCTCTTGTGTAGTAGCTGTCCATTACCGTTTGGTTTCTCTCATTAACACAATCAAAGATAACGAGGTTCTTTTTTGACTTATCCAAATCTTGGGGAGACGGTATATCATCCGTATTATCACGAAGAATACAAGTTATAGGATTTGATTTCTTTTTACATCTCTGTGCATCACAGAATAGTTGAATTATATCTTCAATGTTATAATCATTTAGGTTTTTTTGATGTTTAAATAAACCGATTATATCTTCTTTTTGAAGACCAGCATTAAAACCTTGTGAGAGTAGTTGATACTCTGGTTGAAAACTCGACTTTGTGAAAGTTATTAAATTATCATAATCTAAAAAGTTGGGAGTGAGGAGCATTTTTAAAAGTAAGCAGGTTTTTCCACATCCACTTGAACCAACTATGAGACATCTTAATGAATTTGGGAGATTTTTATGGTTGTTAAATTTTATCTTATTTTCCCAAATAGGTAAAAAATCATTCATTTATATATTTGAAAAACAGGTTATTTAATTTATTATTGGCTTTTTTAGAAACTCTATATTTTATCCTAAGTTCAGGTTTAATTTCAAGATAATCCATTATTTTATTTATACAATATCTTGTGTTGATAACTGCCTTAAAATTACATCCATGAATAATATACAACAACAATCCTTTGAACATTTCTCTTATACGTTCAGTTTCTTCCCTTGTAAGGAAAGGTGTGTTATCACCCTCATACTTTACATTCATTTCTCTAATCAATCTTGTAAAGTAATTCATTTTTGGTGTAAATCTAAAAGAATTATTTTCCTTTTTATATTTTTTATCATTAATTAGAAGATAATCACAGAATATACATTGTTTATAGGCTTTTGACTCTGTGTTTAATCCCCGTCTTTCACACGCAGGACAATTCTCAAATATGTCATATGGAGAATCAGGAAAGTCTAGCATATTTATAAAGTAAAACTTTACTTAAACTGAAATTCATCTATACTTTCAGTTGTATATTACCATCGATATCGATATACTTTTTTTCATTATCAGATTCAACGACAACATTTTTTATATTAAAGGTAATTTTAAAATGATCGTTAATTACTATTGAACGAAATGTCATTTCACCTGATATATTAACATCCTTTATTTCATCAGGATTTACATCTTTAGGGTTGTTGAAAAAAATACAAATTTCTCCTTGCATATTACAGATGGTCTTATCTTTTCTTTCTAAAGCTTCATCCATAAGATTTTTGTTTTTTGATACTTTTTCTTGTTTCATTGCTTTTTCTAGTTTTGAATATATTACTAGAAGGAGAGGAGAAACTTTTGTTAGAGATACTTTAATTGATGTTCTACCAGGTATACTAAAAGCCCTTCCACTGAAGGAAATTGAAGAACTCATATTATTTACCATAATAGTTTTTATCCAATAGTTGTTATATTTATCTTTGTTCAATTTTACATCCTTGACATATTTCTCAGTATCTTTAACAAATGAAGAGATTGATTGAAACTTGTTTTTTGTGTCTTGAAACATTGTATTTATTAAGTGAAAAAGTTGGAGGATAAAATGGTTTTAAGCACAGATTCACCTGTAAAATAAACGAAATTTTCATCAAGAAAATTTTAGTTTAAGCAAAGATTTATTATATAAATATGGTGAATACAACATACTGCGATGTTTGTAATCACAAATATAAACATTATAGAAAACACCTCTGAACCAATAAACACACATTTAATCTGTTTCATAAAATATCTCCTCTTGAGTTGGAAAGAAAACATTGTGATATCTGTTCAAAGGATGTTTTGAAGAGTAGTTATAATAAACATCTTCAATCACAAAAACACAAGAAAAATGAGTTTAAAGTAAAGGGAGACTATTATATTGAAAACACTGATGGGGCATTTAAAGGGCATATAAAAATAAGGATTTTTCAATTTGGAGAACCCGGTCCATCATCAATAGCTGAATCAATTGAAATAGTGAAACCCGATGTTGAAAAATTTATTAAAAAGACATTAAAAGAAATGAAAACTTTAAAGTTTTATATGGGAGTGAAAATGAATATGAAAAGACAAGATGAAGAACAAACTCCTTATATGAGAACAGATCTTCATTTTATAACATCATTTCAAGATTTTTTGAATAGTGGGGTTTATGAAGAACTATCAAGACAAGAGGAGGATGTTGATAATACAGTGGTAGGAAGTGGATTCAATATTTAAAAAAATCATCTTTTTAGATATACACATTCTAAAATCAAACCCTCTTAAAGCTTCTTCTTATATTGAATTACCAAAAGAAATAAAACTAAAGAAGGCAGTTGTTAATATTAAGAACAATGATAATAAATGTTTTCTCTGGTCTGT
Source organism: Eptatretus burgeri (assembly GCF_056783735.1). Lineage (NCBI taxonomy): Eukaryota > Metazoa > Chordata > Myxini > Myxiniformes > Myxinidae > Eptatretus > Eptatretus burgeri. The sequence continues at coordinate 3,367,454 of NC_140970.1, read as the reverse complement.
TCTTGCTCACTTACATCCACCAAAATGTAATTCAGAAAGAGTAAAACAATATATGAAATATGAGAATACCTTGGACATTAAAGATTTTAATTTCCCAATGTCACTAACAGATATTCCTAAATTTGAGAAAAAGAATAATCTTTCTATTAATGTATATGGATTAACGGATACAAACAAAGTTCAAATATTAAAAATTTCAAACAACTATAAAAATGAAGAAACACACATTGAGCTTTTATATTTTAGTGTTGGAAAGAATTCACATTACACATACATCAATAATTTATCAAGATTAATCTCTTCTCAGGTATTCAGAACAGCAAACAAAATATATCCTTGTAAGCGATGTCTTAATTCATTTCATACAAAAGAACGATTAGAACAACATTCAAAATATTGTAGTAATCATAAATCAGCTGTAATTACAATGCCTAAACCTGGTGAAAAGATTTCTTTTGAAGATTATAATAAATCTATCATGCACCCATTTGTGATATACGCTGATTTTGAGTGTATCCTTAAAAAGATTAATACTGCTTCTCCTAATCCAAAAGAATCATATACAAATAAATATCAAAAACATATTCCTTGTGGTTTCTGTTATTATATCAAATCATCTGTTGGAGAAAAGTATAACAAACTTGAACATTATCGTGGAAAAAAGCTTCACAAGAGTTTGTAAAACGATTAGAAAAGGATTGTATAAGACTCACTAAATTAATGAAAGAAACAAATGAACCGATGAAATTAACCAAAGAAGAAAAATTAGAATTTACAAAGAACAATATCTGTCATATTTGTGAGGGGGAAATTAAGGAGTCTAAAGTTAGGGATCATTGTCATCTTACTGGTAAATATAGAGGTCCCGCTCATTCCTGTTGTAATCTTAATTATAAATTACCTTCTTTTATTCCAGTCTTTCTTCACAACAGCGCCAACTATGATACACATCTATTTATAAATGAACTTTCAAAAACACCAGGGAATATTTCTGCCATAACAAACACAAGTCAAAAGTACATTTCATTTACAAAAATGATATTCACAAAACCTATAACTCGTATTCGGTTTCTTGATTCTTACAAGTTTATGGGAACACCACTAGCCCACCTCGCATCAAATCTAAGCTCCACGGACTCTTTTCCAAATCTTAATTCATTCTTTCCAAAAGAGGAAATTCTCACTAAAGAGGAAATTCAGATTAAAGAGAGAATTCAAAGTAAAGAGGAAACTCTAATTAATGAAGAAATTCTAACTGAAGATGAAATTCTAATTATAAAGAAAATTCGAACAATGAATGAAATTCTAACTAAAGAGGAAATTCTGATTAAAGATGAAATTCTGATTAAAGAAGGAATTCTTACGAGAGAGGAAATTCAAACAAGGAATGAAATTCAAAGTAAAGAGAAAATTCTTACAAGTAAGGGAATTTATCCTTATGATTATATGGATTCATTTATGAGATTTAAAGAAACACAACTTCCATCAAAAGAAAGTTTCTATAATAACCTTTATGAAGAAGAGATAAGTGATAAGGAATATAAACACGCACAAGAAATATGGAAAATATTTAAGATAAAGAACCTTGGAGAATATCACGATTTATATCTAAAAACAGATGTTTTATTGTTAGCTGATGTGTTTGAAGCTTTTAGATCACTCTGTCATAATAAAAATTGTTATGGATTAGATCCTGCCCACTATTTCACAGCTCCTGGTTTAGCTTGGAGTGCAATGTTGAAAATGACAAAACAAGATATAGATTTAATCAGTGATGTTGATATGCTTTTGATGATTGAGAAGTCCAAGAGAGGTGGAATATCACAAGTATGTTCAAAAAGATATGCTAAAGCAAATAATAAATATCTTCCAAATTATGATAGTGAAAAAGATAGTAATTATTTGATGTATTTTGATGCTAATAATTTGTATGGATGGGCAATGTCTCAATCTCTGCCTTATGGTAAATTAGAGTGGGTGGAAGAAAAGGATTATGAAAAGGCTTTGATGAATATTGTTATTTCTTCTCAAGAGGAATTGAATGACGAAGAAGAAGGTTATTATTTTGAAGTTGATTTGAGGTACCCGAGTGATCTTCATAATAAGCATAAAGATCTTCCTTTTGCATGTGAGAAAGAAACCCCAAAGAAAGAATGGTTAAGTGATTATCATAAAAGTTTTAATATTAAAGGTAAATCAACAGAAAAGTTATTAACAACATTCTATGATAAAGAGGGATATGTTTTGCATCAGAGAAGCTTAAAACAGTTTTTGAGAGAAGGATTGAGAGTAGCTAAAATTCATAGAGTTTTAAAATTTAAACAAAGTCCTTGGGTGAAAAAGTATATTCAATTCAATACAGATATGAGAGCAAATACAAAGTAAAATTTGAAGGGGACTTTTATAAATTAATGAATAATGCTGTATTTGGAAAGACTATGGAAAATGTTAGAAACAGGCAAAACATTAGATTCGCAACATCTTGGAAAGAAGCTTCGAGATTGATAAATAAACCAAGTTTTGAGAGAGAAGAGGTTTTTTCAGAGAACTTTTCTGCAATTCATATGAAAAAGGAAAGTATTGTAATGGATAAACCAATTTATATTGGAACAGCAGTTCTTGATTTAAAGATATTGATGTATGATTATTTGTATAATGACTTAAAGAAAGAGTATGGTGAAAATGTTTCATTGTTGTATATGGACGCTGATAGTTTTATCCTAGATATAAAAACTGATGATGTTTATGAAGATATGAAGAAAAATATTGGAGTATATGATACAAGTAATTTCAGCAAGAAGAGTGAGTTATTTTCCAAAAAGAATGAAAAGGTTATTGGTAAGTTTAAGGATGAGTTGGGTGGAAAAGTAATGAGTGAGTTTATTGGATTGAGAGCAAAGGCATATGCTTATAAGTATGGTGATCAGATTGATAAGAGGTTAAAGGGAATAAAGAAATATGTAATAAAGAAATCAATAACTTTTAGAAATTATTATAATTGTTTTATGAATAAGAAAGAATATAGGAAAATGAATACAATAAGAAGTTATAAACATAACATATATATAGTGAAGAAGTAAATAAAAAGGCATTAGGAGCCTTTGATGATAAGAGATTTATTTTAGATAATGGAATAGATTGTGTTCCATATGGATATTGTATGATAGAGTGAATAGAATAGATTGTGTTTTAACGATGGGAAGATGGGTTAGGGTTTTTTAAGGGCTACCGCCGCGTTTTTTTCGCAATATATAAATGGTTAAACCAAGTATTAATCAAAATAAAGAGTGGAGAAAATCTCAGTCTTGGTATATAAATGGAAAGCATAATGAATGTGAAAAATATCAAATAAGTCTTATTGAAAAAATAACTAAAACAAAGGTAAATAAAACAAATAAGCGAATCAATTTAAAAACTAGTAAGTTAGAGGATGTAAAGAAAAAAATGAATATCCTTGAATGGACTGAAAACTTTGATGGTTATCAATTGAACAATGAAAAAAGAATTTACTATAATCTCAAAATGATATGTGGCTCAGGAGGTGGTCAAACAAGAGCATTAAGAGAAGTTTATCATTTCGTAATGGCACAAAAGGGGTATCTTAAAAAATATAAAGATTCAAATGTTTTGTTTGTCAATATTTTAGATGGGGATTATTGTGCAAAGAAAATTAAACTATTGAAGGAATTTGAGAATGAACAAATCTTTATAGGTTCAATGAGTGAGCTGATCAACCTCCAGGTTAAAAGGGGAGACAAATAAATATACCTTGGGATAGCCTGGTTATATATATATACAAAGCCTGGTGTTGGCCTAGTGGTTAGGGTGGCGGCTTGGGATCCCAGTGTCCCGAGTTCGAATCCCGCTCAGCTGCTGAATTAACACCAGGGGGTTGACTCAGCCTGTCATCCTTCCGAGGTCGGCGAAATGAGTACCAGTATACTGGTCCCGGTGTATGCCCCGGTTAGAATAGGTGTACCATATACCTGTGTTGTAAGAGGCGTCCAGGAAGGGCATCCGACCATAAAACATTGCCTCACAAAAAGCCAAACCCCTGCACAGCAGGGAAAAACGGATAAAAAGGGGGTTTATTTTTAGGGAAAAAAAAGGGAATCGCTGAAAATCCCCCATTCATTTACATGGGGAAAAGTGAGCTAGAACCAGTATATTCACCCTACTCATATGTATGTCCATTAACATTTAACTAAAACATCTCCTCACAAACTACTCAACCGATATGGACCAAATTTGGTATGATGCATCAGCACAGCAAGGTCTCATGGGGTTATGCTACCCATCCAGATGTACCCCCTATAAAGTGGTTTAAGGGGGGATTTGCTTCACATATTGGTATTTCATTCAAAAATATTCTCAGAAACCAACAACCAGGTCCAGACCAAACTGGCCATGTGGCATCGGGACCATGCCCTAGCCTTAAGTTGTGCTTCCCATGTGCGCCTCAAAGGGTTGTGCAATAAATAAGTACAAAAAAGTCAGGGTTACCATTCGTAGGGCAGATATTTCAAACCCTGCTTCCAAAATCGCATTTACAATTTTCCCCACGAGACCTGCAGAAAACACACACACCTTTGACATGTGATTAAAAAATAAAACTTAAGGTGTATAACATGTTACAGGTGAAGCACTGTAACTGGTAGAAGTTAAAATTACAACAAAGTTTTTTTTTTATCTCGGGATTATGGGTCCCAGCATCCAATTACTACTCTGCATCTATCACATGCTGCAAATGTGTATGAACATGTGTACAAGATATATAAATATATATGATATAAGATTGGGGTGGCTGGGATTATACATTTTAAAAGGAAAAAGGCACATCCAACCAAAAAAGTAACTGGATCTACCCTGCTCATCGAGTAATAAACAATCAAGAGCAGGTGACCTTTCACCCGCTTCGTAGCGGGCTTCCTCAGGCATTCCTACGTGTTCATAGAGAACATCAATGAACATGTAGGAATTACCCAGACAGTTGTTTCTTTAGTTTGTGTGTTGGTAGATCCTGGCCTTTGTCCATGGAATTGGGGGGAAATGCGTTGTGAGATTAGCCTGCTTCATCCCAGGTGTGATCTTCCCCTTCTCTACCCATTTTCAACTTTCTCAATTCACCATCAATCTGCTTCAACAATCTCAATCAATCAATCCCTTTTTCAATCCATCGGTCTTTCATTTAATACCGCAACCCATCGTCCAAAATTTGATTAATCTGTTCATCCGTCCCACACAGTTAGAAACAATTAATCCTCCACACCGGTCAAATTACCTTCCCCATTCCTCCTTCCCTGCACTTCCACATTAGTCATGCGGGACAACACTTCTCACAAACACACAGTAGAAAGGAACATTTGTGTGCACAAATGAGTTTGCGTGTGGGGAGGAACCATTTGAGTGTTCGTGCATGGGAGGGGCTGGGGGCACCCGTGCCAATCAGACTTCGCCTGAACATAATGGGGTGGATTTCCACCGCCACTTTGCTGGACCCTCCCCATCGGACGCACAGCGATAGGAAAGGGCCGTGCAGGGTCAAAGAATGCTCATGTGAACTTTGCTCTCTTGAAGCCTCGCCCAGCATGGCACGTACAAAGGCCAGGGTGTGGCTCGGTTCGGAGCTGTTGTGTGTGTGCCGGGGACATGTCAAGAAGAAAACTGCCTGTTTGAGGGATCGCTTGCCGGGACAAACTGTGTTGGGTCCAGGATGAACTGCCGGGGTTAGGTCCGGGATGAACTGTGCTGGGTCCAGAGCGAAGCGCAAGGCGAGGATGCAGTGATGCTGTGAGGTCCTTGACACAGCACACAGCTGCACATACACTCACGCTATCTTTTTCTTGCTCTCTCTAAGAACCGTGAACCATTTATGTTGGACGCACCAAGAGAATCAACCCTCCTTAGGAGTTATCAATGATTACCCTCTGTCCCCATGTGGGTTAGGCATTGCTCACACCTCAAACATTTCCTCTTAGCTTACACTATCACTACACTGCACTCTGATGCCACATCGACACTCCACGGCCCATCCTCCCCATCCTTTAATGTCCATATAGTTAAGGTCATTAGGTCACCAAAAAGTAACACCACTGAGGGCGTGAGGACCCTATTAGACCTAATTATCCCAACCTGCATCTGCAGTTGCTTAACAACCTGTCATGTCATGGAGTTATCCGTGGCCTGGTAGCCTTGAGGTTATAGGATGAGTGGCGGGTCCGGCGACCACCCCGTGGACCTTGTCCGTACACGAACCACAAACCCGTAACAATATATACGTATACTAGTAGGCCAGCACCCATGGGAAACCCACGGGCATTGATATGGTTCCTGTTGCCTCCTTGGATAACTCCAGCCGAGTACGGCGAGTCGCCAAGTGACCACGATCACCAATTGTCCCAGATACTTCATGCCAGCTCCCATGTCCAGAGCTTGTCCTGGTCAGCCTTCATCTCAGCTTGCCCAGCCAACATTTCAGACATCATGACAATCATCTGATCAAACATGCCCCTCGCCTTTTTTCCTCCGCTGACGTCATGTGATACATATTTCTGGAGGTCTCTGAGTTAGCTATAAGGGAATCAGAGGGACTACCAGGCAGGAGCGAAGATTCTACTGCACCCCTGAGTCCTGTTCACCTTGAGTTGACATAGTGGCATGGCTGCTATCAAAATTTGTTCGCTTACAACACGCTTCCGCAATTTCGCGTTGAGGTCACGGTTTCCCGTACCTTGGATCCAATCCCACTCCTGACGTCAGTGTTATGATCACCGCCCTGCGTAATTCCAGACGAGTATGGTGAGTTGCCAAACAACCACAATCGTCAATCGGACTGGAATCTTCATGGTGCTTCCCATGTCCAGAGCTGTGTTACCATTGCAGAAGAAGATCCGACCCTTCTTTATCTTTCTGACTTTCGAGATGCTCCTTTGTATATGTCATGACTTTTACATTACACACATGGACACCACACCAAGCCGGCACACCTTCAATACATCCTGGCTGTCGCTATTCCGCAAACCCAAACCAGAACTGTTCGCATCGCCTCACCGGCCGATATTCACACTCAAGCTGCGCAGACCATTGTGCCAGCTCAAGGCCATCGAGCGGCCCAGACCAAGGGCATGAACAGAATGGAGGGAAAGACCCAAGAGAGAGCGTGGGAGGTGAGCCGGAACCCAGAAACATTAGGCAGCCACAATTCCAGCTGGGTTGTGAAAGGTGCATCTGGGGCATGCTAATGACCACACACTATTCTTTCTGACCGGTACTATTTCTTACACCTCTTCCCGCTCTCTCTCATTTGTTTGGGTGTCTGGCGCCTTTTGTTTAGAAGTGCTAAGTGATTGTTCTAAGGTATCCGATGGTGGATATATTGCATAGGAGATAAGGGAATGTGTACGTGCTTGTCGACAGTGTGAAATTGCTCGCATTGCCCATCCTTGAGTTTTCCTGCCCACCATTTACCAATTTAAATTCCCAATCACCATTTCTCCTGCCCATTCTTGCCTGCTGTAATAAACCTATGAAAGATTCTGATAGACGATAGGGTGCGGCACGTAATGCTGGTTCGCTCAGCCATTAATATCCATTACGTAGCCGCTGGCACGGTTCCCGATCTGCTTCAATCATCTCACAGGTATGGTAAACTGACCTTTGGCGTGAAGATCTGGCCATAGGTGAGTGTTGTAGACGGTGTCCATGGTCTTTTCATGGACATGTCAGCCTTTTGGAGTTATGCGGGCTGCATACGTAAGAATATTTACACTCACCAAGTCTTACATTCTTAACATGATTTTCGCGATGCCATCCTCCTCAGCACATCAGCTTGCAAACACAGTCAATCGAGTTTGGCTCATTAATGTAGGCCTCAAGCACACCTTGACAAGTCTATAAATCTAAAACTTTCTAAAAACCTACTGGCTTTGTGCAAATCAGTTGCCATCACATCTTTCTGACTTTCTTTGTCATAGCTATTGTGTGAGATATCAAAGTAAGTTTTGATGCCGTTGCACGACTTTCTTTTTTCGGCCACTGATAATGTAATCAAGTTATAAATGCAATCTTTCTTATTAATAGGGGTTATGTTATGAACTATGTCAAATGTTAAAGAACTTTAGAACCATTTTATTTTATTAATTGAGAAGAGGATGAAATACTTCAAAAATTAACTCAACAAGCTGGTTTCTTCTCATATTTTCCTTGTTCTTGAGGTTAAACATGCAGAAATACAGTGCACAACTATTTTCCTTGAAGCAATCTTATTAACCATGCACATAATGGGACTCAAAAGAGACCTTATGCACCTACCTTAATGGGAGTAATTCTATTGCATGAAAGATACATGATATATCAATCTAAATACTTCTTTGATCTAAATGAGATAAATATGAAAGATAAATAAAAGAAAAAAGTAAAAATAATCAGGAGAAAGGGTATAAAATATTGGATGAGAAGAAAGAAAAGGAGTCAATGAGCAGAGTGAATAAATATTAAAGTGCAGTTGAGGAAAGGCAGAGAAAGATGCAAGACATTATTGAGGGACGAAATACCTTCAGAGACAGCATGCGGTTTGATGATACAACATGTAGAGTTGTCCAACCGTGCAGCTGAGGGAGGACCGTGATGATGTCCAGTGCTTGGAAAAATGATGTCCAACTCCTGCAGAAGATGACAAAGATGGACAAACACAGATGGTTCAAACTTGATCTGGACTTTTGTTTGTAAAAGGCAGAGTAATGTATGTACAGGGTGTGTCAATATAAGGTTAACCACTTCAAAACTTTATTAACCAAAACATTGAGTAATAATAAAAAAAATTACCTTGGAAAATTAAACTCATTATGCATCAATGCGCTTATAGTTGAGGTTTTCGATGTGAGCACCCACACACGCGCACGCACGCACGCACGCACGCACGCACGCACGCACACACACACACACCAAAGTTTTCATTGGTGCAAGTTTTAATGGTTACTGTCTGCACAAAAACCTCAACTCCTGCCTTCAGATCAGGTTCTGATCTGGGGTGTTTCTTGTAGATGTTACCCTTACAAGCCCCCCAGAGGAAAAAATCCCAGCGGATTAAGGTCAGGGCTGTGTGGAGACCATTCATTTTCCATACGCAAACTGAGAACCCCTCGTTCAAATTTTTGACGCAGAAAGGCAATTGTTTCGTTGGCTGTATGCAGGGAAGCACCGTCTTGCATGGATCACTGTTGCTGGAGGGCTGCAGTGCTCATCAATTGCTTCAAGTCTTCGCAAAATGTGTTGACAATCGACCGGTATCATTCTTGATTGATGGTAACCGTTCTTCCATTTTGTCTTCAAACCAATACGGCCCAAACACACACCTGTAGCTGACAGCCACAAACACAGTGACTTTCCGACTCCTAAGCGACTTCTCTTCAACCTCATCTGGGCGTTGACTTCCCCAGAAAATGTTGTGTGAATTGACAGCACCATTGTCTGAATTTCTGGTTCTGGGTTTGGAGCGTTGGCAGGTCTCCTTCAGGGATCTCTGCTGACGATCTAAAAGTTAAGTTTCCGGTCGTTATCTGTCCCGTTTTAACTGTTTATTTTCTCACCTACATGTTACTGTGTGTTCCTAGTTCGGTTTTGTTTCAAAAACCGTGCTATTTTGTGAGTTTTGGTCAACCTTGTCTTACCGGGTGCTTAAGGCCTACCCATCCCTCCCCTCGGTGTACGATCGTGTTTATTTGTATTTTCTCCCCATCACCTTCAATTTCTATCTTCCCCACTTTCCCAACGTCCCCCATCCCTCCCAACTAAACACTCTATTTCTTGTCTTAAATCTCCCCCCCCCCCCCAAAAAAAACTACCTTTCTCCTTGCACACTCAGGAGTCTCGATCGTTATTCTTCTTCCTCTTCTTCCTCCTGCCGGCACACCATCTTTATTCTAATGAGCTGACCCTCTCTCACCATTACCTTCACGATTTCTTCCTGCAACCTTCCATTCTCGAATCTTACCTGTTCTTCAAAAATACATCAAAAAATAATAATCTTCCTTGTGTCCTTTCGATCTCGACACCTCATGTAACCATGTGTCTCTCTCTACTCTTCCTGGTACTTTTCATCGACCCAGCAGCTTCACACTGCGTTTACCGTCCAAATTCACCACACACTTCCACGATTTTACTTCAACCTTCCCTTTTCCGAATGTTACGCAATCCTTATTTAAAACAAATAATTTCACTTTTGACGATACACCTCCCATAGCCAAGTGCTTCTCCCGAAACCACGTGATCTGTTTACACCCCCTGCGTTTACCGATCCAAATTCACCATTCACCTCACGATTTTTTTTCTCCAACACTTCCATTACCTAATCTGATGAAAACTCTCTCAAACAATAATAAGAATTTAAAAAACGGTATCTTATAATGCTTCATCTTCCTCTTTCACACGTGTGGTACTCTTTACTGTATCATAATGCACTACTCTTCTACTATTTAAACAGACTGCTCTCAATTCGACCTCTCCTTCATACCTTGCCTAAAAAATCCAACTGTTACAGCATTTCTTCTCTCCATTCACCTTTATTTTGTTTGTTTTTCACCAGTTTTTTTCTTTATTATTTTTTTTTTCACTTTATTATTCACCAGTTTGCTATGAATATTCGCTTTCCATCAACCATTCTTTCTTTCCATTTTAAGTGCCAACTCACCCTTCTCACCCTCCCTCTCAAAGCAACCATCACACTCCTCTCCCTCCAAGCCTCCCTCTCACCTCTCACAAAAACTCCCCCCTCACCTTTCTCCCTCAACTCTCCCCACTTACCCTTCTCCCACCATTCACCCCCCTCACTCACCCATCTCAAAGTTGCCCCCCTCTCATCCACAAAGCTGCCTCTTTCCACTGCCCTCTCACCTCCATCTCTTCACTCCATCTCCTGAAATCCTCAACCGCCTTCTGCCCCTCTCTTGTCCACCCTCTCCCCAAGCACCACAGAGCCTTTTCTCCTCCTCATCCGGCCCCCTCCCCAAGCTATTGTGCAATCCCCCACACTCTTTCAACAATCCTCCTTACCTCCCCCCTCGTCCTTTGTCCTACCCTCCCCCTCCCTCCCACGCCCTGCACCCAAAGCCTCCTCCCCTCCCTCTTCATTAAGAGTGTGGACCTCAAATATCCGGGACCTTCGCTTAAACCTTTCAGATCTTTCCATACAGGTTGCCACTGACAAACCAGACATAATCTGCCTAACATAAACTTTTCTCCGCCAAGACATGTCTGACTCCATTCGCACTCATCTCTCCCTGGTTACTCCCTCCTCCGGTATCACATACCTGAGCCTCGTCCTGGTGGAGGTGTTGCTCTCTTCCTCACTCTCCATGCACTGCTCTCACCGGCACCCCCCCCCCACACCCCCAGGAATACCTCTGGCTACGGCTTCCCCTCCACTCCCACCTCATGTTTATATGTGTAATGTACCGTCCACCAAACAGTGATGACTCCATTTACATCTTACTATCTGAAAATATGGACCAACTTCTATCTTCCCATCCCAACTCTCTCTCTCTTCCTCATATGTGATGACTTCAATTGTCATCATGCCAGTTGGCTAGGTGTGGGTACCTCTCTCATCTGCCATGGCACTTCAGCAAAATCTTTCTGCGACTCAATGGGACTGACTCAATCGGTCAACTTCCCGACCCGGATCTCAACCAATGGTACTCCATCTCTTCTGGATCTGATTTTGACAAATTTCCCTGACAATATCTGCTGCTCTTCCTCCACTCCAATTGGTTCTTCTGACCACATCCTTGTCAAAGTGGACATCTCTCTGGCTATTATCAGAGAACCACCTCACCGCCATAGAGTCTGGCATTTCACTCAAGCCAACTGGCAGGGTCTCCAAGCAGCCATCAAACTTATTGACTGGTCTCCTATCGCTACTTTCTCCAACATCAACTAATCCTGGGAATTCTTTCAAAGAAACTTGCTCTCCCTCATGCACAGATTAATCCCCTCTCGTCTTCAGTAGTCCTAGCCTTACTCCCGCCCTTGGTTCACTGAAGCTTGTGGCGAGGCAGTTGTCCTGAAACAACTTGCCTTTGCCTCATGGAAAGCAAACCCAACTGAAGGTAATCTCAGTTCCTTCCATAAAGCTCGGAACAAGTGTGTCTACCCTCAGGAGAGCCAGAAAACAACATATTTCTAAGCTCAAGTCTGAACCTTCAAACCTCTCTCCCTCCTCAAAATCCTGGTGGTCTAATCAAATCTGTTTCTGGTGTATGTTCCCCCTCCATCCCTTCCCTTACCTCAAATGGCCGCACTGCTGATACCGCACATGAAAAGGCTGAATGCCTAAACTCCGTGTTTGCAGCTAAATCTTCTGTCCAAAACCCATCGCTTTCTTTACCCACCTTACCCAGTTGCACTCAACTGTCCCTGGACTCTGTGTCCTTTTCTCCTGACAAGGTGGAGAGCTTGCTGTCAAACCTCAACTCAGATTCTGCAACTGGTCCAGAAGGCATCAGCCCACGTGTTCTAAAAACCTGCTCTTCTGCTCTTGCTCACCCTCTCTCTGTTCTATTCACAAGGTCGTCTGCCATCTGCTTGGAAATCAGCAAACATTACTGCCCTGCATAAAAAGGTGCAAAAACAGATCCCTGCAACTACAGACCAATCAGCCTTCTGCCAATCATCAGCAAGGTTATGGAATCCATCATCGCTTCAGACATTAAATCCTTCCTCTTCTCCAATGGCTTGATTTCCGATGTTCAATTTGGTTTCAGACCAGGTCACTCTACCCTGGATAGGCTGCTTCTGCTCTCCCAACAATGGATAGAGGTCCTCAATGCCGGACATGAAATCAGAGCCATATCCCTAGACATATCGTGTGCTTTTGACACGGTCTGGCACCCTGCCCTGCTCACCAAACTCTCTTCCGATGGTATCCAAGGCCATCTCCACTCATGGCTGGCAGATTTCCTCTCCTGTCACAGTCAACGTGTGGCCCTAAATGGAGTTCTTTCAACCCCTCTTCCTGTCCAGGCTGGAGTTCCTCAAGGTCGCATTCTGAGCCCTGTTCTGTTTCTGGTTTTCATCAATGATCTCTCCGACTCTCTGGAAAATCCTCTTTATGTCTTTGCTGATGACTCCACCCTCTGCCGTACCATGTCTTTACTCAGACTGGCAAGCAGCAGCTTCTTTGCTCACTGCTGATCTGGATAAAATCACAAACTGGTCCAACACGTGGAACATGTCTTTCAATCCAGACAAATCTCATACTCTCACTATGTCTCTCCGAATGGACCATTTAGAAAACCCCCCCATCCACTTTCTCAACAATCGTCTGGAAGAAGTCCTTTCTTTCAAGATTCTGGGTCTCACTATCGGCCATGACCTTTCCTGGGAAAGCCACATTTCAAACCTCGCCTCCAAAGCCAGTCGCCGACTGGGAATCCTCTGTCGTGCAAAGTCCTTCCTCAGCCCACCTGAGCTCCTGACCACTTACAAAGCTTTCGTCCGCAGCCTGATGGAGTACTGCTCTCCCTCTGGGCTGGTACTCCTGCCTCCCATCTTTCTCGGCTTCACGCCGTGGAAACCAAGGCATTTCGGATCATTGGCATCTCCCGCGATGAGGCTGAGTCTTTGGGCCTCTCACTCTCTCACTGCAGGCTGGTCGGTGGTCTGTCTGTCTTCTACTGTCTCCTCTCCAGCCTCGCCCCCTGCTCTCTCTGCGATTTGTCCCCACCACATTTCCACAGGGCGCTCAAGGTCCGCCAACAACCCCTTCTGGTAAAACTACCAAAATCACGAATCACTGCTCACCTTTACTCTTTCATTCTTCTTTTTCCGGCCTTTGGAATAAACTCCCTCACTCTATTCAATCCCATTCTTCGATTCAGGCTTTCAAAACAGCTGTTCACCACCATCTATCATCCCCCATCCAAATCCTCAATCTTTTCTACCCCTGATAATCCACCCAAGCCCACCTCCTTCCTGAAAGTCCCTGTGGTGTCCATCTTGTATTCCCCATGTTCCCGACCCCATCCCTCTCCCTTCCACAGATCTCCTAATGTCTCTGTTCCCCACTGCTTTGTTCTTTCCACTCCCGCCCCTATTGTCTCAATGCCCCCTTACTCTGTGTTGTGTGTTAGCTCTCATACGTGCCTCGACAAGGTATACAAAAAAGAAAAAAAAAGTGTGCCTCATCACGAAACCACATCACGAATCCAGTTTGGGTTTGCCTCAATCTTCTGCTGCAGCACCTCATGCATAGCGACTCGTGCCGATTTATCTCCATCGATCAATTTATGGGCTGTTGCGATGTGGAAAGGAAAGAGGTTTAAATCTTGTTTCATTATTCTTCTGATACTGCTGGGAGTGAGACCCAGTTCAGCCGATCTTTGTTGATGCGATTTCTTCGGACTTTGCATGACTGACTCACGAACTTGTTCCATGTTTCCTTCACACTGTACACTTTTGGGCGACCGGACCTTCCCTTGTTAATGTTGAGAATCGTCCCGTCACTTTTGAACTTTTTCACAAGTTTCCAAATGGCTGGCTTGCTTGGCTTGTTTCTGGGATGCACACCATATTCGGTACAGAACCTCGTGTGGACGGAAGCAATTGATTTGGTCTCAAAATGCCACTTGACAATGTTTACTCTTTTCTCCGTAGAAAACGTCATTTTTTTCTGTTAAATACTTTGGTTATGCTTGAATGACTTCTCCAAAGATCATTGATCACTCCTGCAAAACAAACAAAAAATTAAGGTAATGACTAAAAGTACAAAGGTCATTTGAAGCGGTTAACCTTTTAGTGACACACCCTGTAATATGGGGATTAATATTTTTGAGGATTGGTAACCATTAACCATAATCATACACTTCTTGCTTAAATGCACTGCTGAAAGTCAAAAAGGCAGTAAGAAAGAGGATGGAACAGGGAATGAATATGAAAAATTTCCCCAACAAAAACATCAAGGCTATTGAAATTTGCAGACAAATGGCTGTGCAATATGGTGATAGATTGCCTGTCAAGGCATCTGCATTTGACTGGTGGAAATAATTTATCAAAACAAAACTGGACAGAATGAGCTATGTATTGCAAAACTGGCTTCCTTCACCAACAACACAGAAGTCTAGTGAGATGACTTATTTTGACAGACCAAAGAGTTTATATTCATAAATCAACTTAGAAGTAAACATTCATATTATTAGTGTTGAATCTTTCATTCATCACAAGCTACAGTCGATATACTTGTGACTACAACTCCAAATCAAATTTTAACCAACGTTATATAATGGAACAGGCTTTCAAGATGGGAAACAACGAGGGGCTAAAAATGTATCTCGTCTTCACATTACCTGAACAGCTTCTTCATCGCTGAGTGAACCATAGCCCTGGTCACCTAAGTTCTGAATCTTATCGTTGGTCAAGTTTAGCACATCACCCTTCGCACAGTCAGGTTCTCGATTTTCATCGACCTCCGAAGTGGAAAACCCCAGAAACCTCCGCCAAACTGCCACCGCATTCTTGCCCATGAGTTCCATTACCAGTGCTGGGCCAGACACCAGCTCATTGATCATCTCACTGTCACGACACAGTCATGCAATTCAACTTGTGAGCTCGTGGCACGACTCAGAAAATTTACCAGATTCTCGCTTTTGGAATGTTACACCAAAATCATGCTGGAATATTTACCGGTGCTAAATGGACTCGTCAACTGTACCATAATGCCATTCAAGGTTCGAGAGATGCTTTGTAATAAAATGAATCATACATTGTTCCTGTACAACCTTATGGCTGGAATGTTTGCTGAGAGATAAGGATAAGGAGTGAGAGATAGAGATAGAGATTGAGATAGAGATAGAGATCTGATTCCCAAGTCCTTCCATGCAATACACGATGAATGTTAACAACTGTGATTAAAAAAAGATCATCCACAATGAAAATAAGAAAACAAAACCTTGGAATTGATAATTGAGATAGTAACAAAAAAGTAAACATACAGAAATGACAATTAGATTACATAAAGGATATTTTTGATTTAACTAGATCATAAATAAACAGAAGGTGTAACAGGAGCAAACAATCAGATTAACCAAACTACAGAAAGAAACATGACTGAAAGTAGAGTAAGCCTTGGTGATGAACCTTTGAAAAGGTCATCAGAATGAAAATACCAGCTGATGCAAACAAAATGCGGAAAGGAAAGGTTTTTCAATTCTCAAACACCCGAGTCTAGGTTTTGAACACAATATTTATTAGAATCATAAACTCAATTGGTGAAACAGTATCTTGCCGTCGACAGTGACCTAGTAATGGGGACATGGGACTGGCATCCTAGAAGTTGTCCATTCAAATCTGGCTGAAGGCAGCAGGATCAAGGAAGTGAATTCCAAACTTCTAGAATTTGAGCGAGTCCCAATAGAAAATTAGCCTTACTATTGGATCAGTTTTGGATGTCTCACTATTGGATGTTACCTTACAATTGGATGCCTCAGGGAAACTTGGGATTGAAATTAAAATGCTAACTATGAAGCTAAGTCGATGGGCTGATCACTTCACCATCACAGACAGGTTGGCGGTAGCTCTGTCTCCTTCCTCTCCTTTCTTGTCTTGCACCCTATGCCCTCTCCATGCTTTGTTCAACCCCTCCCCCCCCACCCTTCCCAGGTTTCTGCGAGTGCACATGGTCCACGATCAACCCCCTACTAGTAAAACTATCAAAATCCAGAATCACTGCTCACCTCCACTCATTCGTTCCACTCTTTTCTCGCCCAAGGAACCAACTTCCACATTCCGTTCAATTTCATTTTTCCCTCCAGGTCTTCAAGACAGCTGTTCACCACCATCTCAGATCATCACCAATCCAAAACTCCCTCCTCCATGAACAACTCCCCTTCTCCCAAAGCCCACCTCTTTCCAAATTTCCAGTTTTCCCTCCTGGAATTGTTTGCTTCTACATCCATCTTGTCCACCCCCTGCATTCTCCCCTATCCCTCATTTGTTTATGTTCATCTATTTTGTCTCTCGGCCCAGCTCTTGGTGTTTCCCCCTCTCCTTGTGCTGTTCTTTTTATGCGGTTGCGTCCTGATCTGTTCTGTACTCTAACTCTTCCACAAGCCTTCACTTTGCATACAAAAAAACAAACAAACATGAAAAGGCAGTGCTACCCAAAATCCTCCTAACAGGATTTAAAAAAAGAACAGGAAATAATTTCTCTTGGAATAACAAGATGGAGGGTCAGGAGATTGTGGGGGAATGTAAGTTAAATGAATCCAGGTATACCTCATTGCTTTTTTAACATACCAGTTTTATAAAATAACTAATAGCTATAATTATATAACAATAAATAATGAAATATTACTTCCACTCACTTGAAACAACAATTTGCTTGGAGTCTTGCAGAAAAATCTTCCACGTGTTTTCTAAAACACAAGCAGTGAGATGGTTAGAGAACAAAAGTCCCTTTTTTGATGACAAACACCTTCCGTGGAGACTCATCTCCCCATAAAGTCCAAGCACTTGTCTCAATTGCTCAACAACAATGGGTTTAAGGTTGAGCAAACGCGAGGAAAGCAGATGGCCAGACTTTGCAACAATGCACAAAGATGAAAGGGACAATCCAATTGCATTTCATTCGTTCAAATGCTCGTTTCTCACGAGATGTGGAAATTTGTGACAACATTCAATTCCTTCAAGGTAAAACTTGTAAACAATAACCTATAGTGTCACTAAGATGTCAATGAAAGGAAGCGAGCCCGTCGGGGAGTGAGAGTGGGATCTGAATCACTTAGCCCGTGGGTATGAGATGCGAGTCCTGCTGAGGAAACCGATTCTCATACCTCTCAAACTTCACCATCCTAGCTTGAGTGATGGTGAGGCCTGCCTCCGAGATCACTTCCATAATGGTTCCCACTTTTGCCATCGCCTGTGGCTTCACTATCGCCAGTGTTCTGAAATGGGCACAGACAATGGTCAGTGGCCATGTACGAAGTAGTAATGATGAACCGATGGCTGTCAGAAATACATAATGCACCATAATTTCTGCCTTTTGTTTTATCCCTGTCAGAACTAGCAGTAAAACACAGTAGAATATCATAATGAACGGATACGTCATGTAGACTGGTCGTTGTATCGAAAGTGTTATACCATGACGACCCCCCACGTAGGCCCTACCACCTCATCCTCACTCCACAAAAGACTAAGAAACAAAAAAAAAAGGATATCTATAGCAATGAGGGTGTGGTTCGCATGAGAGGCTACAATGGCATCGACTCCCGACTCACTCCCAACCCAATTTTTTTTTTTTTTTACCCATTTGGCCTTAATTGATTTGGCCTAGAGTCACCGTTTGGCCTCAATAGCATGCACAAAAACTCACCATAATAGACAGTTCAATTTAATCCTCTGGCATAACTGAACAAATTTTGGAAAATTTGAAAAACACAAAGAAAATTCTCCCTTTGTGAGGGAGAGTTGAAATTTGTTCAATGAAACAGGACCATCCACCATAAATAAGTGCTCTTGGCTGAAAAAAAGAAAAAAAGATATTAATTGTACTGAGTGTTCCTTACAATGGGACTCAAAAGAGACCTTGTACGTATTATTGCGGTCCTCAAAGCATACCTTGTCTTGTACAGGTAAATATGTCCATCTGTCTGTCTAACGTGATGATCCAGCTATTATTCCAGCTGCTGATATCGTTTCAGTTTTAGTAAATCACCAAACATGAATGCTTATTCAGGTTGGAAATAAGTCCTTTAGCATAATGGTAAGCCATGTTGTTCACATGTTTAACCACAACAAGAGTTTGTAATCATACTGTCACAATCCCACAACACAACTACCTCCACCCTATCCACATACCCTCCAAAAACCTTCTACTCCCCCCACCCCCTCACTCAAATCCTCAAATCCCCACATTCGCACACTTTCCCTGCTTGCAAGTCATCTGCTAACTTTTGGTGGGCGTTGTGGAGCATGCGAGCAGTGCAGGTATCCCCATAGGAGGTGATGGAGAGAAGTCGAGAGCAAACGAGCACCTTGCCACCGATTCTCAGTTCCCGCCGAGACAGACTCGGACACCCAGTACGACGAAGAAACACTCGGTTGTTCCTCACGTCATACTGAATGTACAATCAGGAAAGCAGGACATCATGGGGTGTGCAAAAGAGAAAGAAGAATGCGGGAGAAGAGTCAAAAATTCTGCCATTTTACATGAACTAATAATATAGGGACAATGGGCACTGCCAATAAAATACATTATGAACTAAAGGGATGATAATCAATTATAAAATAACTCAAAATCAACGTTATGAAAACAAAAGGGAACTAAATACAAAATAACAAGAATGGTAAGTAAATCTTTGGCTATGCACAGACTGCAAAACAGCAAATACTGCGGCTCACGGCAGTCCCCTACAGGGTAGGTAGTACTGCAGCGTACGTGGCACGAGAACATTATTACATTCTCGCACGATGACGAGCTGGCCCATATAGGTCGAGATTCCTGGTGTCAGGACTCATGTAGTTCTCGGTACAACAACAGTGTAAGAGGTTTGTACCATTCGTAGATACCTGAATGTGTTCCGTTTATGTATTTCACAATTTTAAAACATTTCAATTCAGATTTATTTATTTATTTTACATTCTGACTTCAAAATATTGCAATTGCATACCAAGTTATAAAACTTGCTTGCGTTAAATTATCCTTATAACTCTTAAATTTTACCATTAAGAGCCATCTATTTATTACATAGACAAAAATGGTGGCATGTTTGACCACCTTCCCTCCCACCCACCCACTACTTTTCCCCTGCCGAATCCTATCCCATCCAAATCTTCTTTCCCTCATTTCCCTCCACCCATCCCATACCTACTTTCATAATCTGTCCTTCCTATCTCCCCCAACTTCCCCTTTCCGGTTCATACATAAATAAATAGATGGCCCTGAACCTAAAATCATACACTTTGTACCATCTAGCTCAACACCATCCATCCATCATAATCATCAATTTGTCATCCTTTGCCCTTCATTGAAATGCATGTCTCTCTTCAAGGGAAATACGACTAATACACACCAACCTCTCTTTCCTTCAAGTATATTTTTGAGGTTTCTGACTGATCCACCCTCCCCAAAAGATTCCCTTACTGTTGAAACCATAGAAATGATTTTCGGTATATATTCTAAACCCGTGCAAATTATCAAGAGCAATAATCTGAAAAATGACCCCCTGCAGTATCCCCCTGGATATGTGTGTACAAATCCAAATCCAATATCAAAATTCCAACAATACTGCTTCATATTTTGCTTCAAAGTGACAAGCAACTCTCCTTCCACAGTGTGATCAAAAATTACCCATGAAGCAACTTTCACTTGTAACCTATTTTTGTTAGTTATCGAGGGCTATGATGGATCAGGTGAAGGAAGGACAGAGGGGTGATGTAGCATGCATGCTCACAGTGGGAAGGCAACGTCAAGCAGATGTAACAACTGATATGGGAAGAGTAAAAAAGTTGAAACGTAAGCATCGGATTTGACAAAGGAAGACAATCAATTGACACCTTTTTAAAAAATGACTGAAGGGAAGAGCAGCACCAAACAATACCTGGAAGACGTTTCCAAAGAAGGGAAAAATGTGGGACAAAACATTCGAGGTGAGCTGTCAAACTGGGTAGAAATCTTGTAAATAATCTTTCCAGGCAATATAAATTTGAAATGGTTTACAGTTGAATTGAATGTGCTTCTTTTCTTTGTTGGAGACAGCTGTTAGGTCACGTGTATCGGAGGGCTGGCGGGACAGCATAAGAGTATGTGCACTCGCCTCTGAGCTGTCTATCCCTGGTTCGTATCCCGACCGAGATATAAACTGCCACCCTGGTGTTTCGCATGCAGTGCAAGGCATCAATGAGTGTGCCGTCCCTCGGATGGATGTTAAATCAGAGGACACATCTGCCAGCACCGATCGATGGCGGATGTTAGAGATAACATGTTGACTTTTGTGAAAAGCAGGCGAGTTATCGCCGGCACTCTGAACAAATTACAAATTCCGGCCTAAACTGTGGGTAGCAGGTGGTCTGGTTAGCTTGGTTATCCCTTGGGATTACACTGCTTTCTATCTCAGAGTGTGGTTCCAGCTCGTGCATGTTAAACAAATTCACGCTCCCACATGTTCACGTGTCAGATGTGAAAGTATGTCTGGATAAAAATGGAAATCCATTATTATTTACCTATTAGAATGTGCTTAGCCAAAGCACAAGGAATTGTTGGAGTTTGCTTGAAAAAAGTTACAGCCAAGGATTTCCTTTCGCCACACTATATTCAATAATAATTGTGAGTCTTTGTACCTTTAATACAAGTCATTTATAATGAAGATACCTTTCCCTCTTTTGTTTGACAAGTGCTCTACCTACTTGTAGGTTGGGCCACAAAAAGAAAATCTCTTTGAAATGCCGTCAAGACAGACAGATCAACATTTTGGTTGTTTTAAAGGAACAATTTTGACAATGCAATGGAAAACCTTCATCATTTCAGTATGGAAATAAATAAACCACAGCACACTCCACAATTCAGACATTCAGGTAAATGTACACATTATAGAATGTGGGACTCATTATAAAGTGTGACCAAGCATCCAAGAGCGCGCGCACGCACGCACGCACACACACTCTCTAATGTGCAGCATTGTGGCTCCTGGTTGCATCACTGGTTAGGACAACAGCTGTGCCAGTACACTGGTGCTCATTTCACTGACCTCAGAAGGATAACAGGCTGAGTCAACCCCAACTGGCGTTAATTCAGCAGCCGACAGGGATC
>NC_140970.1:3338158-3340658 GCF_056783735.1 Eptatretus burgeri | reverse complement strand
CCCACATTTGCGAGGCGTTGAGCCGTCGGTTTGGGTTCGCGGCAAACTGTGATCTGGTGCGGGCCCAGCTCCAGCACCGCAGATTAAAGCCAGGTGAGACAGTGCAGGAGCTGGCACAGGACATTTACCAATCAGTCAGGATCGCGTATCGGGACCTTGCAGTGGAGGCGTGGGACAGACTGGCACTAGAGAAATTTTTAGCTGCTCTTCCTGACCCTGAGGTCCGAGCGCTAGTGGAGTTACAGGATCCACCCACCGTTCACCGAGCGGCCGAGTGCGCGGCCAGGCTGGCCTCGTGGAGTCGGCCGGGTCGGGTTCCAGAGAGGCCATCGGTGACGATCCGACAGGCGGAGATCCAGGATCAGGGAGAGGGGCTGGGAGAAATTGGCATTACCCAAATGTTTCAGGAAATTTGCCAGAAACTGTTAAGTTTGATAAGGGGTAATTCGGTAGTTGGTGTGCCAAAGTGGCGGGGTCCAGCCCAGCCAATAGAGCAATTCGATTATGGCCGAGGGGGTCCGGAACCAGAAGAGACATTACACCGATACCCACGGGGGCCTTTTATGGGGAGTTGTTTCTGGTGCGGGCGAAGAGGACACATGCAACGATATTGCCGGTACCCGGCGATGGAGAGACCCTCCAATAGACTTTCAAGCCCGGAGAGGATGAATCCTCCTGCTGAACCGCCAGGTCTATCCGAGATGCCCTTTCATAGGTCGGGTCCGGAGATCACTGTCGGGGGTCCGGGAGACTAGATTGGGCTGAGCATATACGACCATGCTCGGCTGCTGAGATTGTGGCGAAGTGCCCTCCTTTGGTGGAAAAAAAAATGAATTGTGGGAAAATTGGCATGGGTTTGTAAGTTCTGCTGGGTTTTAGAGTGACAATCGGGACAGTGGATAATTGGAAACAAAGCGGGCACGAGTGGCTGTCCAATGGCTGGTGCGTGGATCGGGTTGAGAAGTGCTGTGTGAGTTGTTTTAAGTGAGGAAGTGAAATGTATGGTGCACACATTGTTTTTTTATTGGGCATGGTGTGGTAACAGGGAAGGTCATGGTCGGTGAAGTGTTAGAAATGCAGGTGTCACATGTAAGGCCGATGGGGTGGGGGAGTCATGTGGGTTTTGTGGGTGGGGATGATGTGCTTGTCCACAGGGATTGCTGAAGCTCACGGTGAGCGTGAATTGCGACCCCCTTCAAGGAGATTCACCACCTGGTGGCTAATGGTGACAGTGTCTGGAGGCAACTGGGAGAGGGTCTGGTTGGGCGACCAAGGCGGGTAGGACCTTGGTGACCCAGGAAGGCCAGAGGAGCCAGTGAGACCCCTTCCAGAGTGTTGTACGGGATTAGAGCTGATGGCTACCGGGGGGGAGGGAATCAAAGGGAGCGGGGCGGAGAAACGTCCGGGTTGGACTAAAGCTTACCTGTGGGCATGGTTGCACCTGAGATGCCCCCATCATCTTGTGGTAACCCACCCCACGGCCATGACGGGATTCAGCCTGCATGATTAAAATGAGGACCATGACCTAGAAATGTGATGATGACCATGGTGTGAGTGTTGTGAAGATGTGTGAGTCCCACTCGATCCCGCACAACTTGACAGGTGCAGCAAGGGCATGATGTCCGCATAATTTTGGGGCAAGCAAATTTGAAAATTGGCTCCCCAGGTTGGGAGGCGGTCAAGTGGGAGTCAATTGGGGGAGGCGGTCAAGTGTAAATATCCTGTGAATAGTGTCGTTAAGGCTTAGAGTAGGAATGTAAAGTATAAGTGTTGTGTTTTTGTGGAACCTTTTGTTTCCCCTCCCCAGATCACTGGAAGAGTGCTGGGCAAGAGCAATGATCTAGAAGATGGAGTGCAACTTCGCTCAGTGCTCTCATGACATAAAATAAATAAATAAATAAATAAAAACGAATGATTGTTTAGGCGAGGATAAGGCCATAAGGGGGTAGTACATTAAGCAGGATAGGTAAGTTAGCTGCGACTCGCTGCCCATTGCCCCTCCTACTTTATTTCGTTAGGTTAATTAGGTGTGAGTCAGTAAGTGTTAAGGCTGGTAGGGTAGCGCCTGTGATATACCTTGCAGGAGCTGCGGTACCAGAGGAGGGGGCAGTGTTACGTTTGAGGGGGGGTATGCATTCAAAGGGTAATTAGGATGTTTAATTAGGTATGCCATGCTGTTCGAGTTTACCAGGATCTCGATGTAATAAGTAGCAATTCAGTGGTGATAAGTTGTCTAGTAAATGTTCATTTCTTCAAGGGGGAAATGATAAATGTCACGTAATTAGATAGGGACATGGGATAGGGTAATTGTGCCTGCGTAAACCCCTTTTGGTATTCTCTGAAGACTGGCCGTGACGTCACAGGACAGTGCAGCGGATGGCTCCGCCCCGTGATCACGATTGGCGGAAGGCGATGGCGGTGGGCCAATAAACGGCTCAATTGGGAGTGCCGAGGACGAAGGATAAAAAGGTTCTGTTCGGGGTAGAAAAGGAAGAGGAAG
>NC_140970.1:3275658-3333158 GCF_056783735.1 Eptatretus burgeri | reverse complement strand
ACTGCACATCCAGTGTGATGTGTGGCGGAGCAAGAGCATCGGCAGCAGGTGTGCTTGCCTCGTTTTTCTTCGATTAAAATGCCTAATCTCACCTGTTGCACGACCGTGATGTGAAAGACGGAAGTTTGCTCCAATGTTTGATGACTGCGTTGAGGATTTTTTTTTTTTCATTGCAGGCGTTTGCTTTCTGGCTTGGATCAAACTGATGGATTGTTTCATTGTCCCTACAGGTTGTTGGCTGCAGAACAGGCAAGTGCACGAAGAGTGAGTGAGCGTGCAGAAAAAAGAGCACGACGGGCTGTGCATGCCCTCCTCGCTGAGCACGGCCAGTTGCATAGAGACATCGCATACACGTACAGGTATGGCCATACAATGAATTGACAGATAGAGAGGGCTCCACATTTTAAAATTTCATTTTGATTTATTTATTTAATTGTGCCACGGTGGGGAGGAAACTATAAAAAGAAAGCTGTAAAACTTAATTTCTTTGATATTCAGATTTGCAAAAATTGATATTTACACAAACCGGTCATTGAAATGTCCAAAACGCATCAACTAGCATTTGTTTAATAGAGTGAGACATAAAATGTTCTTGAGCATACTCTCCTCTCAACCCCCACCTCCTCAACTTGTCCTCTATCAATTGCTGCATCATAAACACTCTCCTCTCAATCCCCCCCTTAACTTGTCCTGCTACTACATCAGTAACACTCTCCTCTCAATCCCCCTTCAACTTCTCCTCTTGCTACTACATCAGTAATACTCTCTTCTTAATCTCCCTTCAACTTGTCCTCTTGCTACGACATCAGAAACGCTCTCCCCTCAATCCCCTGTCAACTTGTCTTCCTGCAACTACATCAGTAACACTCTCCCCTCAATCCCCTTCAACTTGTCTTCCTGCAACTACATCAGTAACACTCTCCCCTCAATCCCCTTCAACTTGTCTTCCTGCAACTACATCAGTAACACTCTCCTCTCAATCCCCTTCAACTTGTCCTCCTGCTACTACATCAGTAACACTCTCCTCTCAATCCCCTTTCAACTTGTCCTCCTGCTACTACATCAGTAACACTCTCCCCTCAATCCCCTTCAACTTGTCTTCCTGCTACTACATCAGTAACACTCTCCTCTCAATCCCCTTTCAACTTGTCCTCCTGCTACTACATCAGTAACACTCTCCCCTCAATCCCCTTCAAGTTGTCTTCCTGCAACTACATCAGTAACACTCTCCTCTCAATCCCCTTTCATCTTGTCCTCCTGCTACTACATCAGTAACACTCTCCACTCAATCCCCTTTCAACTTCTCCTCTTGCTACTACATCAGTTACACTCTCCTCTCAATCCCCTTTCAACTTGTCTTCCTGCTACTACATAAGTAAGACTCTCCTCTCAATCCCCCTTCAACTTGTCCTCTTGCTACTACATCATCAGTAACACTCTCCTCTCGATCCCCTTTCAACTTGTCCTCCTGCTACTACATCAGTAACACTCTCCTCTCAATCCCCTTTCAACTTGTCCTTCTACTACATCAGTAACACACTTCTCAAACCCCTTCAACCTGTCCTGCTACTACATCAGTAACACACTCCTCTCAATCCCCCCCTCAACTTGTCCTCCTGCTACAACATCAGCAACACTCTTCTCAACCCCCCTTCAACATATTCTCCTACTACATCAGTAACACTTCTCAATCCCCCTTCAACGTGTCCACCGTCTACTACATCAGTAACACTCTTCTCAACCCCCCTTCAACATGTCTTCCTGCTACTACATCAGTAACATCTCCTCTCAAATCTCCCAAATCAAGATTTAATGTGAGGATGTACGTGCTTTTGGACACAGCATGGAGATTATCGTCATATTGTGGATCTTAATCGACCAGTCGTTTTCACATATTAGTTCTTGGACTGTCGGACCCTGCTATTCGCAGTTTACAAAATGTGAGCTGCTTAGACATCCGTGGCCCTGTGCTTCGCAATTTCGTGGACGAAAAAATTAAAATTCCACAAGCCACGCTATAAGTACATACTGGAATGTACCAGTATGCAAAAACATTTCTTCCACGAGCCACGTACATAAACACAGTTCTAAAACATATCTTCTACGAGCCATGCTGTACATCAGCCATGGGAGCATGGCGCCGGAGCAGCGTGTCGCTGCGTCCACTTTCTGCCGGTACTCCAGGGGCCTCCGTTTGCCCATCCCCCCTCCCCCCCAGGCAGATGCTTAGGCCATCCCCAGCTCCTTGAGATGCCGATCAACCTGCTACAACGACGAGGCACGTGGTCGGAAAATTGGCCTCTTCCACTCACCATGTTATAAACAAACTATGTACACACTGTACTTGTACATAAAAGCTTATTTTCCATGAGCCACGTACATAACAGTTCTAAAACATATTTTACACCAGACACATTGTGACCGAGCTGCACGGCTTGTTCCACCATTCCGCTGTGAAGACGCTTCATCACATCTATTACGAGCTGAGCTTCTGAGGATGTCACCACCCCCCCCCCCCTCCCTGCAGGTTGCACAATTAAAATGTTTCACCACATCTGACACCTGCTGAGTAAAATGTTTGCATGGACGCTTGCATAATTAAAAGGCTTCACCACATCTACCCCCAGGCCCCAGCTGAGTACAACTGGTAAAACATTCCATCTGCCAACATCCCCCACAAACAATGGGCAGATTACTCACCCCTCACGCAGCTACCCACAATTCCCACAGTGTGTCCTGGGTCTCCATTCTTCTCATCCCGCGTCCTTGACTTGCCTCTCGTTGTGCTCATTTATCAAACATGGCTCCCAAGTGCAAGACCAGTGCCGGAGATGCGTCGACTGCTAAGAGGCAGAAGAAAGTTATGAGCCTGAGTCACAAAGTGTATCTGCTGGACTGGCTGTCGAGAGGACAGAGTATGGCTTCTGTGGGCAGACACTATGGAGTAAATGAATCCACCATTTGCAACATACGGAAGAACAAGAAGGCGATCCAAGAAAGTGTTGTGGCGAGCGCTGTACTTGGCACCAAAGTGGTCACCCACATCTGGGATGCTTTGACGACATGGAGCCTGAAGAGTTGGATTCTCTTCTTTCCTCGCGTGCTGAGTTGCTCACCGAGGAGGAGTTGGGAGCCATTACCAAGGTTTCTGAGGACGACGTGGGCAGTGATGAGGAGGAAGAGGTGTTGAGGTACAAACTCGCGATCAAGTTCCTGGGTGAGATATTGCAGCACATGCGGTCCGTTACTGAGAATTTGTTAGATGCCGATCTGGTCATGGAGCGTTACTTCAAGTTCACGAAGAGGTTGGATGACGTGATGCGACATCGAAACGTGCAGCAATCTGCCAGACAGCTCTCAATCACGGAGTTCTTCCACCCTGGTCTGTCCATCTCAGGAGCACCAGCACCCTCGCCTGACTATCCTGCTTATCCTGCATCCCCTTTGGTGAGCGACTCGTCAGATCGAAGGTCATTGTGATCCTCACCTGCTTCGGTGCCCTCACCTACATTCCTTTTGATGCACAACTCATCAGCACCCTCACCTGTGTGGTCTTCAGACGACTCCAATGAGTTCACTGGATTTTAAATGATGATCATCATCATTTGAAAAGTTGTGTTTCTGCAAATAAAAAATTGAAGCGGTACCTGTTGGTTTTTTTTTTTTTTTAAACCTTTACAATCTGGTTGGTTCATCACTTTTAATAAATTTAACCACATTCCTTCATTTAACAATGGAAATAGTACCTCGTGTTGTCTTTTTTTGTTTTTTATTAACCTCCACCATCGAAGATGGACAGAGGTTACTGTTTTCACCCCTGTCTGTTTGTTTGTGAACAGTATTACTAGTGTAGCAGCATAGCAAACCTGTTGTGCATTTTGTGATACAAGCACCAAATTTGGCACAAATGTACATTAATATGTTGTGAACATTTTCAGATATTGGGCCACTTGAAATTCTCTCTTTATGTCCGCCATATTGGGTTTCAAAATGGCCGCCACTTGAAATCTACATTTGCTATTATCTCTGGACGTAATGCAGCTACTGACTTGATTCTGGTATCTAAATGTATGTTTTTGGGGGCAAGGAATCCAATGGTACCATTTTCAACTTAATATTATCGATCACAGTCTGTTATATAATTTTATTTGGAAATTATCTCGGCAAATATTGGATTCAACACAATACTTTGAAAAGAATGTCTTAGTTCTGTAAATGTCTTAGGTATAATACTGACATGCTACATGGTCTAGTATTTGAGGCTAGGTGTACTGGTATCTGAGGCTCGGTATATACCGGTACTGAAGATACGTGTACATAAACAGTGTCATGTTAACAAGTTCAGCATTGCCACAAGTACATGTATGTTGTTGACACATCATCATGTGCAGTCCCCTTCACACACACAGAGGGCTGTGCACTGAAGGGCAGCCTTTTTGCACTTGCAGTGCCTCACACACCCTTTCTTGCACTTGCAAGAAACCAGCTCAATGCAGCTGTGAGCTGCCTCAGTAAGCCTGGTCCAGTAAGGTGTGTACTGTCCTTCTCCAGTCCTTGACCAACCCAGTTGGTTGGTGGAGGGAGCTCTGGTGCTGGCAGCAGTATCTGACCCCACACATGTCCACCTTGATACACTGCCCTCTTGACATGTTCCTCCAGAGCTGCTTTCGTTGGAGGGATGAGCTGCACATTGTTCTTCGTTGCGAAGAGTTTCCTCCTGGCCTTGTCAATGTCTGTGCATTTGCTGGTTCGATCATACAACAGGATCACGAACCTCTCGATGATGCGCATTGCATCGTCTGGTATGTCACGAGGTGCAGAGGACAGCAGCAGCAGTGCCTCAGTGAGTTCTGGCAGTACCGTCCAGACTGCCCACGCAGTCTTCTTGCCATGTCTATGAAAACTAGACACAGTGTCGCATCCAGTTAGAGCATGGAACATTGGCAGTGCACGAGCCTTCTCTCGTCCCAATCCAGCTGCTATTTCGTGTGCTGCTAGGTATCGGAAACTCTGGCCTGTTCCGAATGCCAGCCACAGTTTGTCTTCTGGTTGCAACTCCTGTGCCAGGGACACTGCCAGCACCACAACATCGGTGTCTACAGTCCGGATGAGTATTGCATGGTGTCCATGCTGGACTGCGTGAGATGCATGCAGCAACATCCGACTGTCAGCTTCTTCATGGTTACATGGGGCGAGTGAGGTCAGATCTGGCAGTAGCGGCTTGCTGAGCACTGCCTCTCCATCAGTAATGACGAGTTGCTTGTCCTCCTGGTCAAACCATTCCATGAGAGCTGCTGAGAGGAACCTGAACAGCTCAGTCTTGATGCTGTCCACTCGTAGGAAGTTCTGCCAGTTTCCTGGTATGGCTGCGGCAGCCACCACACGTCTCCGCACACCTTGTCACCGCTTTGCACGTGTACTACCTTTCAGTGAATCAGCAAGGTAAGTATCCCAGACCAGATCCAGGCGTGACACTGTTTGCAGCTTCGTGGACATATATGGGATGAAGATCTGTTGTGCATACTCTTCAAAGGTCTTTGATGCAGCCGGCTTCAGCATCTGGACGATGGCTGCTCCATCAAGCACAATGGGTCATTCCATGTCAAATCATCAAAGAATCTGCTGTCATCTCTCAGATTTTTGTAAAACTTTGGGAACCAATTGGGACCCAAGAAAAACGGCAAGAACTCAAATATTTTTGCTAACAGCCTCTTAATTAGTGAGATACAGACTAACGAACTTTGGACTAATTAGCATGACGTCGCGAATTCAAATGGCCATATCTCTAAAAGTATAACACCTAGAGAGCTGGTTTTGGTGTCATTTTAAAGGTATTTTCATGCCCTATGAATTTGTCTGGGCAACATTTTCCTACCTCCAACCACAAAAAAGTTATCACAAAATATAAACTTCAATCGTGAATCCCCAAAAAAATGTATCCTTCAAATTTCCTCAAATTCATCCCAGAGGTACCTTATGATGTCAAGAAGCTTCCACATTAATTTTGTGATGGGCACTCCAATAGTTTCTGAGACATGAGCAATAATGTACATGTACGTATGGCATATAGGTTCGAAAATCAGCATTTGTAATGTATTATACAATCAATAAGTGAGTTCAAGTACACAGTGTTCACTAACCTGACTTAGGCTTTCAATTTCCTCTTCAATGCAGCAACAGCAGCACTTGTTTCTTCCCCTCAGGCCCAGTTGAAAATTAAAGTATATGATACTTCAAAGCAATTGATTGTCGTTCCCTGTGTTCCCTGTCATGGCTAGGTTAGAATGATTGTATCAGACCATCAGACAATGCAGGAGGACATGCCTGATTCTCGTGACAAAAGAACTCCTCAAGGTTTCCATCCCTCGTCTGGCAGCCAATGTACAGGCGCGCGAAGAGTTCACGGTCATTCTTGATGGAGGCGAGCTGTTGCTGACCTATGCTGTGGCTTCTTGGAGTGGAAGTGCTGAACATCTTCAGCTTGTTACGAGGAATGGGTGCGTCCACTGCCTTTGTTCTGTCCAACAGACACTCTCTGGTGAAAGCCTCGAACTGCTCTTGGCCAATCCTCTTGGCATTCATCACGGTCTCCACAGCAGCAGGATCTGCGATCTCCTTTGTGTCCAGTTTGACTACATCCTGACTCTCCTCCTCGAATGGGTTGCCCATCTCCTCTATGACACCGACGAGAGAGCGAACATCTTTCACAAATGAGGCCTCTACACTTGGCGCCTGATCATGATGACGTGTGTCTGCTGTTTGCCATCTCCAGTGTTTGTTCCCATCCTGGAATTCTTCGATCACCCTGGCAACTTCTGGTCCCACAACCATCCAGCGATGTAGGGCACTCGGGTTGTCAGTGAGCCCAACTGCTCCACCGTCTCCTTTGATGCAGGCATTATTCTGCTCATGTGCCTGGTCAATCGGGATTAAAGAGAGCACCCTCTGTGTTTTCTGAACGGTGAAGTGGCTTTCCCTGAATTTCCTGGCTACATCTGGGTGTTTGATGGTGAGTTCGGCCATGTCCTTCAGGTGCACTGGTATCCACCTAGCATCGTGGGTGTGATCCAGTGCATGGACCCAAGGGACCAGCTCTGTCAGAGCATCGAGGTACATCATTAACGATCCCTGCCTGAGAGAACGCACATACACTAGAACCAACAGTTCTAGTTCCAGCACGGTTGCCCAGTAGTGAAACTGGGGGATGTCTTCTCCTCTCTGGCAACACCAGTCTTCAAACTCCGGAAGGTCCTCTGCATCCCTGGTTTCTCCCAGACAGTAGTGGTTGTAGGCACGGTGTTGCGGGATGTACAGTGCTGCTGCAGTCACTTGATGTGCGCAAGACATGGGATGCTCGCAGGAATGAGTATGCTGTCCCTGCTGTCGCAATCTCGGCTTGCACAAGTGCTTGCACCCAACCACTCCCTTTCAGCCAGTCCCCCAGTGTCCTCAGTGCCGCCATCTCTATGTGGAGGCCACCAAACATCACCACTATCTGGTCTTCACCATAACTCTCTGGCCACTTCCACTGTATCTGCTTATGGGGATTATTAGGAAAAGGGGATTATGCATGTTTGGTATTTATTGACAATATGAATGTAATGTTACATAAAATATGCATATGAATGGGTCACTTTGTTTCCTTATGGAATATAAGTTTATATTTTAGACTGCCAGTATATATATATGAGCTTGTCTGAGTTGTTACAAGTGATTTAGTATCGTTTTTTTAAATTTATATTTACAGAACTAAGACATTCTTTTCAAAGTATTGTGTTGAATCCAATATTTGCCGACATAATTTCCAAATAAAATTATATAACAGACTGTGATAGATAATATTAAGTTGAAAATGGTACCATTGGATTCCTTGCCCCCAAAAACATACATTTAGATACCAGAATCAAGTCAAAAAAAAAAAATCAAAAAGAAAAAAATTCTCAAACAATTTTTTTGGGGGGGTTGGAAATCACTTATAATATGTAGAAATGCAAAAAAATTAATTTCTTTTTTTTGGGGGGGGTTACAATTTTTTTGGAGGGGTTGGAAATCACTTAAAACGTAGAAATGCAAAAAAAAAAATTCTCTAAATTTTTTTTGAGGCGGGTAACAATTTTTTTTTGGGGGGGGGGGTTGGAAATCACTTAAAACGTGTAGAAATGCAAAAAAAAAATTTTTTCCTCTAACAATTTTTTTTTGGGGGGGGGGGGACCAAGTCCAAAATTTAATGGCATGATCCTTGGACCATACCTAACCCCCCACCAAGTTTCGTCGAAATCCGTCGAGGAGTTTTTCCGTAATACTGTTCACAAACAAACAAAGGGGTGAGAACAGTAACCTCAGTCCATCTTCGAAGATGGCGGAGGTTAATTATAATTGCAGCTGATTTTGGAACTTCAGGTAGATATAACCATGTTAAATCAATTTCTGTCTCGAGGAATCTAGTTATGACGAATGAATTGAGTATGTAAAAAGGAAAGTTGCAAACTATAACTCTGTGAGCACTGTTGACGTCAAATTGAATGAATAGGATATCAGGTTCAGGTGAGTGACCTAGCAGTATTGGCGGCGGAGGTTTTGCACTCCACCGAGTGCTCCCCCTCTAGTTTTTTTTTTTTTTAATGAAATTGTAATCGTGCATTTGTGGTCGAAAAGATTTTAAACTTTTCAAAGTTTCCCTGATGAATCAGAAACCACCTGTCCCTCTTTTTTTTCCCATTGAAAGAATTTGCGGCTTCGCCATTAGCAGTGTTTTTCACGGGTCATTAACCGCCGAGAACCTATCCCCACTTTTTCCATTGAAACAATACACCACTCTTCGTGGCATTTTCTAGGAACGTATCGCCTGTGAATGGGTGGATGCCTGACCCTGCGAATAGCAGGTTCTGACAGTATTTTCTGCAAGTTCATCCCCCCTCAAAACCATGATGTTTTCCACCCCCATCAATCCTCCCCCCCACCCATCCACAAGCCCAACTCGTTCCAATTTTGCAGTTTTTTTTTCCTTCTGTATTTATTCTGTCCACCCCTTGTGTCCTTTTCCTGCTCCTTGTTCCTCCCCACACCCATTATTTGTCAGTCCCCCTCTATTTTCTCCTTCAACCCTCCTGTTGATGTTCCCCCCCCCTCCCACTTTCTACTGTTCCTTTTGTTATGTTGCATCCTGATCCAGTCAGTGTTCTGTATCTTCCATGAGCCTTGACTGTATACAAAAACAAACAAACCCCCAGCTGACTCATTAACCTTCAGGAGGGAGACTCTGCTTGCCCCGCCTGATCTGGTGTACATGTAACATGCCTGTTGACTCTTGATGCCCTTATTCATTAGTATATCTTAAAATACCTTCTTGGGAACGTGGTATAGACACCAAAATGTTGCTGACAGGTAATTTATAAAGGAATACTGCCCACATTACCATAATTAATTGAAGAAATACATCTTGATTGAACATGCAGAGGCTCCTTCTAGATTGATCCCTTAAATCTATACACATTTCCGTGTTTGTACGTTATTCTTTCATGGCTGGACCGTAGCACTAAGAAGCCCCAAATTTTGGGTGGAGGTACTTCAGAATCTGGGCAAGGTTTTAAGCTACCATACGTTTTGAGGCCAAAAAGGCTGCTATAAAGTATATATTGGGATGTGGGGTCAGCCAGTGCTGCCGCTGACCCGTAGGCAAAATCTAACCACCATGAGACCAATAACTCCATAGATTTCCAATGTCCAACATGCCCTGAAACCACGGCCAAGAAAACTCACTCAGCTCGTACAGCTATCCCAGCTGCAGTGGTGTAGACACAACGTGCCTCATGGTACAAAAACAAACAAGTGTTTAACCTTGTACTTGGACGTGATTGTGACATTGCTTTATCACATGGGTAAATAGTTCTCATTTTCTGTTATAGACTTTTTTTTTTAATTGTAAACTTGATGTCTTTCCCAGAATTCTGGATGAACTTCAATCAGCTCTCCAAGGCTTGACCACCAGCCCTGTGAGTACACCTGACCCTCATGTCCCCCTCCCAGTGCCAAATACTTTGGAACTGTCAGAGCGGGTGACGGACCGGGCACGGGCCGTAAGTGATCACTTGCTGGGTGTGAAGGACTCGAGGTCTTGGCCCCTGATTGAGCCAAGTGCAACGGCGGGAGAGCACTTGGGGATCAAGGTAGGATCGAAAGTCATTGTGAGGTACTATGCAAGACATGCAATGTGCTTTTAGGGGTGAGGGTGCATCGTATTGTTTGATCGCTGGGAGTTAGACATTAAAAGAAAATCGATTCTCAACATGTTCTGAACTCGAGTTCAATGGATCTTCTTTTCCACGTTCCTCCCTCCTGTAGGTATTGCTGCCGAAGACCAAGGCAAGCTTAGGGTCAACAGGCATGGGTAAGAAAGGCTTCTCTCCTGGACGATTGAACATCGGCCGCTTCCATATGTACACGCGCTACGAAGGGATTACATTGAACTGCTGCCCGCACTGTACTGGTGACATCATTGTGCTATGACGTCCTGGGGAAGAACATGTTTTTGTTTTTGTGCTTATGCTGTATTGGGGCACTTGAAATTAACACCCATGAGGGTGACATTCTATCTTTCCCCCAAAATGGTGCAAAAGTATTGTTCTTTGTCAAACTCTGTCTATTTATCAATGTCAGCTTGTGCATTAACTTATTTTCTGCAACTGCTGCCTCGGTTCTTTAGTCGCAAGGAAAGCAATTTTGTGGCAGATTGAACAACTGAAAATGTGTTTGTATTAACCAAATCAGTATTGGTAAAGCACTTTGCTTTTTATTAATTTTGAACAGGTCTTTTGGAATATCACAATGTAATACAAGGAAGGAGATTTCAGCAAAAGAATGGCAACACAAGGGGCGATATACTTCCACAACTCGGGGTTTGGGATGGTGAGGATTGATCATCCTGGCCACTTGAGTAGTTGAAGCGAGTACATGCAAGGATTTTTAAAATTATTATTATTTGGTGTTTGGATACAGTTGGCAGATCGCATATCTGAAAATTTGTGAGCTCTTAAGTGTAACTTGTGCTCAATCTATTGCCTATCATGACAAATATGTGCAGCCATAACTGTGCTGCATCTATCAACGACCTTGTTCCTTGGCATGTTCCATTTGGTATGTGGCGATTTGCATGTCAGCATTTGGATGGGTTGTAAACTTGAGTGCTGTATGTTGTGAGGACATTGTAAGACTGGCAAAAGAAGCAGTGCTTTCAGCATCATGTAGCATGGCATGCTCAATGAGGGGCCATCTACACACAGCATATCCCGAGGGGTTTGGGTGGTGTCAGTTGAGGGGTGTGCAGAGTATAAAAGAGCTGAGGTTGAGAGAGGAGACAATTCAGGATAAGGAAGTGAACTGGAATATATACGAGTGGGTCATAAATTTCACCATGCTCTTTTATGAAATATGTAGATTGTTCCCAGCAGTGTTTTTGAGCATTTGGAGATGGGAAAACCTGCCAGTATAAACTCCACATTGCTTAGTCATTGACTATTTAAAAGATTTATTGATAATACTTTGTCATCATTGTAAACACAAAAGTTGAAATACAAGTTTATCCTGGCAACATGCTTTGAAACGGAATAAATCTGCTTGCTGAACTACATTTTTCATTTTCACATTATCTGCCTTTTGAGTATGAACTCGAATGTTCCAGGTGGTTTTCCTGCTTTTGAAATAAATAAATAGTTTAAAAGACGAGAAAAATAGGATGGTGGTGAAAATTTTCATTTGGGATTACTTTCGGGAACAAGAATCTCAGCACGTTGTGGAAACGTCTTGAAAGGATCGCACCCAGGCTGAAGTCTGAGACCTGGCTGCAAATGAGGAGTCCTTATGCAGATGTAAAGTTGGCTTCTCGGAGCTAAAATAACCATCGGACACCCCCGTCCCCCTCGGCTCCGCTGGGAAAATGAGTGGGGAGCTTTGTCTCAAACAACCAGGTGAGAGTGCAGTGATTGTTTCCACAAGTGTTTAAACGAAGCTTTCTCATCACCCAGATGTCACAGCTTCTGCTCTGTCTCGGGGATAATGGCAGCTGCTAATGGTTGTCGAGCGGCTGCAGAAGTTCCTTTGACCTCGAAGGGAGTAAATTTGCCATGGCGAGATTGCGGGATCAAAGATGGTCCTGAATCTGTAGAACTCTTTTCCCGTATACGCCGTTACTCACATCTGCAGCCATAAACAGTCAGTTGTGTGAAAGGTGGAATGCTGGTTCGTTTAAAAATAAAAAATAGAAATGGCATCTGCAAAATAGAGGACAAACGTTCTTGTTCATAACTGTTATGTCACATAGAAATCTTCCTTGTAAAACAGTGTGTGTGTGTGTGTGTGTGTGTGTGTGTGTGTGTGTGTGTGTGTGTGTGTGTGTGTGTGTGTGTGTGTGTGTGTGTGTGTGTGTGTGTGTGTGTGCACTTGTGAATGGTTTTGAGTAAAATTGTAACTCGTGCTGGTCATGTCAGCGAGACTCCTGCAGTTTCCTGGCCTCTCTTGGGGACCTAAAGATGTGAAAGGTCGTGAGCTGCATCCTAGTTCAGGGTGGGTTTTGTTACATCGTATATCATGACTAATTCCAAGCGTGACCCCACAGCTACGTGCTAAAAATATTCGACCATCAGGCCTGGAGGGATCGACAAAGCTGCAGGGACCGTTACAAATGAACCATTTCGGATTGTCCTGATTTGTAGCAGTTCTGACAGAGGGGATATCAGTTGGCTTAAATTCAACAATTAGAGCTGTGTGAAAGTTTTATTTTTTTTTTTCTTCACCAGGAATTTTGGCAGACACTCGCCAGTTACATCAATGTAAACATTCTTTGCATTTTCCTGACTGTGCCTGCGATGCATCCTCGACACACTTGTACTTGTGTGTCTCTAAAAATAATCGGCTGTAACGATAAGAGATTGGAGCATGTATGGAAATAAACTCTCACTCGAAATGCAACGTTGCACCAATTACCCAATCTGTTTGAGTTTGATTCGCCGCTCCTCTTATCTGATGTGCAGGGGTGTCACGTGATGATCATTGGCGGTGAATGCCACGTGAGTGCTGTTGAGTGTCACGTGACCTTTGCTACTTCGATGACAGGCGACGAGGAACATCTTCTGGCACTCGGTCTCATGCATGTGATAACTTGAAGCGGAGACCTCCCTTCTTGTTGAGCGGTTTTTCCACCCTTTCCCAAATATATTCCTTCACCCCACGCTCGAACCACTTGCTTTCTTTGTCCAGTGTAACGACGTCTTTTTGGTGCTAAAGGTATGGCCGATGGTCTCCAGGCATTCACTGCCGATGATCATTACGTGACACCCCAACACAGCATGTAATAGGAGCGGCCAATTCAACTCGGGTGGATTGGGTAATCGTTGCAACGTTACGTTTGGAGTGTTTACTTCAACTGCTTGATCCAATCTCCTCTCGTTATGTCTTTGTGCGTGAATCGCAACTTTCATCGATTTTATAATTGGCTATAGTTTGATATCAAAATACAAGCAAAACCAGTGATGGCTCAGCATTACAATGACCACAAAAAAATTCACTGTTTGTGCATCGGGACATTTCTGGGTTCGATCCACAGGTTCCAGTGCAGCATCTTTAAAGTCCATGGCTCTTTGGATGGGACATCAAGTGAGCTGTCCTGTCAGGATCAGGGAGACGTGAGATGTAGCTCATAAGCATTGACCGTAACAGATCATGCTAATGGTTGATGATCAACATGATTTATAAGTTAAATCATGCTGTAAATGTCACAATCTAAGAAAAGTTATAAACTATTAAGATGTAAAAATTAATGAATTTACTTCTAAAATGTGAGGGGATAGCTTCGTATCTTTATCGCAGCAGTTTGGGATAATATTTATTTTAGGGGCTACCTTACTTACTCGTTAATTTCTGTACATATTGTTAAGGGTTGTTCTGAAATGCATTGTTAAAATATGTAGTAGCTCTTCTTCCTTCATATGTAGCATCATTGGCTGAGGACATGTCTTTCCCACTTATGTAACATCTGTTGAGCTGATAACTTGTAAATTCCCCCAACAGTCATCCATTTTCCACTCGACAAACCAGTTATGGCCCAAAGAACGAAATTTAACCAATGGGCCGTTCAGTTTTACCAGTCAGTCAGTTAGGTACGGTAGGATTTCAGCCATCTATTCATGCAAACCAGTCTTGCCATTTGTCCAAGGTGGACAAGCAGGCAGCCATGATTGGGGAGCAGTGGGACAATCTTCGCCCGGACAGAAGCTGAGCAGACCTTGGTCCTGCGTTCTATCACTCGGGTCCCTAAAGCTCTGAAGGACGGCGACTGTGGTTTTGTGCAGCCTTTCGTGGCAGGCCCCAGGGCGTGGAGAGGAGGAACAAAAAACATTATAAACTATTTTTCTCGTCATGCAAAGCCGTTCACTAGTTTTTGGTAAAATGCAGAATTTTTATCTTCATCCAATTTTGTCTCTACTCCTGCCATCTTTTGGGAGGTGGTCCAAGGTGATTAACACTTTTTCTCTTCGAGTTTTCCCAACCCCATTCCCACAATTTTTGGAGTATCCCTCTTCATCTTGTACCTACTCTCCATGGTTTGTGTAAAGTTTGGTACAGCTGTGGTACATGTGGCACGTCTCGTGATAAATCTTCAATGTTTGCCAGCGCTCCGCCTGGCTTTCATCTTGCGGACTTAAAAATAACATAATTGTGCAGATTTGATTTATTAGATTATAACTCGAAAGGTTATTAAATATAGTCATTCCCATCAGTGGTTTGCTCCGCAGCATAATTTGATTTGCAAACTGTTTAATAAAATATATCGTGAATGCAGTTGGTTTTAAGGTTTGATGTGCAGTCTGGATACTTTGTGCATTGAATACGTTTTGTGGGTGCTGTACTGTGTGATTGGACTTTAGAATGGCACTCGTTCGGAATTCCAGTGCGTTACCAGGGTGTATGAGATGGGAATGGAGGGACTATGGATTGAGGAGAATGGAAAGGGGAGAGGGAGGGATGGAATGGGAGATGGGGTGGATATAAAAGCTAAGGGTGAGGGGTTAGAGGGGAATGCATGGATGGGGAAGGTGTGAAGTCCAGGAGAGCGCAAATAATGAAATGATGGGATTTGGAAGGAAAAAAAAGGTGAAAGAGTGGAAAGAAGGCAGGGATTTAAAGGAGAGTGGTGTATATATTTATATATGGAGTGTGAATAGTTGCAAAGGAAAAGAGACAAAAGGAAAGGGGGATTGAGAGGTGGAGCAGGGAGACGGAGGGAGGGCAGAATGCATGGTATGTGCATTTAAGGTATTGTGTCTGGGTGTGTGGCTGGAAGGGAGGGGAGAGCTGGATTAAAGACTGTAAATAGGGTTGGGTGGAGGGATGTGGCGGGGGAGGGGGTGAGAATGCAAGGAGTAACTGGAAAGAAAGGACACGAGGATGGAAAACGATTGGTGAAACCGATTTGAAGGCAAAAATACAATCAAATTTATTTGTTTGTTTTGGAATTAAAACGCTCTCTTCTTGATTGAAGACTTTTAAAGTGAGAATGATTTTTGGAAATATGTTCAGAGAAAATATTTCTTCGCTCTTCACGGCTCACGGACAATCCTGCGGACACCACCTGCTTTCCACAATCGAATTGTCTTCGTTATTACCTCCACCCACCAAAGGTGGACGGAGGTTCTGGTTTCACCCGTCTGTCTGTTTGGCTGTTTGTGTGCAGGATATCTCAAAAAGTTGTGGACGGATTCGGACGAAATCTGGTGGGCTGGCTGAGTGTGTGACAAGGACGAATTGATTCGATTTTCGTGAAGATCTTGATCCGGAT
The DNA here is from genome assembly GCF_056783735.1 of Eptatretus burgeri. Lineage (NCBI taxonomy): Eukaryota > Metazoa > Chordata > Myxini > Myxiniformes > Myxinidae > Eptatretus > Eptatretus burgeri. The sequence continues at coordinate 3,317,329 of NC_140970.1, read as the reverse complement.
ACTCAAATTTTTAAAAAGTGATTCTCCACCATTGAGAGATAGGGCCAAATAGAATACATCGCACGATATCTCAAAACGTTGTGGACAAAGTTGGACGAAACTTGGTGGAGGAGTTGGCTAGGTGATGAGAACAAGCCAATTAAATTTTAGGAAAGGTCCAAATCCAGATCCGGCCTATCCGTGAAATACAAACGTAAACGAATCAGCTGGGTGGAGGAATGCGCTCTACCGATTGTCGTTCTAGTTGATGGAGCGTTTTGCAATGATCCATTAGATATTTTGAGATTCTTAGACTTCTTTCACAGTTACTGAACAACAGCAAAGTTTAATATGAGGTGAAGTTGCTGCAGGACGGATGAGGGTGTATTGCGGGCCACGTGTGAATAACAACGATCTCGATTGGTCGATATTTCAGGAGCACTGGAACTCGGAGAAGAGTTGTTTTTAGTCCTGAAAATCTCACCTGGTTAAATTCCCATGGCGAAGGAAACTCGGGACAGGAAAAGGCATTGCGGCCCAATAAGGCTGTGCCATTGCATCCATGACATCATTAACACCTGTCAAAGGCTGAGGAAGCAGATGAGAAAAGTGAGGTGGAAATACATCCAACAATTTAAACTTGCTCAGAAGAAATGTGCAAGACAGGGTGGCAAACATATGACATTGTATAAAATGTTAGGGCATATGACCCTATACACCCCTTCATTTTGCAGCTTTTTGTGAAATTATTACCTCCGCAACCAAAGGTGCATGGAGGTTATGTTTTAACCAAGCTGTTTATTTATATGTCAACAGGATATCTCAAAGTTGTGGACAAATTCAGACAAAATTCGATGGACAGGTTCGGTGTGTGACGAGGATGAAATTATGAGATTTTGGTGAAGATCCGGATATGAGAATTTTTTAAGTGATTCGTCATCATTCAGAGATAGGGCCTAAAACTATATATAGCGTGATATTTTAAAAAGTTGTGGATGGATTCAAACGAAACTTGGTGGACAGGTTGGGTGTGTGATGAGGAAAAATTCGGTTTTGGTGAAGATTCAGATCCGGCTTATCAGTGGGATACAAAGTGTAAGCTGTTCAGCCTGGCGGAGTTATACGCTCTACCGAGTGCCGTTCTCATTAAATACGTTTTTTGAAGCTATAGTTCAGATATGTACTTGGCCAACAAGCTCAGTTGCCTACCTTAAATGGTCTTGTCTAAAAATTGAAATGGGTGGATTATAAGCTGAAGCTTTTGAATGAAAAAAAAAAAGGAGAGTGACTCACAAAAGATAGCAAAAACATACTCTATACAATGCCAAAAACAACAATGTCAAGGACATTAATTGGATCAACATTTTGATAAAGATAATCTTGTGCACAGCAAACTTGCTATGAGGCTAAAGCAATGCAAGGCAAAAGCCAACTTAAAACCTGTGAAATGCACTGTCACATATATGGTGCTCATTTTAAAAAATCTCGACACTTTTGCAAAAAATTAAATAAACCGATGTGAAAATGTTGTTACAATGCAATAATGGCAGACCAAGGTATCGAAAAATAGGGGCAATTCCCTTGGGTAGTGGAATAACGATACTCAGGAAGAAGTCAATGTGGGACAGAATCAGTAAAATTAACCAGTTATAGCAAATACCTATTTTGGGGGGCAACCTCCCCCCCTCACCGTAAACTTCCCCAGACCCCAATACATATATATATATATATACATATATATATATATATATATATATATATATATATATATATATATATATATATATATATATTGTTGTGGTTGACGAAATTCGCACACCACCATTCAGGTCCCTTAGGTGAGATATCTCCGTAAGTATATGTGTAGTTAGGCCCAAACCCGTTGTCTAGAGGGAATAAATGTCATTCATGAGGGCTGCGACTCTTCAGGATAGCCGTTTTTCTTTTACTATCTTTATTTTGGACCAACCGCCATTATTACCACCGCCAACCGCGTCTCAACAGTCATCACAACATCAACCACCCACCGTGGCGCCGCTTCACCACAGCAGCCACGACCTTTGCCGTCACACCTCGCAACCGTCGCATCGCCACCGTTCTTGCGCCGCTTGTGGGTACCGGTATTGGACACGTGCAGGGCGCGCGCCGAACAGCGTGTACAAAACCACGGACTTTCCGCAGAAAAACGGATCAAAAACGACTCACGCCCACTTTTGTTCCGTCCAATCGGTGAGCGAGGGGCGATTTGGCCCCGCCTCCAGGGCGTTGGAGGGCGGTCGCTATATGCAAATTCATGGATCAAAAAACATTCACGCCCACTTTTTCTCGGGCCAATGGGGAGCAAGGTGAAAGGTCGAAGGCAGGGGGTCAAAGGCGAAGCCACGGGGCTTATATAAGCGACCGCGTTCGTCAGTCGAGGGGAGTTCGCAGGAGGAAGAGTTCGGAGTTGGAGTCGGAGCGAAGAGGACGGAGCTGTGGAGAGGCGGCGGCGGCGAAGGCAGACGAGGGGGTGCTCGCGTCGGTGCCGGGAGCTGCACACCAGGGAGGCCGACAGCGCGACCTGGTCGAGGTGGAGACGCTCGTCGCGGGACCCGAGACAGAGTAAAAATCCTCCTTTCCCCGAGCATCAGCAACCCCCTCCTGTTTCCCCCCGCGCTGAGATAGTGCAACCAAGGGGGCCCCTTTTCCCACCCCCTACCAGACACTGTCCGCGAGGCCCGCGGAGTTGGGGCACCACCGCCGCTCCGCGTCTCATCACCAGACGGGTAGGCCCGACACGGTCTCGGCCCCAGGCCCGCCTACCCCCTCATCCTGGAGGGTGGTTCTCTTTTCTTTTGCTTTGGGAATGTGTGTTGTCGGCGCCGTCTGTGAAGTAAAATTGTATAAGTGTTGCCGTGTGCTCGCGTAGTCGGTATTAGATCTGCATTGTCGCATTTGCTTTTTGTCTTCTTCTTTTCTATGTGCTTTTGGTGGAATTGTATATGTGTGCTTTCCGTTCATCGCGAATAAATGTGCTTTATGTTGAACTGTTTTCCCGCTTCGCTTCGTCATTTCTTTCATTGAATCCTCATCTTGCTTCACGTAAAGGGTTGGTAGTGGGCTGAATACGCCCGATAATTAATCGAACCGTCGAGGCCGACGATAACACCGCTCGGTTATCCCGATAGTACGGAACGGGTCGCTTAAGTGGCCCGTGTCCGAAGTCGACCTGCGGCGAGGTGCGATCGCCCGGTCTACCCTCCGTGTGGGTACTTAGGTAGGTCGAATTTGGCGAGCAACCCTATCCCACGCGGGGGCCGATTGGCTCGATCGCGGTGAGACCGAAAGGTCCACCTGTGACTGGTTCCCGGCGTTAGTCCGAGAGGGTCACGACTGGATTGTCCGTCCGGTGGGCGACGTGCCGCGATTCGAGTTACGTGGCCGTCAGCACGCCGGCGGGCGCGAATCCGTAACAATATATATATATGTATTTGAAAGTGTGTCTGTCTGTGTGTGTGTTTGTCTGTGACCTATGCACGCGAAAAGTACTAGACTGATCCTCACCAAACTTCACATGCTGACAGAACATGTACCCGGGAGTGTCCAGATGTAAAAGAATTGTACTTCCGACTTCCGGTTTCCGAATTATGACGTCATCACCTGATTGCGTAACGTTAATTTTTCAAGTTCAGCCGATTGACATGGGACCAACGGAATTTGCTAGAGAATGAGAAATTAATACTACAGTCAATTGAAGACAATGACTTCGGACTTCCCGGTTTCCAAATTATGACTTATGCATTCGACACACTTTTCGTTAAGTTAATTTTTCAAGTTCAGCTGATTGACATGGGGCCAATGCCATTTGCAAGAGAATGAAAAAATAGTGCTACAGTTAATTCCGAATTCCCGTTTCCGAATTATGACATGCATTCGACACACTTATCATAGGCCCTATTCACATCAATAAACGCCTCTTTTAATGCATGATTAACACAAGTCATATTTTATTGTACATACAGGTAGTCGTCGACTTACGACCACGATCGGTTCCGACCGACCAATCGTAAGTCGATTTGGTCGTAAGTCGACCAACCTTTATTTATAGTGTATAGGCCTCTGCAAAAATTACCGTATGTATATTATACCATATCCAGTACACACCAGATATGTTCGATGAGGCTCTGAGATACATTGAAGATTTGGTATTATACATGACCGGGAAAGATTTAACTAAGTGGGGACTTCCCTCTTCTAATAGGTCTGAAAGTGCAACCATCAGTAGAGAATGGTTTCGTGACACAAACTATAACACAGATACTCTCACAAAGTTTGTTTCTGACAATGAGCCGCTTCTGGTACAGGATCAGAGTAATGCATATCAACTGATTTCTGAAGCGGTTCAAGAGGGAAGTGGTGTGATATTTTTCTTGGATGCCCCGGGTGGTACTGGCAAAACATTTGTCCTCAACCTTTTGCTTGCTAAGATGAGGAGCCAGAAAAAGATCGCATTAGCCGTTGCTTCATCCGGTATAGCCGCAACACTACTTTCAGGTGGCCGCACAGCGCATTCTGCTTTCAAATTGCCTCTCGACTTAGCTACAATGGAATATCCGGTTTGTGGCATTGGCAAACAAACTGAAGCAGAAAAAGTGCTGAAGAATTGCGACCTCATAGTTTGGGATGAAGGTACGATGTCGCCTAAGGATGCATTCAAAGCATTAGATAGAACTATGCGAGATTTAAGAGGAGTAGACCTGCCTATAGGTGGAGTTACGCTGGTTATTTCTGGCGATTTCAGACAAACTTTACCTGTAGTACCCCGTGGCACTCCAGCTGATGAAATGAAAGCCAGTATAGAATCTTCATACCTCTGGACATTCGTACAAACTATCCATCTAACAACAAATATGAGGGTCAAATTATATGGTGATTTAGATGCTGGCAATTTCGCACAATTACTTCTCAAACTTGGAAATGGTGAAATCCCGAACACAAATGATGTAATATCTATTCCCGATGACTGTGGTACAAGAGTTTCATCTATGGAAGAATTAGAGGCTCATGTGTCTCCCAATTTAGCGACTAATTACAAAAACATGCAGTGGCTCTGAAAGAACAATCCTGGCTCCACTTAATGAAACAGTCCTTGTAATAAAGCATCAGTTATTACAAGTAGTTCCAGGCGAACAACATAGTCACAAGTCTATTGACACCACACTGGATACTGAGCAAGCCATACATTATCCCACAGAATTTCTAAACTCATTGGAATTACCAGGATTGCCTCCGTACAATCTGTCGTTAAAAGTTGGATGCCCTATTATGTTATTACGTAATCTAGATGCACCAAAACTTTGCAACGGAACTAAACTGATTGTGAAAAGACGACTACCACATGTAAGTGAGGCCGCTACCATGACAGGATGTGCGAAAGGAGAAGATGTATTCATTCCGCGAATTCAACGATTGAATTTAAGAGACGACAATTTCCTGTATGCCTGTGCTTTGCGATGTCTATCAATAAGGCACAAGGACAGTCATTGAAAGTAGCAGGGCTGGAAGTATCCACTCCTTGCTTTTCCCATGGTCAGCTATATGTGGGATGGTCCAGAGTGGGCTCATCGGAGGCTTTATACATATTGGCCCCAGAGGGGAAGACATCAAATATTGTTTATCCTCGAGCACTCCACTAAAATTATTGAGCTACTTCAGTTATTTCATAAACGGGAATAGGATGTGCGATGAAGGAAATACATGTTGCTGGTGAAAAATAAAAATGGTGGTGGGAAATAAAAAAAATGGTGGTGGTGGTTTGTATATATACATATTACAGATATAAATAGAATGGTGATGGCGTATGGCATATGTGTATAATATTTTATAATTAAATGGTTATGGGCTATGTAGATATTTTATAGAATGGTTATGGGCGTAGGTACGTTGTAACTTCGTATACATAATATAAAATAATTTTAAATCAGGATAACAGACGTAAATAAATCAAATACGCTGGGCCAGGCTGGGTTATGCCCGACGTATTAATTAAGTCGCAAATGATGACATGAAACCAGCCTCACATTGTTGAGGCATTATGGTTTTTTTTATCTGATGCGGCAATAAACCCTAACTGCATATAAAACATGGCGGCGAAAATATTATATTATAGTGGTGATGAAAAAAAAATAATAATGGTGGCAGCCTCTACAATTTTACAATTAACTGTGACATATACTCCTTCAGACACGCCGTCATCCACGGGATTCCTGTGCGGACCACGGGTATCCCTGCTAGTATATATTTAAATATATATTTTTTCTTTTTTAATGTCATGAACAAACTTTGGTACATCACGAGTGATGAAGGTTGTGGCCAAGTTTCATCGGAATTGCGTGTGTAGTTTCTGAGAAGAAAGCAAATGCTGGTTGCCCAGTTCAAATCCATTGAGTCGTCTCAATACGACCTGTTTTGGGGGACAACCCCGTAGATCCCCATAGGGCCTGAGTTTTTTTTTATGCCGTGAACAAACTTTGGTACATTCTGGGTGATGAAGGTTGTGGTCAAGTTTCATCAAAATCATATGTGCAGTTTCAGAGAAGTTGCAAGTGCTTGTGGACAGACGGACGGACGGACTGACTGACTGACTGACTGATGACGTGTCATTCCATAAGCTCCTTGGAACTACGTTCCAGGTGAGCTAAAATAATCAAAGAAGGAAATCGAATGAAAAAGGCAGCAAAACCAAAGCGCTTTTAAATCTCTTCAATACACATCACTGTGGACCACCCATGTGGCTTCAAACAAGTTTAATCAGGTGGAATAAACTTTCACCTGAATGAAGTTATCCTCACAGACTTAGTTACAGGCTAGTGTTAAATTGGTTATCAGCTCGAGCACATCTAGTTTACTTGGTTTGTTGAAGTGCTATACGAGTACGCATATGTAATAGATCGTCTCCTTCTCATATGTAAGACGTATTGTTATAGTTGCCCAGTTTGAATCCATTGAGTCGTCTCAATACGACCATAACAGTCAACCGCTTTGCAGACACCCCTGCTGGATCTCGTGTCCAAATGTTGTGCCACTGTGCAGATTGGGGGCACCAAATCGGTTGAATGTTATGCTAATTGGCACCACCGTCTAATATTCAATTAGGCTGAGCCTGAGATGCGTGGTACTGTCTTTATAAATGTGGTTTCTACCCCCACGGCCAATTAACCTCTCAACAGGCTTTTCCTAATCACCAATGAAGACCACGACAACCAAAATTCACCTTGAGACCAGGGATGTTTAATTGCAATGGTCACATGGGGGAAGGAAACAGAATGAAAGAAAAAAACTAGAAGGGCACTCGGTAGAGTACATATTGTTGTGGGCCGAAGGTCCGGTGGGGAGAACGACTGCTTGGTGGGGAAAGTTACGTCGATTCCCACTGGACTCTCCAGAATTGTCGGCCGTCGCTCACGGACAACTCCGTGAGGCGGCGGGTCGCTTAACTGACCGTGGATGCCAATACCTCCACCGTGTAGCATAGGGTCTTTTTGTCTCGAACCAATTTACCTAATTAACCACACGGTGTCGTCCACCGGGGAACCACGCCCTCGGCACGTCTTTATCGAACCAGGTCACTCCACCAACTGCGGTACAGTTCCAACTACCGACTACCAACTCCGGTTCGGGTGCAGTCGAGCGGAACTGCCAAAGCCGTGCCGGCTTGGATGAGCAGATCAACGGGAACAAAGACCCAGCTAAAACTCAGATCCTAACCATGCTGGACCAATGAAAGAAAGGACGGAAACAAACTGGGAGCATTTCTACAATTGTTTTATTTACAATAAGAAGGACACAGAGCAAGCTTATCACGGATATGCAGGAGATTTACAATGATCGAAAACACTTATGCAGTTGTACTTAGCAGATGGCGCCAACACACACAGACAAAATTAAAACCCAGGTGAATTCCAAAGGACCCCCACAGCCAGAGAGAGAGGTGAGCTGAGTTCGCAGTTCTTTCGATTACCTGAGTCTCGGGGAAAGGAATTCCAACAGTCGTGCAGTCAGGTCCACAGCTGCCCATGTGGAGTTCGGGTCCGTGGAGGAGCTCGAGTGCGCCGGGACCAGTAGTTGGGACGAGACGTGAGCAGAGCCAAGCAGTGGCAACCCCTTCGTTTCCAACCAACTCCGACCTCCAAGCACTCACTAACGAATTCTCCGACCTCCAAGCACAGAATGAACGACCCCCAAAGAACTGAACGAACGACCCCCAAAGAACTCAAGACTGAGGATGATGCCGTGGTTTATAGACATCCCACAGCGGGGCAGGGCCTTGGTCAAAACTGACGTCACTGTCCGCCCTGATTGGACGGGGCTCCCATGGGTCTGCCCTTTCTGGGCGGGGCCTCGGCCAGGCACCGGCGAGGCCCGCCCACTCCACGCGTGTGGACTCGTCAAGAAAGAGTTGGAGCGTTTGGCGAAGCCGAATAGGAACTGCGACAGCGAAGATTCTGTCTCGGAAAAACGAGCCTCCAGCGCCAACAGGTGGACCGTGGTACGTTGTTGCCAGCGAACCGAAGGCTGCAAGCGCTCGGGTACCGTGGATCGCAATGGAGGATGGGATATAAAGATTTATTACCCGAACTAAAAAAAACATCGCAATGCACCCCTTCGATTTCCCACTACACACAAGGAGGGGTTCTGTCTTCACATATACTTAATGGCATAACTGACTTGGGACCACCTGCATGTTGTATGCGTTCGGTTCCTAGAACCGTAACAATATCTAATGCACGCAATGCCTGATCCACGAGAACATATCAAGGCCCATTACATTTTTGAAATATCATGCTGTACAGTACTATCTCTCTCTACTATCTCTATTTTTGGCCCTCTCTCTCAAGGATGAAGAATCACATTAAAAATTAAAAAATTCTTGCATCCCAGATCTGGATCTGGATCCCAAAATCTAAACAGTTCATCCTTGTCACACACCTAACCTGCTCACCAAATTTAATTGGAATCCGTCCACAACCTTTTGAGATATCCTGGTCACAGACAGATGGGTGAAAACATATCCTCCACCCACCTTTGATGGCAGAGATAACAATTGAGAACAATTATGTGATAATAAAACCCCTTAACCATTTCCGGTACATGCCCACAATGCCACCAAATAGAACAGAGATTCCTTAATTATATAATTTAACTGGGTCGAAACATTCACACCACGAAATAGAAACAGGGAATCACAAGACAGAAGAGTTCTGGCCAAACCCGACAGAGTATTGCAGGATTGATTGTCAGCACAGTCCTGGCTTGCTTCCCAGCCTGGAAGATAGGGGGCATGGCTCCGGTTGGGTGCGACGTGGTTCAGGCGTGTTGGCACGGGCAAAGTCCACAGCTCTTCCCCAAGTTTAATCCAAACTTTCGCACCATTTCCGCCTGCGCACCCACATTTTTTATTTTTTGTGTACCTTGTCGAGGCTCGTATGAGAGCTAACACACAACGCACAGTGAGGGGGGGGGGGCATGAGACAAGAGGGGCGGGAGTGGGAAAGACAAAATGGTGGGGAACAGAGACATTAGATCTGTGGAAGGGAGAGGGATGGAGCGAGGAAAACAGGGTGTACAAGATGGACACTACAGGGACTTTCAGGAAGGAAAGCAGGGAATTTGAAGGAGGTGGGTTTGGGGTGGATTAACGGGAGTAGAAAAGGTCGAGGATTTGGATGGGGGACAACAAGAGGTGGTGGTGAACAGCTGTTTTGAAGGCCTGGAGGGAAGTATGGGATTGAACAGAGTGTGGGAGTTTATTCCAAAGGTGGGAAAAAAGAGGAATGAAAGGGTGAAGGTGAGCAGTGATTCGTGATTTTGGTAGTTTTACCAGAAGGGGGTTGTTGGCGGACCTTGAGCGCCCTACAGAAGTATGGTGGAGACAAATCGCAGACAGGACGGGGGGGGGTGGGGGTGAGACCGGAGAGGAGACGGTAGAAGACAGTATGTCATCTTTGTAGCCACCACCCCATGTCATCCATAATGTGTCCTTTCTCTCCCCTCTCACTCACCATTTGACCGAAAGCCCGTTTGATGGGTGGAGGACCGCTTAACTCCTAGTTGTCATCTGGGTGGTCCCTCCCCTCTCCTTGAGCCATTTGAGGTGCTGCTTTCCCACCAAGATAGTACCTCAAGGTCTAGAAAAGTCTTATAAAAGACAGAGACAGATTACAGAGGTAAGAACATTAAAAATACTGTCACAAGAAACACAAGGAAATTAGATGCAAGTGGGGGCCATTCATCTCATAATGCCTGCACCATATCAACACCACACCAATTCATCTACACAAGATCAAAATAAGAAATATGGAAAAAAGCAATTGTTTTTTATTGTGTTTTTTTGTGGGAGCGGGGGGGGGGGTTGTAGTTTTGTCTTTTTTTTTTGCTTTACAGGGGAGGGGGCAAGGGCATAGACAGTCTTGGATAAAAACACACATTAACCACACAACACCCCTTGACGAGACCCCCACTAACAGCACTCCATACACATGCATACAAGAACCCATCAATGCTCAAACTACCGAAAAGTCCTGTCAACATCCCTATACCCCTCTAGCTCCGTAACTTCCAGGTACCTATCTAATTCTTTTTTCAACTTATCTACTTTTTCTGCTGCCACGACCTTTGCAGGGAGACCATTTCCATGCATTAACCACTCTCTGAGTAAAAGACCCCTGCCTTGCTACCGTCTTAACTCTCCTCTTCTTTACTCTCAGGCTATGGCCCCTGGTCCTATCATCATCTACTCTGCTGAATAATTAATCTGCACTTTCATTATCTTAAACATCTCTTTCATATCATCTTGTACCCACCTCCTTTCTTGTGTTTAAAGCCCTGTTCCCTTTAGCCACTTCTCTAAGCTGAGTCTGGCTGGGCCTAGTGGAATCAATCTCGTAGCCATGCTGAACCCTATCTATGTCCTTCCTAAGTTGTGACCAAAACTGCATGCAATATTCTAGATGTGGCCCTCACTAAATTCCTGTACAATGTTAACACCACCTCTTTTGATTTATAATTGATCTCCCTTCGACAACAATACAATCTAAAACCTGATTTGCTTTACCTGTAGCTGCCTGGCACTGTGCTGCCTGCTTCCCTCCCATATCTATTACCACCCCCAGATCCTTCTCCTGTGTGACGCGCTCTAAAATTACCCCTTGTATCCTTTCCCATCCCCAACACCTTACACTTGCTCAGGTTAAACTCCATCTGCTAATCTTTTGCCCAATCTATGCAAGTATCAATAGTTTCCTGAATCTGATCACCACCCCCTCTGCTATCCACCTTCCCTCCAAGCTTTGTGTCACCTGCAAATTTGGAAAGCTTACTCTTCACCCCACTATCCAAATCGTTAATGTAAATAATGAATAGTAATGATCCGAGTACTTATCCCTGAGGTACCCCACTACTTACATCCTCCCACTCATAGCCACTTTTTGCTTCCTATCACTAAGCCAGTTTGCAATCCAATGAGCTGACCAGTCACTCCACAAGCCCTCACTTTGGCTAACAACCTCCGATGTGGTACCTTATCAAATACCTTCTTAAAGTCGAGATTATACTATGTCCACTGCCTTTCCGCTCATCCACCCAATCAGACACTGCTTCATAGAACTCTTAAAGATTTGTTCAACAGGAATTACCTTTGGTAAACTCATGCTGACTACCTTTATTTAGTTTGTATTTATTTAAATGGTTCCTCATCCGGTCTTTAATTAATGTCTCCAACACCTTCCCCACAACTGAAGTCAAACTAACAGGTCAATAGTTTCCCAATTCTTCTCTGGATCCTTTCTTAAATAAAGGTGTTACATTTGCTGCTCTCCAATCCTCCGGTACCTGTCCTGACTCCAGGATCAAAAAGGTTGACACTATTAGACACAAACACAGGGAGAGGGAGGACGGTCTATTACATAAGCGACGCATTTCTAATATCACAATTAATTGCATCACGCTTACACTATTATAATTACTCAGTATACAACTGCACTATACAATGCATTATTAACCCCAAAAAGCCATTTCCACAACGATGTGTTCTTGAAAAATTTTATTTTCCTGGACAGGGAGGGTAGTAGAAACCAAATGTCAATCAGCCCCTTGTTGCCTTATTGTATACTGACGTCATAGTAAGTTGTCAGGTGGACGCTGTGGATGTTTGCAATGGTTAAGCTGCCATCTACATGTTAATTGTGCCAGCATGTGCTTATTTATTGACCTGATCAGATTCTCCAAATATCCTTTTCTTCTCTCCCAAACACCTTTTATCACTTGCTTTTTCATTACAGCTATCACAGCTCGTAGAAGAGCTTCAAGAATGTAGAACGAAGGATAACATATGTCAAGGGGACAGACAAACGAATAAAGTTAAAGAGCAAGGAGAGAAACGATCCCTCTTGAGATGCTGCTGAGTAGCTGCATTGAACCAATCGATTTATACAATGGATGGTCTTTGAGGGGGCAATGGTCCAACAAGATGGTGCAGAGGTAGTGCACTTGCTTTCGACCTGTTTTGGGTTCGATTCCCGACCACACTATAAACTGTTGCATTAGTACTTTGCGTGCAGGACGTTACGTGTCCCAAATTGTCGTCCCTCCTTCTGAACTTTCGCCGGGCGTCCTCGCCTGGCGTTAGCTGATGGACGTTAAAGGTTACAAGGTGTCTTTCGTGAAGAGTACATAAGTTATCGCTTTCACTCTGAACAAATTACAAATTCCTGCTTAACACACCTTCGGCTGAATGTCAGGCCTGGCCAGCCGGCTCGGGAAAGACACGGGTCAATCCGACGGTTGACCCTTCAAAAGAGTGGGATTAATTGTAGCCGTTAAAAGCCCTCGTAGCAGACCTCGAGGAATTTCCAGAAGATGGGACAAAATAATTTTGGAAGAAAAGGTGTGAGCAGTAAAACTTGGACTTTCGGAGTCAGAATCGTGTTATTTGATGAAAAAGCAAAACATCTGTGATTTAAATAACTTTTAGGTGGAGGCACGGCATGGCCTTTTAAACTTCTCCATTCATGATGGGATTGTGACGTCATGTGTGCAGACCGTTCTCCATGAAGATGAGCTTCATGACTGACATCGTAACGCCAAGTGAGCCAGCAACCAGGTCCGGTGAGTGTGATTCCAAGCTGTCTCTACGAACACTACTCCCATGTAGATGAACCAGGAATTGCTATTTGCACTACGGTTGTGTTATATCTCCCATTTGAATATTGCCATGTAGTGGGGCAACTTAGCATAACAATTGTGCATTTTGTGAGGAAAGCACCAAATTTGGCACACTAGTAGCCTATCATATTATGAACAGATTTGGATATTGGGCCATCTCAAAATTCAGCCGCTGATGGCTGTGGCAGCCATTTTCCACTGCAATCAAAAATTTTGAGATGGCCCAATATCCAAATCTGTTCATAATATGTTAGGCTACTAGTGTGCCAAATTTGGTGCTTTCCTCACAAAATGCACAATTGTTATGCTATATTTAGCTAAGTTGCCCCACTAAAGCACTCTCTATGCTCATGCATCCAAGGCATCTCCAGGAATCTGCAGACACGGCTTAATCCTCCGTCCGACGGCGTGCAGGCAGTTCTCCGCTCTCCCCGATTCCTGTCATCCAGGTAATTAGTACCAGTGTAAGAGCTCAGGTAGAATATGCAACTTGTGCCAGACGCAATGCTCTGCAGACAGCAGCCCTTCACTGCCTTCAAATTCAACAGAAAACCGTTACTTTTACAGCAACACCCCTCCCTCCCCCCTCCTCATAACAGAACTAGGTTGAAGACCATTCCAAGTTCAAATGACTCCCTTGTTATGCACTAAATCCCTTCAGTGCCCCTTTAAGAGAAAAAAAAAATCACCTATTTGCAAGCATACACTTCCAGCCAACAAGTGGAGCCCACATCCACTTTGGGAATGTCTCCAAGATAAGGCGCGAATAACGGACGAGGAGATGGTACATGTTTACCCGACACACATCTCGATAAATATGTTCATCATTTGGAAAGTATTCCATTGCAGAGATAATGTACAACTGCTGATCGTCTTACAGTCCCAGCATATGGTAAATAGACTTTTTTTCACATTACGAGAAAGTCCCGCTCCCTTTGTAGGGGGCTTGGTGGAGGGGGTACCCATGATCTGACCATGGGGAATACCAACACGTATGCAATATTTGGAGGAAATCGGCCCAGCCATGTTTTAATCCCGTACCAGTTTCACTGTGGGGGGGGGGGGGGGAGACAGACTTCAGGTTTGCTCTCTCTGTCTGTCTGTCCACCCTACCTGTGGTTTTTCGGACAGTCGGAGACGCGTATTGCAAAGCAATTCTCGCTGTTGTTTAATCTAGTAGTATGCCATTCAAATTCTTACCGCCTTTGGGATATTTGGTAAGGGACATGAGACCCTCGATTCATATCGATATCTATGTTTGGGCAACATGTAGTCGATTCCATGTTGCCAATCCGTTTGGTTGCGTGCAGAGTACGCACATTAACAGGTGCGTAATTACAACTATGCTGGCGTGATATCCACAGGTGAGTTTTGACGACCTACAGTACACTATGACGTAGGACAGTCGCAGATGCTATCCCATGAACCATGAGGTGTATTCACGTGGGGCAGGGGTCGTGTGTTATAGATATCCGACGTTCTGACATCTTCCTATACAACTAATGACTCGAGTATGAGCACCTTTGCTGTTTCATAAAAAGGACCTCGAAAGCTAACGCACTACCTTCAATCAGGGGATGCTGGTCAAGTAATGGTCAATCAGACCGATATAAGTGGCGCACATGATCGGTAAGCAGGCAGGTGGTCGCACTGTGATCCTTCATCCCCTGCGAGCCTGAAATGCTCGAGCATAGGAACGCTGCGACGCAACCACAGTTGCTCAAGCCTGCTCTTTCAACAGGCCACGGGTTGGGGCTCTTTGTGCATCGCGTTAGCTTGGAATGCCGAGCACAGGCCTAGTAAAGCAAAAGCGCTGGGTCGACGCTAATCGACAGGAGTGTGTGCCACCTCAACCGCAACCCGTCTCTGCTTGGAGAGAGGTGTGCCATTAGAAAACACCAGGTGGGTGAAGGCAACACAAGAAACCCGCAGCTAAGAACGAGACACACACAGCTTTGATTGCAATAGGGGTTCTCCCCGACCCCCCAACAATGGCTGCTTTGTGGCCTCGGTGGCTGTGTGTCCATCAGCTTTTCTTGCACTGGCTCAGCGCACCGTCGTCACAGAGCCGCCTGGATTTGGCGTCTGGAATTCGGGAGAGAAAGTGCACTCACTCCATTTCCACTCTTTCTTCAACTCAAAAAAGTTGTCCCGTGAATTATTATCATCGTGTATCAAAGTTATGCTTTTCAATAATACCATTTATTGTTGTCACTCTCGCCGAAGTTATACTTCTTAGGACGTTACAAGAGAGAAAAAAAACAATTCCCAGCAAAAGTGACCACACAATCGACGTGATAGAACATGACAAAACGCTCGTCAGCGATTGACATGCGGGGACAAAGGAGAGGTGGCCACATCAGTCAAGCATCACGTTGCACAGGTTTTGCCGAACCAACATTGTGCAGTCTGAACGAGTAATGTGAAAGATTCCTGCAAATCCCAGGTAAGCATAATGCATTGCGCTTGCGAACGTGGTCACGGAACTTGTGCTTCAAATACCAGGTACAGGGTGCCATTTAAGAAACATGGCATTGTAATGTCTCATCTTGTTGAGTTTATCAGAACTTTTCCATTTTATCTTGGATCCAAGAAACTTGGATAATCCAAGTTTCAAATCACAATCCTGATATACAAGAACATGATCTCGAGGTAGGACACGTTGCGACGTGGCATTAGCTGTTCTGAAGGTCTAAATTGTTTGTGGGATGCTTTGTGAGTCGCATGCATTTGTGAGTCACGAACACAATCACATACATTGAGCGAGTCACACATAAATGGTTTGTGAGTTACATACGATTCGGTTAAGGGATTGAAACCGGATCAGGTGCCAACAATGATTATTATCACTTATGGCTGACCACGAGTTTTGGGCATTGATTGGAAGGTGCCACATTCTCACCAGCTGCCAGCACATAATTACAAGCATAACTAAAACTACAACTGCCGCTTATGACTGCTCGCAGTTATGGCGGGTGTTAAACAATGCCAGTTCCAATGATGATGCCATGCTACGACGATGCCATCCCACGTCACCCGTTCCAATGATGATGCCATGCTACGACGATGCCATCTCGTGTCGCCAGTTCCAATGATGATGCCATGCTATGACGATGCCATTCCACACCACCCGTTCTTAATGACGATGCCATCCCATGCCACTCGTTCCAATGACAATGCCATGATGTCATTTTTATCAAACTATTTTTTCTGATGGCGAGTCGATCGTGTCTGTAAAGCTTCACATCGATCAGTTAAGCAGTTTCAGAGAAGGTATTAATGAAAGATTTTGCTTCAATCCAATATGGCTGCCAGACCATGTGACCGATGGTGTTTTAGTTATCAAATTTTCATCCCAAATGGGTAGTCGATGACACAATTAAAGTTTTGTGTCAATCAGTTGGGCAGTCATAATACAGCTGTCAGACCACATCATCAATAACATCATCAGTTTCATTCTCTCGACAAATTTCTTCGTAGATTACCCTCAAATTTTTTTTCATATTGATTGGATAAGGATTTTGACCAATCCAATTATGACCTCATCATTGGGGCACCGATGACGTCCCAATACTTCCACAACCAAAGGTGGACAGAAGTTATCAAATGTTATTACCTCCGCCACCGAAGGTGGGCAGGGGTTATATTTTCACCCCTGTCTGTCTGTGAGCAGGATATCTGAAAACGTTGCTGACTGATTCGGACAAAATTTAGTGGACAGGTTGGGTGTGTGACAAGGACGAATTGATAAGATTTTGGTTGAGGTCCGAATCCAGATCCGGCCTATCAGTGGCTTACAAAACGTAAACCGTTCAGCCTGGCGGAGGACGTATGTGCTCTACCGAGTGCCGTTCTAGTTCCACATACAGAGTACCTGA
This sequence comes from Eptatretus burgeri, assembly GCF_056783735.1. NCBI lineage: Eukaryota > Metazoa > Chordata > Myxini > Myxiniformes > Myxinidae > Eptatretus > Eptatretus burgeri. The sequence continues at coordinate 3,300,272 of NC_140970.1, read as the reverse complement.
CCTGTGCCAAGTTTTAATTTTTGTTCGCTCGGCAGTTTCAGAGATGTCCAAGGTTTATCCTTTAATCCAACATGGCTGCCATTCCACATCGCCTATGACGTCATAGTTATCGAAAAAAAATCTCCATGGGAAGACGCTCCTACATTGAAAGTTTAATGTGAGTCACTTAAGTTGTTGTGGAAAAAATTTTAAAAGCGATTAAAGGTGAAAAAGTGAGGGTGGAAAAAAAATTGTACAAAAATGATTGGGTACCCGTAGTATTGGGGCAACTTAGCATAACAATTGTGCATTTTGTGAGGAAAGCACCAAATTTGGCACACTAGTAGCCGATCATATTATGAACAGATTTGGATATTGAGCCATCTCGAATTTTTTGATGGCAGTGGAAAATGGCTGCCACAGCCATCAGCGGCCGAATTTGAGATGGCCCAATATCCAAATGTGTTCATAATATGATAGGCTGCTAGTGTGCCAAATTTGGTGCTTTCCTTACAAAATGCACAATTGTTATACTATATTTAGCAAAGTTGCCCCACTACAGGTACTCAAACGAGGAAAAGAGCCTTTATAGTTCAAAAACTTCCTCTTTGTGTTGTTGTCCATTTATGTAGTATAGTGCTAATATACAATTCCTGTTCCCCAACAAAGAACTACAATGCAGGAAGAAGCAATTAGGCCCATCAGAGCCTGTGCTATGATTGTTAACCTATGGTTGTTTGTCCATGATTTATCCTTTTAAAATGCTGAGCCTCAAGTGAGGAAGCAGCCTGTGTACTCTGGTAAGACTCGGCCAGGATTTGAACCACCAAACTCCCAGACTCGGAGCAGAAGCTCTCACCACATCTCACCATTACTCCGCCGAAGATGGTTAATGATAACCTTCAGCGAAGTAAATTTACATCAATGAAAGAGACGTCGACCCTGAAATCATAGTTTAATGAAGGGTAAACTACATTAAGGAAGAAAGCTTAGCTTCGGCCCAGAACATTCCACAAGGACTAAAAGTACTGCTACCAGCCTCAGGGCACTCACCATCTCACAATTGATGAATACCAACAGATCACAACAAACACACAATGGTTTCTTCAACGAAGCTCTTTGAAAGACCCACCCTGAAGCTTATGCAACGAGAACAGGACAAGGGGAATGGACCAATCATTTCAAGGAAAGGCATCTTTCTTTCATTAGAAAAGGACCGGTCATCACAAGGAGTGCACTCACCAAGCTATCTGTATTATTAAAATAAATAATAATCATGGATCTTTACCTCCACCACCGAAGGTGAAGGAGGTCATGCGGATAGGTCATGCTTTCACCCCTGTTTGTTTGTTTGTTTGTGTGCAGGATATCTCAAAAAGTTGTGGACGGATCCGGATAAAAATTTCGTGGACAGGTTGGGTGTGTGACAAGGACGAACTGATTAGATTTTGGTGAAGATCCGGATCTGCATCCGACTCTTCACCATTGAGAGATGGGGCCAAAAACGACACAGAGCACGATATCTCAAAATGTATGTATTGGGTGAGATATGTTCTCGTGGATCAGGCATTGCAGGGAGGTATGCGCTCAACCGAGCACCCTTCTAGTTTATCCTTGCTCTGGTCTTTTAGATTTGAGGATGAGCACTAGCAGAAGCGTGATGATGTGTGCCCAATTTGGTGCGTATGTCCTATCGGTTTTCTTTTGATGGTGAAGGCCCTTAATTTATACATAATATATTTATATATATATATATATAATGTGTGTGCATCAAATGGATATTTTCATCTTGGGGCCTCAGCACCACAAGCTATTTATCATCGTGCTCGAGTTTGTATATTTGGCACCAAAAATGCTCAAATCAGTGCTTCCGTTGTGAATCCCAGTTCGCATTCCGGTTTGGAATCTGACAGGGCCGGCGTTGCCATAACCGACTGCTTGGGCTCCTGGAGCCAACACCATAACGAAAGCAAACCTAAAGGGTTTTTAATCTCAATTTCAGGACTTTTGTGGCCTGCACAAACTAGCATGGTCAAGGCTACGGTATGTTGAAAGCTCGATACCAATTTGAACTCCCACGATTTGTCCATCCCATCGCATGGAAAGGCCTTTAACATGTAGACTTGATATCTGTATAATGAAGAGCAAGTGAAGGTCTAGTGGACACATGCGAAGGGTGTTCTGCGAATGGCACGCGTCTACGAGAGTCCACGACACGCCAATGGTTTTAGCACTACTTCTCAACACAATACTGTTTGCAGATTTATATTGTAAAGTGAGAATTTGAAAAATAAAAACGTTGGTGAGTCTCGGACTATCGGATCTCGTTCATAGAACTTTTGAACGGTCCACTAAGCATACAATAAAAGCTCCCAAGCCAACAACAATGGACCTAACCTCAATAAGGACAACAATGGACCTAACCTCAATGACCTCACCCATTGCTTCCATTGGTAAAAACTGATACAGATTTCAATATTCTATTAACTTTTTAATTGTATCAGAATAAATAACCTGTTATCATTGTACTATATTAACTTTGATAGCCATATTGTCCCCCCCCCATGCCCCCACCTTCCCCAGATCAGATTGATTGACTTTGGACAACAACGGAGGGGGATTAAGCAGACAGGACATTGCAACTTGCCAGGCTGATAGAGGTAAAGCTAACAGGGTTTCTATTTCAGTTGTATTAGTACGGGGATACATTATAAATCAAAAGAAGTGGTTTTAACGCTGTATAGGAATTTAGCCTCGTCTAGAACATTCAGGTTTGGTCACCACATCTCATGCAGGAAGGACATAGCTGCCGTAGAAGGGGTTCAGCGGAGAGCAACTAGATCGATTCCGAGCCAAGCTAGACTCAGCTATGAGGAGCTGCTGAACTAGGAGGCACGAGTTTATGGTTACGAGGGGATCTGATTGAGATGTTTGACATAATGAAGGGTGTGGACAAGATATGTGCAGTGCAGTTTTCAGCAGAGTGGACAGTGTTAGGACAAGGGGCTGTTTGTTGAGGGGGGAGAAGAAGATGAGAGCTAGGGCAGTTTTAAGGCAGGGGTCTTTCATTCGGAGAGTGGTTAATGCGTGGAATGGTCTTCCTGGAAAGGTAGCGGCAGTGGAGAGGGTGGACAAGATTAAATGGGATCGAGATACAGTAGGTACCTGGATGCATTGGACATAGAGGGGTGTGAGGGTATTGGCAGGACTCGTAGGTAGCTTGTGTGTGGATGGGCCGAATGGCCAACTCCTGCGCCAAAGTTCCTTGTAGATCCTTCCATGTGTAACAACAACACGAGTGAACTTTGGAAGTGAGGAAGCCAACTCGCGCATATTTACCTCCACCACCAAAGGTGGAAGGTGGTTATGTTTTCACCCCTGTCTGTTTATCTGTGTTTGTGAGCACGATATCTCAAAAAGTTGGGGACGGATTCAGACGAAACTTGGTGGACAGGTTGGGTGTGTGACGAGGACGAATTGGTTCGATTTTGGTGAAGATCCGAATCCGGATCCGACTACTAGAATTATTTAATTTTGAAAGTGATTCTTCACCATTGAGAGATCGGACCAAAAACGATATAGTACTTTATAGCATGATATTTCAAAAATGTATTGGGCCTGATATGTTCTCGTGGATCAGGCGTTATGTGGTGGAGGTATGTACTCTACTGAGTGCCCTTCTAGTTACCGTTGTTTTCGTTCACAATCATCTTCGCAGACTGGTTGTCAGCAATATCTCCTTTAAAACAAGTCTCCTGTCCACCAAAATGAAAGAAAATGACCCCAGGTGTATCCCACAATTCCTTGCGGTCAACATGGAATTTTCAGTCTGGGGGCTATGAACTCACAACATGGCGTACTTCGACTAGAGTAAATGGAGCCAAATGAAATGTATTCGCTGTGTAAAGAAGTTTGGCAGATGGTTAACACTTTGCAAGCCATCACTGATATGATGAAAATACTTCTGAAATCCTTGGTGTGATCACCTCGTTCTATCACCTCGTTCCCCACAGTGTGACCACTCCTTGGCTTTTTTCACAAGATCTTGGCTTTTCGTTGTTCACCTTGGCGTCTTGGTTTTCTATAGGTTTTCTTGGCGTATAGGTTTTCTATTATCATCGCTTTTCCAAAACCTTCTGAATTCTTGGCTTTTTCATTGGCTCACCTTGGCATTTATGAAAATGAGGAGTGGTCACACTGGTTCCCCAGCCTAAAGCCACCATGCGTACATGATAAGTCGATGGAGCTCAAGGGCCATCAACCTGTGACGTATGAGACATGTAATAAAGATAAAAGTTGTTTTCGACGAATTCCCTTTCTTGTTGTGTCCAGCTTGTCTTCCTCCCCTGTTCTTCCCTTTACTCTCCCATTCCTCCGTTCACTTATTCTTCCTCCAAGCATCCCTTTGTTGTGTCATTCTGCCTCACCGTTTGATGCGTTTCTCCGCTTTGCACTGTATTCTACTCCTGTTCGGTTCTGGTCAGTGGTGTCGCTTTTCCATGAACCTGGCTGGACTTTGTATCCAAAAATAAATCAATAAAATCCAACAATTTTCACAATGGTAGAAAATATTTCCACCTGTCTTGTTGACAAAAGAAACTGCAACTTTTATTGCTGTTTACCTGTCTTATACAGACGGATATAATTCAACAACAGGTAAACTGATGCATCCAAGTGAATTCATTATATTCACATAAATAGTTAGTGAGATGTGAAATTCTGATCCAACAAGAATAATAACAATTCGTTATTTTCACATTAACAATCGTACACAAAACGAGGCATTTACACTGACATGTTATTGAACCTTCACAACAACTAGTCATTCACAGCTTATGCTTCTTTGGCAACCATTATACCACTTCCCATTTATGAATCATGCACTTGTACGTGATCAATGCTACAAACAAGTGATGTGCTACATCAGTCATACATGAATCATGTAAGAATTGGGTTCTTTGTTGTGATACATTCATTTAAACCTGAATGTCAAGAAGACACACACACACACACACACACACACACACACTTTGGGCTACAAAATCCAATTTTTATGCAAACACGAAGGTATAAAGGTATTCTTAACCAACCTTGCAAAAATTTTCCAAAGACAGGTGTGAGTTGAAAATGTCACGCATGAAACCGAAAGAGCAACGGAATACAGCCCCGACTGCAAAAAAAAAAAAAGATATACAAATATACACCGACAACTGGGAAAACGATAAAAGAGCAGGAAGGTACAAAAAGGTGTGGGACAGACTGGGCGTAGACAAAAAAGGCTCATTGGAACAGCGAAGAAGAGATCAGCTCAACTGGGATGTAGAATAAATCATAATAAATAGCCAAGACCAAGGACACTACAACAATGGCTTTAAGAAAATGGCAGCACTGAGTCAATCGTACAAGTGTAGGTTCTGCCAGGTCGAAACAGAAAGCACGAGCCACCTCCTATCGGGATGTAAAAAACTCATATCAGAACAGCTGTACACACAAAGGCACAACAAGGTATGTCGAGTAATCCACCGGCACATCGACAAAATAATTTCAATATCCCAGTTCCAGAAAACTCGTGGAAACACGACACAAAAGCGATCATTGGAAACGAGGAAGTAATGCTCAGGGACAGCCTGATCCCATCGAGCGTGAACATAGAAAACAAAGCATTGTGACCGGATATAGTACTTAGGTACAAAAAAGAAAATGTGGCATTGTTAATTGAGGTGTCAGTACTCAGTGAGTTTGGCCTAAACAACGTAGAAATCAAGAAAATAACCAAAAACGAAGACCTCAAAATTGAAGTGAAAAAAATATTGGAAGCTGGAGAACGTCAAAATTGTACCAGTGATAATTGGAGCAACGGGAACGATAAAGAAAAATCTCACGGAGCTCTTAAAAACCATCACTGTGAATATCACTATAAACAAAGTACAGATGGAGGCTGTCCAGGGCTTGGTGATGATCCTGAAAAGAGCACTTAGAACAAAACTTTGAAAACAAGAAAACTTCACGGCTTGGTCCGTGAATCATGATCCCTTCCTGAAATGGAGGAGGAAGCTTCAAGACCTGGAGGACTCCGTTTCACCTCCTGAAACCCACATATGGAGATAACAACCAACACACACTCACACTCTTTAGAAAATAGAGATCTTCACAGAGCATTATGCTGGAGCATTACTCAAAAGGAGCAGTGTGTAAGGTCACATGTTCACATGAACACCACGCACGGATAGTGTGGTTCCTCAATTGATAAACCCCTTTTGATACAAAACAGGGTCCAAGAGAAAACATTTTGATGAAGCCAAATGCATGTACTCGAACCTGAAAGCATATTAATACCTTTTAAAACGAAACCCACGCACTCTGGCCCTCAGGCCAAGATGTGTGGTCATACAAAGAGCCGCTGTTTTGTGCATTCAGACTTCATCAGCGAGACACGAATCAAAATACCCCCAAAGGACACCGTGAATAAATGCAGTGGAGACGGACGAACACACACACACACACACACACACACACACACACACACACACACACACACACACACACACACACACACACACACACACACACACACACACCTTCCTGGCACAGACTGGAATGAATAGGTTACAAAAGCAAGTGCAGAGAAGTAGAAAGAAGAAGGTAAAATTAATTAAAGAGAACAAAGGGCAGAAAATCTAAAGATGCTTCATAAGTCCTGCGAAACTCCTGGATGAATCACTCACTTGGAAGAGTGAATTAGGATGGAGGGGGCAGGGGTTGGGGGTGGGGGAGGTTGACCTAATAAATGAATCATAATCCCAGGGAGAGAAAGAGACCGTCGATGAGCAAAGACAACGACCTTGAAGTGGAAGTTTGAAAGCTCAGCGTTTTGAGCATCAGTCATGAGAATGAGAGAATGGCGATTGAGAAATCGGGGGGGGCGAAGCAGCGAGTGTGGTGACTGGTGAGATAGAGCAAGAGGACACGCGAGAAGGGGCGTTGTGAGGAGCCTGGGGGAAGGAGGAGGGGTGAGAGGAGCGAGGGGCGGGGTGAGAGGAGCGAGGGGCGGGGTGAGAGGAACGAGGGGCGGAGCGAGAGGAGCGTGGGGCGGGGCGAGAGGAGCGTGGGGCGGGGCGAGAGGAGCGTGGGGCGGGGCGAGAGGAGCGTGGGGCGGGGTGAGAGGAGCGTGGGGCGGAGCGAGAGGAGCGTGGGGCGGGGTGAGAGGAGCGTGGGGCGGAGCGAGAGGAGCGTGGGGCGGGGTGAGAGGAGCGTGGGGCGGGGTGAGAGGAGCGTGGGGCGGGGCGAGAGGAGCGTGGGGCGGGGCGAGAGGAGCGTGGGGCGGGGCGAGAGGAGCGTGGGGCGGGGCGAGAGGAGCGTGGGGAGGGGCGAGAGGAGCGTGGGGCGGGGCGAGAGGAGCGTGGGGCGGGGCGAGAGGAGCGTGGGGCGGGGTGAGAGGCATGAGGGGAGAGGTACAAGGAGCGAAAGGAGAGGAGAGGTTCGAGGGGCGGGGTAAGAGGGCTTGTTCATTCCTGCGAACAGTTGGTCTTTATGTGCCGGCGAGAGGAGAGAGAGAGAGAGGAGAGAGACGTGAACGGTGAACACCACTCGCCCGCCTTCCCTCTCCTCTCTCTCTCTCCTCTCTCTTTCCCGTGTGTTCTACCACAAAGCGATTTTAGGATAACAAGAGTAATAAGAACTATACAAGTTATTTTAAAAGGTTTCCTTTAAAGACACCATTAGTTGATCGAAGAGCGGAGAGCAGACAATCCGCAGCAAAGTCCCAAGAGAGTGAACGTGAGAGAAAGTGAGAATAACAGACGGAGGCGAAGAGAGCGCGAGAGGAATCGAGGATAAAAGAAAGCTGTGGGGGGAAAAGTAGTGCGAGAAGTCGATCGAGAAAGAGCAAATATAAGAAGAAGAGGAAGTGCGAGAGGTGGAGACAAAGGCTGAGGCGATCGTGAGGAGCACCTTTGGGTGCCGGAGGAGGCGCCGCGTGTCCCATGGGTGGCCCACGAGCGCCGCTGCTCCCGGCAGCCCGAGTGGCGTGGCCCGTGTACGTGGCCCGGCTCTTGGCCATGCTGTTAATCGCGAGTCCGCCGGGAAGCGCGGCGGAGAGCGTGAGGTGCGCTGAGGCGAGGCAGGCGCTCGGCGCACGAGGCTTCAGCCTGGCTGGTGTACCACATCACCACATCGACGGTACGTGCGGAGGAGCTGTGACTGAAAAAATGGCTAAGTACGTGCTGTAACTCTTTTTTAACAAGTTTGTGCTAACCATGGTGAAGTGCCGCAGTTCGTTCACACGGTGCACATGCTGACACTTACCTTTTGTCCCGCCGATGAATACAAGTTTCGTTTGTGGATCAATTAACGCGTCGTCTGAACGGTCTGATTTATTATTATTATTACTATTATTATTATTATTATTATTATTATTATTATTATTATTATTATTATTATTATTATTGAACACTTTGGGGTTGTTTCTGAATTGTGATGGAATACCGAACCGGTTGTTGTGGATTGACTCGTCGAGGAAGCTGAAGATGAAGATGAAGCAAGAATGGGAGAGAAGATGAAGATGAAGATGGAGAGAGGAGGATAGGGGAGTGGAGAGGAGACCCAATACAGTCCTCTCCCACACCTCTTTTTTTTTTTTTCTTTTTTTCTTCTTTTCTAAGATTTGGCCCAAAATGGTGCATTGTGGTCCATTCTGAGAATGGTTTTGGTCCAACTTGGTTTCCTCGAATCTCCCCCCCCCCCCACTCGCCCCCCATTCCATTTTAATCTCCTGGGTAACACTTTTGGAAACGACACAGTTAGTTGGGAGCATCCCGATGACTCCTCCACTGTACATTGGACGCACAAATCACTGTTAAACAACGTTAGCTATCTTAATATCATCAATAACTATTTTCTGCACATTAGTTGCTTTTTCCAACCAACTCATTCACAATTTGCATCGAGGCGTCGATAACTGCCGAGAGCATCCAAAACAGCTGCAGATGCGCATCTCCAACATGGTTCTCCATCATGCTCGACAAGACTGCCATTTCCACCTCGTTCTTTTTTTCATTATCTAACGCTCGTTGCAAGCTGTTGCCCGGGTCTGAGTTGGTCCTTGTCTAACGTCGGTAATCCTGGCTTTCTTGCCCATTGTCTTTGCATCTTCGACAGCTGATCTGATTCCCTAACATTCCTGGCCACATCATTGCCACTATAGTCCCCAGTGAACTCGATGTTGCAGTAAGTGCACCTCGTCTTGTACGCGTCACTGACCCTCTTGTGCGCGAGCTGGCCACCATTCCTTCCTCTATTTGCTTCCATATTTCATTTGGTCTCCCCCCCCACACACACACCACCCCCTTCCCCGGAATCTGGATTTGTGTTCACTTGCTTCATTTTGGGATTCTTTCCTTTGAAAAAAGAATCCAAGTTAAGTCCTCCCCACCCCTTGGAGGTTCTCACTCAAATGAATACAACTTCACACAAGAGCTAATTTTCAAAATTTTGGTCAAGTTCTCATCGAGAGGATGTTTCACCGAATTGAAGTACTTGCCCCCATTTCTTTTTCGTACGACGCTTGGGGTTGGTTTGAAATTCTACAAGAGGCATGGAGACTTTCTGCTGGTGAACGAATGATATTTCAGCTCTTATGCTACGGTTTTCTTTTATGTTTACAAGGTCAAGGCTCGTGGAAGAGTTAGTACACTGAACGGATCAGGAAGCAACAGTTGAAAGAGGGGGGAATGACAGTAGGATTGAAGGATAAAATAGAGGGAGACGTGGACAAATAATGGGTGTGGGGAGGAATCGGGGATCGGTGAGGACGCACCAGGTGGACAAGATACAGAAGCAAACTCAAAGGAAGGAAAAACTCGAATTTCGGAAGGGGAGGTTGTCGGGGGTAAAAAGGATCATGGTTTTGGATGGGGGGGGGGTTGATCTGAGATGGTGGTGAACAGCTGCCTTGAAGACCTGGAGTGAAGAATGAGATTGAAGAGAATGTGAAAGTTGGTTCCATGGGTGAGAAAAGAGTGGAACGAATGAGTAGAGGTGAGAAGTGGTTCTGGATTTTTGGAGTTTCACCAGAAGGGGATTGATGGTGGACCACATGTGCCCTGCAGAAACCTAGGGGGAGGGCAGGGCAGGGACAAAGCACGGAAAGAGCTGAGGGTGCAAGCCCAGAAAAGAGGCGGCAGAAGACAGAGCGACCTCCAACCTGTCTGTAATGGGAAAGCGATAGGCTCAGAGATTCAGTTTCATCATGGGTGATTCCAATAATTTTGAAGGCCTTAGTTTCAATGGAGTGAAGCTGAGTAAAGTGTGAGGCAGGGTGAGAATAACAGACGAGGCCAACAGTCGAGGCCAACTTTGAAATGTCGTTTGTCCAAAAAGGATTATGGCTGACAGTAAGACCCAGGAGTTTGAGTGACTGAACTTCCTCAAAAGGGTTCTTAAGAAAGTAGATGGGAGTTTTGTCCCAGTGGTCCTTTTGGAGAGAGAGGGGACTGAGACTGAGAGTGTGAGATTTGTCAGGATTGAAAGACATACGATATTCCAAGTTTTTGACCAGGTTGTGATTTTGTCAAGGTTTGTAGAGAGGGACGAGGCTGTCTCATACTGCCTGCCTCTCTGAAGGATGAGAGATGTCATGACATAGGGTGAAGTTGTCAGCAGAGAGATCAAGAGGATTGTCCAGAGAGTCAAAAAGAACGTCGATGAAGATTATGAATTGGACTGGGCCCAGAACACCTCCTTGTGGCACTCCAGCCTTGACAGGGAGTGGAGATGAAAGGATTTTGTTGAGAGTTCCATGTTGGCTTCAAGAGTCGAGAAAGTCAATAAGCCATGTTTGGAGTAGGTCTTGGATGCCAAAGGCAGAGAGTTTGGAGAGTACGGCAGGATGCCAGACAGTATCAAAAGCTTGAGATATTTCAAGACTCTCGAGAGACGACCTGTTGTTCTAGATCTTAGAGACCTTTCATTGTTGGGAGTGTAGGAGCAGCATGTCCAAGGTGGAGTGTCCTGGTCTGAATCCAAATTGGTGATCTGAGATGAGGCCGCCATTTGGAATAAAACAAACAATTGAGACCGCTCCTGGTAGCAACTTACAGCACGAACCAGATAAATCAGATAAACAAGATAGACATGATTAAAGAAAAAAAATAGAGTCTGGATAAAAGGTATATTTCAATTATTATTGAGCAACTGGTCAGGACATGTTCACTTTGCTTTAGAAAACTGGAGTTGGGTAGGTCATTTGGTGTTCGCATCTGAACCTCTGATGAGCAATATTGCGAACCCAGGTTCAAATCTCATGTATACAAAATGTATGTGTCTATTGTCTACTAATGTCCTTATAATGCACGGTGAAGTAAAATGATATCTACTATTGTTTTTGTTCTGTGTGGGATTAATGTGGAAGCTAAAATCACAGACAGGTTGGTGGTCTCTGTCTTCTTCCACCTCCTCTCTGGTCTTGCACCCTCTGCTCCCTTCTGTGCTTTCTCTCCCCCCCCCCACCCCCACTCTCACCAGGTTCTTGCAGGATACACGTGGTGTACCATCAACCCTCTTCTGGTGAACCTCCAAAAATCCAGGATCACTGCAAATCTACACTCATTCGTTCCACTCTTTTCTTACCCATGGAACCAGCTTCCACGTTCTCTTCAATCTCATTTTTCCCTCCAGGTCTTCAAGACAGCTGTTCACCACCATCTCAGATTATCGCCAATCCAAAACCATGAACAACTTGCCTCCTCCTTCCAAAGCCCACCTCTTCCTCCAAGTTTCCAGTTTGTCCCTCCTGGAATCGTTTGTTTCTGTATCCATCTTGTCTACCTCACGCGTCATCCCCATACCCCTCATATTCTTCCCCACATCCCTTATTTGTCCAAGTCTCTATGTTGTCCCTCAACCTCACTGTTGGTGTGTTCACCCCCCCTCCTTTCTTTTTGCAGTTTATTTTGTTCTGATGCATCCTGATCCATTCTGTTTTCTAGCTCTTCCACAAGCCTCGACTTTGTTTCCAAAAACAAACAAACAAGGAGCTGATACTCAAGATCCCCCACCTTTGGGTGGTATGACGAATAGATCTGTGTCGTATGAAAACGAAATCTTGAACAGGTTTTGAAATGTTGTGTACACAAGCCAAGTTATCGAGATGGTTGCCACGGCAACACAATTCAGCCAATCACAGCCGTGGTCTATTCAGATTGAGATAATGTCATGGGGAATAGATATCTTCAATATGAAAGCCAAATGGTCAATGGTTCTTGAAATATCTCGTACACAAAAGTACATGGACGGAATATCGGTCTGAAGGAGCTCATTTTATTGTCCCCGTCTCTGACCTTGTCGGAGGGGTGGGGTACAAAAAGTGATACCATCAGTTAGTCCACTGTGAGGTTCAAGGATGAGGCACTTTCAAATGTATTTTGCTGGTTGTTGCACTGTTGTAGCAATTTATGTTGCGCGCTCGTAGCACCTTATTTGTGTTGCCTGTTTGCGATACCAATTTTTGTGTTTTTATCTCCTTTTTGTGAAACAATTGTATTCGGTTAAGTAGAATTTGACCTTACCTCTGTTCTGTCGATAATTATAAGAGCTCTTGTATTATGAACAATTGAACAAACAACCCATTACAATTATTATTATGGAGATAAGCAAGTTTGAAAAGCGACCATAATCTGGACCACCTGCCCGATGTGGCTACACTTGTAAGCATATGAGACCGATTTGTGTTCTCAAGCCACCTGCCAATGTGTTCAGTTTTTATTCTCAGGAATCGCAGCCACGTAAAGCAAGCTTTTAATAAAGTTTTCTTTCTCCACGTAAATTGTTGGGGTTTTTGTTCTTGGACACAGTGCAGGGTAGGTGTTTTGTACTTGAGATGTGCTGTTGCTGAGTTGCAATGTGTTCGAATGTCGTGATTAATTTGGTTCCTCTTCAACACTTTTTCATAGGGAATATCTTTTCCAGGAACTTACCAGGTTGTTCCCATGAAGATGGCATCGATAGGTGAAAAGGTGATTTAATATCTGCTAATTGTGCTTTTGAAGCAGTTCATAACTCGAGGTGTTGTGTCCATGTGCCACCACAATGAAAGTGCCGCGTCATGTCGGACAAAGTCCGACGCATACTTGAAAATGTAATGAGAGGATTTCCTTTGATAAAAGGTGCACGTATTAAATATTTCAAATTGATTATAATTTATTTTCTTTGCTTTTTTATCACCATTTGATTTGGTTAGCAAACAGATTGTCTGTCTTGTAACAAAAGCTTCTGGGTTTTGGTGTAAAACTGATCCCTCGGCCAATAAATCAGCCAGGTAACTGGGGGGGTTGGCAAGCAGACAACCTGCCCATCAAGGCAAGGATCTCGGTTATCCGGGCAGAAGGAGCTTTCTTTGTGTAACGTGAGATGCTCCATCCAATACTCTCTGCTCGTGTCGACGCCGTGACAGGCCGGAGTGCATTGCTGCACGTCGGGCATGGTTTGGGTGTGGAGTGGAAAAGGGAGGGGTGGATGTACAACAAATATAATGGCAGCGGCCATTAGAAACATCTACAAACAACCTCAGAAAGAAGCTGCTACATGTGGCAGAGGGCAGCGTTCTCATGATCCCCGGGCAGGGCAAATCTCTGGGTGGGCTTGTTTCGCTGGCAGTGACGCTAGCGTCCGTTAAGGATTGAATTGTGGTTTGGTGATGATTATATTTATGGCTTGGTATGTGGTAATTGTATAGCGGAGACGGGCGTAATATCTGCTGGAGCTGCGGCGTCTTATGAAAGGTCTGTTGCATTGCCAGAGATTGGAGTGACTCCAACCGGCACTGCCTGCCGAGCTGAACAGCTGGCTTCTTAGCTGCTTCTAATTTGCCACTCTTCAGCTCCTGATGTAGGTAAAATCTTGGATAAAGAGTGAGAACACGAGGTGAGATGTTGGGAGAGAGAAAAGGTCATCATTTTTACTTTCTCACATTTGTTCTTAATCTGCAATGCAAAGTAGGAAAATTCACAATTGTGACAAATATCAATTTGTATGAACGAGGTTCAGTAGTCCGAGACACACATTTCAAAGTTATTCTCATTCGTCAAACTCTTCAAACACCCCACTTAATATGATGGTGAATCGAGCACTTTAAGCCTGCTATGTTTAATTTTATTTAATTTTCAGCCTTGACCCAAACCTTCGTTGTTAGCGACTGCTTAAAGGAATGGGATTCGATTACGAATTCCGTTGCTCGTTGCATCACCATTGAGACGCCGATGCAGTGCACCTGCACTTTAGGCAGGAATTTGTAACAATTGTTCAGGGTGCCAGCGACAGTTGCTTGTTGAAAGACACCGTGGCATCATTAATATCCACCATCTAAGGCTAGTGGACTGGACCTCGGCTTTACTTTGCGTCGGTGCAACGCCCTGAGTGTGAAGCACCTGTTCGGCAGTTTTATAGTCTGGTCGAAAGTAGAGTCAAGACCAGACAGCGTTGACAACTAATCCAAACCTTTAAAATTCCAGATCAAATAATTATGTGTTAATAGAACAAATACAAATATTAAAATCAAAGCTTTAAACAAGTAATCGATCATGAAGTAGGAGGGTGATTTGAAATACCTTTGTGCTGATATTGCAGTGAAATATTGTAACAAATGAGAACGGCTCTCGATAGATTGCACACCTCCGCCAGGCTGAACGGTTTACATTTTATATCACACTAGGCAGGGGTACCCAGCATTGCCCGGTGCATTTCTAATCCTGTTAGCATTTCGGAGAAATCAAATTTTGTTTTTTTTAAACACGTGGCCGAAAACACGTCCCTACACCCACGAAGGAATGGGGTCGGGGATCGTTGAATATTACCTTTCACATAGCTACAAAGGCTTCGGCACTATAGAGCGATTTAAAAATAAAATAATTAAAAAAAATTTTGTTTTTCTCCAAAAACTCTTCCCGGCACTCACTGGTGAACCTCTGGAAGCTTGACAAAGACCTGTGACACACACACACACACACACACACACACACACACACACACACACACACACACACACACACACACACACACACACACACACACGGCTCTTGTAGTATGGACTGATAGGCCAGATCTGGATCTTCACCAAAATCGAATCGATTTGTCCTTGTCACACACCCAACCTGTCCGCCAAGTTTTGTCCAAATCCGTCTACAACTTTTTTGAGACACCCTGATCACAGACAAACAAACACGGTTGAATACATAACCTCCATCCTCCTTCGGCAGGGGAGGTAATAAACCCCCTTTTAATTGGCAGTGATCAATAACGTCTGTGTGCATTATCATGAGGAAAATGCACAGGGAATTTATTGAAAGGAATTTCTGATGCCAGTTAATTGGACTATGGTCTCACTGGGAAACATTTTACACAAAATAATTAATGGTGAGGGTCAAATGAGTTTGTCAGCATGCTATTCGTGCTGTAGGATGTTCAGATCTTGATGGTGCAAAGCTTTTGGTTTTGATCAGAGTACTGTACATTCATACTTTGATAGATTCTACTCTTCCTTGTGAACACCCCTGAGGTTGAACTGTGTTGTTATGGACACAAATGGGCATTTTTATTTTTTATTAACTGTAAATGCTTGTGTATTTATTAAGCACCCCAGAACAGTACACACTTGTGATTTTGCTTACTAATGAGAAACTGTTAAAATCGGTGCAGTTTTTCACTTTTTTTTGACCTCTGACCCTGGCTGGTTTAGGTGAATTTTGTGTGAATGTAATTCAGAAGTTGTGTTTTTCGATGGGACAATGCTATACTTGACACCGTTGATATGCTTATTGGATTTATGCCATTCCAAGTGTACAAGTCTGAAAGAACTCCGATGGATCATAGATAAAGGTTTGAATGGATTGCCAAGCTATGGGGTTTATCAATGCTCTATCCTCTAAATCTTCTTCTTTCATATGCAGCACAAGGCTGCGGGGTAGTATTGTTGTGGAGCCGGGTGTCGGTGGCGAGCATGACCGCTAGGGGAAGCAGTAGAGTTGGCTCCACCGAACACCCGGAATCTAGATCGTGCCTCTTGGAGAACTTCGAGAAGGCACGGGTCCCTTACAGGACCGTGAATCGCCAATAATTCGGCCACGTGGAATAGGGTTAATTGCCAATTTCAATATACCTAAGTATCCATGCGGAAAAGCTACCGGGGAATTCGCACCCTCGATGGAGCTCGAGCGGAACGAGCCGTTAGCGTGCTCGAACCCTGCGTAACCCGAGTGGATGGTTACCGAGGTCCGTCGGTCCAAATGCACAATTTGCTGCTTCCCAATTTCTCAACATGCTAATCCAATGAAAGAAACACAAAAACGAGCTGATACATTCAACAAAATAGATATTTATTTACAATAGGCAGGGAGGGGAGTTCACCGAATAGCAGAGTTAAACCAACAATCGAGAAGAAATGCAAATAATGTACAAGGCACTTAAACAATTGCTACTTATAGACTGGGTCAGAGACACACGCACACACCCAAAAATAAATGATGGCCACGGCCTTTATTTGGCCCTTCAGCTCGGGAGGGAAGGTGAGCTGAGGGCAAGAGCCTGCACTTGCACCTGCCCGCCTCATGCGGTCTGGTCGAGCTTGTCCGGTGGCGGGATTCGAACCCACCACCTCAACGCAGCACCAAGCACCAGGGACGAGGGACAGAACGACGGACGCCAGCCAGAACGAAGGCGGATGAGGCAGGAGACAATGAGGCGACAGGCGCTCAAGGCCGGAAAAGCTTCCACGGATCAGACGACACCAGGCGAAGCCGACCCCGACAGCCAGACAGAACGCCCGATCGCTATTCCTCTCCCGAGGTGGGAGGGATTTCTTCCCTGGCCACTCGCCTCCTGATTGGATGGTTGCGTCGTGCGATTCGCTGGCCGTCCCTCATTGGACAGGCCCATTGAAGGCGGGGCGACTCCCACCCTTCTGGGTGGAGTCCCGATCTGAGGCGATGAGCCTCCTGATTGGACGAAGGGCATGCCCTTGCCCTCGTGAGTGGAGTCTGCTCTGGTGCGAGGGGTCCCACCCACGTCCGCAGCCAGAAACATGTGAGCTATGGCGTCGGTGAGCGAGGCGACGGTGCCGCTAGTGTTGTTGTTGTTACAAGTGTAAAAATCCTATCTATAAAATAACTCGCAGCGCATGCACACCTTATTCCCATTAGACATAGGGGAAAGGGAGCTATCTATCCACATTTACTTATCGAAATAACTGAGCTATGGGGACCTGAATGTTGAGTGCAGTAAGCTTCTAAATTCGTAACAGTATCACTGGCTGAGGGCACGGCTGTGCTGCTGATGCAGTGCTATCTGTAGGTTAGGGCAGGAATGCGTAATTTGACCACGGTGCCGGTGGTAGCTCCACTACTCGTCACTAAGGGCATCGTGGGATCTTTAACATCCAACAACTACTCCCGTTCGATGGGACGTCCAGTTTCACATCCATTTGAGGGACGGCATACGCATTTATGAATCGCCCTGCCTGTGAAACACCGATTTGACAGTTTATAGCTGGGTCGGGATTCAAACCCAAGCAAGACTGCTTAGAGGCGAGTGTGCGTACATCTGGGCCATACTTGCCAGCCACACCCTCTAAATGCTTAATGTTAATTGTTAAAGCAGCACGTGCCATTAAAAAAAGGTTTTTGGTACGACTTGGCCAGGGTGAGAAATGTTCTCCCAACCAGATTCAAACCGAACCCTCAACCATTACGCCACTGACTCCTCGCTACTGATTTGAAACTTCCGAAAAACAATGTTTCAGGCAGAAGAAATGACAGAATGTTATTATTCATTAGATTATTAGCCATTTAGAATCGTCCTGAGGGTTCAGCTTATGAGCTTCACTCATTGGATAAATAATGAAGCTTGCCAGAGATGTTGGGTTATTCATTTTGTTGACATCTAATTAATCTTCCATTGTAATGTTGTGGTTAAATGTAGATGTAGGAAAAGGCAATTCTGCTCAAATTGCTTGCACTGCATTCATTGTCCAACGCTAGAACATGAAAATGACATGTTAGCGATGACAAGTCGAGCGTCTGACCACATGAGAACAGGTTGGGCAATGTAGCACAAGTTGCATTGTACACGCACGCACGCACGTACGCACACACACACACACCTGTAAAGAATGTGTTTTTAAAAGCACAGTTATTCACTCACATTTCACCACTATCTTTCACATAAGTATCAGCATGTTTAACAGCTTAGGTTATCGCCGTAAATGACACGAAATCGCTGTGTGTTGTTAGAACTAGCACGCAATGGGCAGGCTGTTTTGGGTAGGCTCCTGCCCTGCAACCGCATTTCCAGCAAACGTCCATAGACATTTGTTTCACCTCCCCGAAGCTCATCAGCTTTGGGTTTCTTCCAAGTTCAGCAATAAGTACTATTAACTGTTGGTTTAGCGTGGACGAAGCGTACATTTTCGAACCGCAGCTTCAGAGAACCGACAAATAAGTTCACCCTTTCTTCCGAAAGTCTGATCCTGTAATTAATTAATATACAAGTGGTCACATGAATGAAGAGTGCACAAGATTTTGTTTGTTTATTTTCGTTGACACATTGTTACAGACTACTGGGAGCTCATTATTTTTCTGACTATTTTTAGGTCCATGTAAAACGTTTCATAATTGCAAAAGTATACAAACTAATGATGCATTATGAGGGAAGGAATCAACAGAATGTCGCTCCGAGTATGATAACCACCATAGTAAGCAGGGAGAAGCCGACGTCTTGTGACCGTTAACGCTTCGTCAGAACAAAAGAGGAAAGGTTGATGCCCAAAACATCAGCTTGCCCTTACTCCCCATGGTGATTAGCATACTTCTTCCTTTAGATGCAGCTTTTTGTTTTTTTTAACTCCTTTCGTGTTCGCTTTCTCTCTCTCTCTGTCTCTCTGTCTCTGGGAGGTCTTTTGGCCCATTTTTTGCTGATAGTTCGATTTGACACACACACAAAATAACCTTCATTGGTTATTTTGATTAGCATGGGAATATCAGGGGAATTGGCTGAATGGAGGAGGGGGGAATGGGAGTATGGTGCTGATATGTAGTATTAACATAAGGTCGATGACCACTTGATTGAGAGGCCCTACCATGTATGTGGTGCCATTTCTGGTTACCCCGTGCAGGCGACGCTAAAAGCAGGGTTAAGAAAATTTGGTTTATGTCCATCCGTCTGCCTCTGTCTGTCTGTCTGTCTGTCTTACCAGTTTATGATTGAGGAACAGCTTATTTAAATGGAATGTTATATTTTGAACACAAATCAGAGTATGAATTAGGAGGAAGACAAGTCTTTCGTTTTGCCATACTTTGTTACCTCCGCCACCGAAGGTGGAAGGAGGTTATGTTTTCACCCCTTTTCTGTCTTTGTCTGTTCTTGACTTGCAAAATCGAAGATTTTTCAAGTGTATTAGTTTGTCGATTTTGTTATTCCGTTTGTTTATCTGTTTATCGCCTCCAGGTCACAATTTTAATCCGATCTTCACGAAACTTCACCACATGGTAGAGTTTGTCATGAGGAAGAAGCCTATTGTTTTTGAGGTCAAAAGGTTTACATATGCTAAAGGTCAACAACTTCGATGAGATTTCTGAAATCCTCAATTTTCACCCGATTGACTTGAAATTTGAAGAGGATTTGCATATCAGATCACTGAATTCAACCAGCCAATTATTTTTGAGATCAACATGGTCCAAATGGTCAACACAGACCCAAGGTCACCAACTAAAGTGGTATTTATAAAATCCTCAATTTTCATCTGATTCACTTGAAATTTGAAGAGGATTTGCGTATCAGATCACTGAATTCAACCAGCCAATTATTTTTGAGATCAACACGGTCCAAATGGTCAACACAGACCCAAGGTCACCAACTAAAGTGGTATTTATGAAATCCTCAATTTTCATCTGATTCACTTGAAATTTGAAGTGGATTTGCATATCAGATCACTGAATTCAACCACCAATTATTTTTGAGGTCAAATTTATCATATAGATTTTGCAAGTATTGTGCTCTAAATGATGTCTTCTTCTTGTTTGTTTGTCTGTTTGTCTATGTGCAGGATATCTCAAAAAGTTGTGGACTGATCCGGATTAAATTTTGTGCCCAGGTTGGAGTGCGTGGCAAGGACAAATTGATTCTATTTTGGTGAAGATCTAGTTCTGGAACTGGATACGAGAATTATTCAAGTGATTCTTAACCATTGAGAGTTATGGCTAAACTAATATATAACACAATATCTCAAAAGTTTTGGACAGATTCGGACAAAACTGTGTGGACAGGTTGGGTGTGTCGCAAGGACAAACTGATTCGATTTTGGTGAAGATCTGAATCTGAATCTGGATACGACAATTATTTAATTTCTATAGTGATTCTTCACCATTGAGAGATAGGCCCAAAAATGATGTAGTACTGGATAACATGATTTTTCAAACATGTATTGGACCCGATATGTTCTCGTGGATCTGGCTTTCACGTGGCGGAGGTATGCGCCTCCACCGAGTGCCCTTGTAGTTTTTCTCTGAATTCATCCCGACCACACATGCGCAGAAAGGACTGAGATAATATTTTTACTCTGTCTGCCTGTCTGGCAGTGAAACAAAATTGAAAATCGTTCCAAACAGAAAACTTGCTCTTTTTAAGCACCTTATAATGGACACAAACAACAGGCACGAATATCTAAAGTAATGTGTTCGATAGGTTGGTGTAATAGACACTGCAAAAAATGGCAGTAAATTACAGATTCATTTATTTATACAACTTTTACAATCTTTATTTTATTTAAATTCAACTATATACTTGAACAATGTATTACACAAATCATGTGGCAAAATAACCAATTTTAGCTCTCATACGAGTCTCGACAGTGTATCCCAAAAAAAAACTTCCAAGAACCTCCATTTTTGCAGTACTTCAATTTAAATAAAGGTTCAATGGAGTGGTGTATCAGGTGGTATTTGGGACTGCTTCTGGACTACTTCAATTGCACAAATCGTTCAGATGATTTTTAACAGTCATTAAAATCATTACTTTATTAAAAATTGAAGTAACTGCGTGGGGTATCGTGGTTCTCACGAAATCTAGTTCTCCTTGTTTCCAGCCTCGGTTTGCAAAACCTTCTGATTGTCATTGAAGCCGAAAGGGGCCCAATTAACAGCACTTAACTCATTCTTAAGATTCTGCTCTTACCTTCACTGCAATGGATGTCTTTGACTGTACAATGATAAATAACAAATAAAAATCCGCCAAATAGATATCATGATGGTGGCTGCAGATGCTTAATCTGCCAGAAGCACATTCTCTCATAAATTAAACTCAAAGACAATACACCATCACATGAAAACAACCGAGACATGTAGAAGGGTCCAGCTGACTCATCTCAGCTAAAAATAAATATTGGGGAACATTTTGAGATATCATGTACTGAAGCCACACAAGGTATGTTGAAGGAATTGAACAAATTGAAGGTATGGATAGCTTTGCTGATGGAGCCATCTGCTCTGAGCATGTCAAAGTTCTTCTCTGAAACGTTGATTTCTTACCTCCGCCACCGAAGGTGAATGAAGGTGATATTTTCATCCCTGTCTTGTTGTCTTGTTTGTTTATTTGTTTGTTTGTCTGTGAGCAGGATATGTCAAAAAGTTGCGGAGGGCTGATTCAGACCCAGAAATATGGTGGATAGATTGGGTGTGTGATAAGGGACGAATTGATTCGATTTTGGTTAAGGTACGGATGCAGATCCGCTATCATCAGTGGGCTGCAAAATGTGAACTGTTCATCCTGTTGGAGGTATACACTCTACTTCGCAGGTTGTTCTCGTTCCAGTGCATGGAATGGTCCCCTGGAGGGCTACTGGCAGCTGAAGCGGTAGAATGGTTCATCATGTGGGACTAGATAGGCACCTAGAGGCATTAAGGGGATAGAAGAGTACATTGGCAGAATTGCATTGGCATGATGGGCCTGATGGCTTCCTTCTGCGTCAAATTTCCTGGTAATTCATTGTGCAACAAAGATGCTCATAGATCATGTAGACCACTTTCGTCAATTAAAAAATAAAAAGGAACGGAGCATTGAAGCAAACAAGGTATGCATAGCATGTTGGCATAAAAAATATAAGTGTCTCGTGTCTGTCAACAGAGCTTAGATTAGCAGACACGGTAGCCAGCATGGCCCGGATAATTGATTATTTAATTCATCTCTGCACACAAACGCACAGGTCAGAAAGCTGCTCCCCAAATTTGCTTTGCACGAAAACAAAAATCAGCTTAAAAACAAAATATTGCTGTCATATCACAAACGATGCACAGATAAATTGAAGCATGTTGTTATTACCTTGTCGAATAAAAACAGTAAAATTTTATAAAATCGAAAAAAGCTGAACTCGCTACTCGGTATAGCCGACGTTTTGGTGAGGATCCCACTCGCCTATACGTCACAGCAGATGTTGAAGTGAAGAAGAAGCTTGAGAATCACCACGTGACCGCTGCTGGTGGTAAGGTGAGTTGGTCTGTAGACCAATCCGGGCGTCAGGTGATGATTGCAGATGGCGTGGAAGAGATGTTATAGCTTTGTCCCAGCATGCCGTGACAGATTAAATTGCAAACCGCCATTTTTGTTGAGAGATGCTGATTCAACTCTTTCCCAAATGGATTCCTTTTCCACCTCGAGAAAACCACTTTTTACCTCTGTCTAAGATGACCACTTGACTTATCAAAGCTGTGTTCATGTCTTCCACGCCTTCTGCAACCGGCCACGTGACACCTGGATTTGGTCTTCAGACCAACTCACCTCGACCACTGGCAGAGGTCACGTGGCGATTATCAAGCTTCTTCTTCACTCCAACATCTGCTGTGACATCTGACAAAACATAGAGACTTTACCGACCAGTATAAGTGCAGCTTTTTTCATTTATAAACCTTTACCTCAATGCACAAAAAAATTTATCACAAAGAAAAATAACAAAACACGAAAGAACCCAAGATGAAATCTAAGGAATGTGCAAACAATCCCCAAAATGTTGTTAAGCCTTGTCTAAAAGCCAAAGCTGGAAAGCCAGGCACTTAGACAAATACGGGGACGGAAAAAGGATTAGATGTCCCGGCAAATTAGTCTTTCAATCAACTTGGGGGAGTGAACCCCACTCCTTCCCACGGGCCCCGCCCCTGGACGTGGGGATCCCGCACTGCCGGTGCCAAGGCAATGTATACACCTGGGGGACTGTGATTCCTCAGCAGCAGTAAGTCTGACCAGCCTTGGTACAGCAATGTCGGCCCACATGTAACTCACGGCACAGACCTCTGAACTCCAATATTAACAACTTTGCTCCTCCAACACCAGCTTCCACTCGGCTCTCACCCATACTTTCCCAATAT
Source organism: Eptatretus burgeri (assembly GCF_056783735.1). Classification (NCBI taxonomy): domain Eukaryota; kingdom Metazoa; phylum Chordata; class Myxini; order Myxiniformes; family Myxinidae; genus Eptatretus; species Eptatretus burgeri. The sequence continues at coordinate 3,276,897 of NC_140970.1, read as the reverse complement.
GTTAACCCTTGTCTAAAAGTCGAAGCTTATACTGTGCAAGAAGAACCACCACCACCAACGACTGTGGAAACTGTGTCTTCAAGCACTGGATTTTATGCTCCAAACATGTGGTGGCATTTCTGTCGGTTCATCCAATGGGAATATAACACTGTGGTACTATTTAGTCAAAATGTATGCATGGTTATAGGCTCATCATTGTTGGAATCTCCCACGATGAGACTGAAGCACAAGGTCTGTTGTAATCACATCACAGACCCTCTCTCTCCTCCAGTCCAGCTGACTCGACTCTCTCAGCTCTCCGACCCATCCCATGAACTACTCCAAGACATGTACATTCTTCCACACCCTGTCCCTCCATCCCCTCACGTCTCCCCCTACCACTTAACGTCCTCCCTAACCCTCCCTCGCATCCCCACTACCCCCTCACACCCCCACTTCCCCCTGCTGCCCCGCTGTGTCCCTCCCTCCCTTTCTTAATTTCCCTTCCTCTTCCTTATATTTCCTCTTTCCATTATTTTTTTTTCTTTCATTCCCCTTTACTTTCCTCCATCTCTCCAAATATTTTCATCAAACTCTCCCTTTTCCTCGTTCCCATTTTTTTCATTGCCTCTCCCCCCCCCTCATTTCATCCATTTACATGTATTATTGCTATTGTTAATATTTGCAGTTAGATTAGAAATTGCTCATTGCTGGCTCCAAAAATGGCAGAAACTTTTGCTTTGGGATTTTGGATGCTTAAAAGTGATTTATATAGAGGTGTGGGGGAGGGGAGGTGGGGGATTAAACTTATCTGTCTGGAACCTATATAATGGCTGTGTTATTCAAGGGGGTACACCTGTGCTAGATTTGTTTATAAATTTCTTTGGGGGTTCTCTAGCCACTGTAACGATGATAAGATGCAGCTGTTATTTTCCCCCAAATCATTCTTTCTGATTGATTGTCATTAAAGCAGCTGGTTGGTGGGAAGCAGAATGGGCTTGATGTTTGCTCGGTCCAGCCTTATCCCAGAAGGTGTAACCTCCAGCTGGCCACCAGATTAGCTTGTTTAGTGGGCATATTGGGGGTTAGGAGCATGTAGGACTAGCGAAGCCACTTTGGAGATTTTGGAATGAGTATTTAAAAGTGTGGAAAAAAAAAAAAGAATGTGGACCAGGTGCAAATAGCTGTAGAATCTTAGGTGTTTTCGGTCCAGTAGTTCAATCAAGATTATCCAGGGGTGGGTGCCTAGGTAGGTACATT
>NC_140970.1:3160031-3275158 GCF_056783735.1 Eptatretus burgeri | reverse complement strand
TTTGCCTTGTAAGGAGCCGAATAACCTTCGTCCCTTGATCTTCAAGGATTAATCGAAGCCTCTTTGACCTTTTCTGGTCATTGTATTTAGCCAGAATTCGAATGAAGATGGCCTTCTCATCCGATCTCTATCTTTGTCTCCACGGCAGGCTGCCTGCTGAATGGGTGTGGCTGGCGCATCAATTCCTTCATCACATTGGCTTCTTGAATAAATAATAACAGTGGTCTTTTAGGCAACATCATCTCGAATTTGCATCCTTGTATTCCATACGTGGCCTAGCAGGATAGCCTTGAGGTACGCACATTTGCCTCTGAGCTGTCGAGGTTGGGATCAAATGCCGACCCAGCTATAAACTGTCATCCTGGTGTTTCGCAGGCAGGCAGGTGAGTCTTCGACGTGTACGCCATCCCTCAGATGGACGTTAACCCAGATGTCCCATCTGCCAGCATTAGTTGGTGGATGTTGAGGATCCCACGGTGCTCTTCCTGAAGAGTTGGCAAGCTATCACCGGCACCTTGAACAGATTCCGAATTCCTACCCCGACTCACTGCTGGGAAGGTAATGGCAAACCACCCAGCATGACCCTTGCCAAGAAATTTATTCAGCAGCACCAATGCTCTGCAAAAAGTACGGTACATCTCATCATCACTATTCCATTGCACAAGGAATTGCTTTTTTTATTTTTTTTTCGTTGTTTTTTAAAACAAAGATGAGCATTTTTGGTCATTTGCTGTAACTTCAAATGGCATTCCACTTACTTGTGGCATGAAACCCTCAAAGTGCTGGTTGCATAATGGGAGCAGACTCAGCGATGCAGAATGGTGCAAGATTTGGAATGAGATACTACTGAAGACCAGGTGCCACGGTGAGAAACCGAAAGGGTTCTTAACGTCTCTGCGGGAAGTCTCCGCCACTGACGATTTTCTAAAGCAAATGTGCAAATTGGTTTAATCTCTTCCCTGTCCACTGTTTTCTCTTCATGTTCCTCCAGACTGTTGTTCCATTGACAGCAAAGCGATTGTTTTGATTTCATCATTAGACTTTGTGATTAAGAATGAGTAGTTTCTTTGTTTTTCATTACCAGTGGGCAAGATCAGACATGTAACCTATTGATGAACTGACTTTGTGAGATTCCCTTTCAAGGTTGTAGTATTGTAAATGAAGATTAATGTAAGAGGGTCACAAAGAGAAGAGTTCCCCATTTGGCATTATGAGCAAGGCATGCTGCTTGAAAACAAAAAAAAAAAATTTGGTGTTTTGTTTTTAATTCCTTTCGAATCAAGTTGGATTTTCTGTCCGATTGATTTCATATCAGGAAATGCGGTTGAATCATGGAATCGACAGAGACCACAAGGTCCAAGAACAATTAACCTGTCTCGGTTGTTAATCTTGCACATGCTGCGAAATTATTCTGAGTTTCGTGTTTGTAAACCACAACCCCTCGAACGTCAGTAAAATGATCGATTTTTTGTTGTTCAAAATTGGCCAGAAATTGTCAGATCGTCTGGGATTCTGATTTCATTAGCTTTGAGTGAATACATTTTTTTTTTTCCATCGACACATTCAAATAAGGAGCTGTACAGTTAAGTGACATTAATATTTTAACCGTACTTTCAAATCGTCTCCATAGACGATGGATATCAGTCCAAACAACTTTCTGCAACTCCACAAATTAATAACGAGAAAGACCCTCGGTCGAGCGCATACCTCCGTCAGGTTGAACAGTTTGCGTTCTGTATCCCACTGACAGGCCGGATCTGCATCTGGACCTGAACGAAAATCGAATCTGCTTCTTCTTGTCACCTCCCCAACTCATCCACCAAGTTTTGTCATAACTCGTCCACAACTCTGAAATACCATGCTATACTGTATATCGTTTTTCACCCCATCTTTGAATGCTGATGAATCGCTTAAAATTTTTTTTTTAATTCTCCTATCCAGAGCCAGATCTTCATCAAAATTGAATCGCTTCGTCCTGGTCACACACCCAACCTGTCCACCAATGTTTTTTTTTTCCCCGAATCTGTCCATAACTTTTTTGGGATATTCTGCTCACAGACAAACAAAGGTGAAAACATAACCTCTGTCCACCTTCGGTGGAGGAGGTAATAAATGACAAAATTTCAATCTTTTTCTGCACTATACACCACTCTCTCTCCCCCACTCCCCAACGATACATATGGAATTGTTTGAGTGAAATGCTCAAATGATATAAAAAAAAAACATATTACGGGTTCAGGCAGACATTAGAAATAAGAGAATAAAGATAGTGAGTGTTTGTTCGAGTGTGAAAGTTGATGAGCAAGGCTGGACAGGCATGAAAGGCGGCGGAATATCTGTGGCCCTGCCACCGGAATGTGTTTGAGGCTTGTCCATGGGGCCACGTGTGGGGTTCTGAAGAGATAACTGGGACAGATGCTATATATTATTCTGTTTGCTCTGCCACTGTCTAAGTCAGTTTATCTGTAGTGTTGGTATCGATCTGCGAAGTAGATTTCCAGCAGTGCTAACCATGTTCCTGCCTCATTAGTTCTGTTGCCGAGGCATCAACGTTGGCGAAAGATGAGCCACGATGGTTACCTTTGTTATCCTAGTGCTGAATTTTTGATGTTGATGGTTTTGGGAAGAGTTTTGGATTAATCCGAGCGGTCGGTGTCTGTGTTCTCCCGATGCCTTTTTTTTTGCCCTCGAGTACGTGGCTCCACTTTCCTTTTGAGAAAATAAAAGGCAAGCACTGCCGTTTGAAATCAGACTCTGTGCGCATGCAGAGCCCGCGGGCTGGCTGTGTGAATTTCCGCATCGTAACGCACTACACACTATACGGCAACCCATTCGACTCCTCCCGCCCATCCACAATAGTTTTCTATTTTAACCGTCTTGGTCTCTGGCTCATGTTTTTATCCTCTTTACATTTTTCTTCTTTCTACATCTATATCTATTTAGCCATTGCTGTATATTTTGTGTCCAGTTGTCCCTCTTCTCACGTTTAATCTGTGCATTCCTTTCCTGCCCTTTCAATTTTCTTCTCGTGACAGACCAGTCACGTCATCCCAGCATTCAGCATTAGCTAGATTGCTTGGCTGATTTGATTTGACTTGGTGTGATTGACACAGTGATTGTTGTCGACAATGGTATTCTTCTCATGGTAGAGCTCCAGCCTGGAACACAAGGTTGGGCTGTCGAGTAACTGTTGCGTTATTGTCGAGTAACTACGTAGCTCGATTACATGACATGAAGCAGTGGCTATAAGGGACAAAAACGCATGGATCTCTTTCTCTTCCTTCCTACGTCAGACTTGCTCTTCCCAAAACCATTCCTGTGCACGTCTGGTCCACCTTGTGCTCCATTTTGGAATTCTCCTCTCTTTGCCAGATCTCTATTCTGAACAAACCCTCTCGTGGACCTGAAAGGGAAAATTTTTATTATTACTTTGTTTATTTATTCTTCTTCTTTCTATTTTTTTTAAACCAATAGCTATGTAATGTAATCCCATGGCAGTTTGGCGTGGTTCAGCTTACACCTGATAGATGTGACTTTGGTCAACAGTATTGGCATCCATGCCCTAATGTTCGTGTTCAAAACGAGCGCCAGAATCTACTTTTGAGGTGTTGGTTCTCAGTCTGTCGACCGTTTTCAATATTTGTATTTACATTTGTGCATTGTAATAAACATTAACATTTCCCCCAGAATTGCAGGGCTTTTAACACTTTTCATTGCTGTTCATTCAGCATCATTGCTGCCACAGTGCATCGCTTGACAGTTTTTGCTTGCACCAGCTTATTGTTTTCCTTATTTGATAGCTTAATCCGATGACAATTTGTTGCATCTTGAAGTACACAATCGGTTTTGAGGGTCCGATGGGCTAACGTTCACGTGTGAACATTGAATATGTGAACATTAACACGTCTTTTGAAAGGAGTAGGCCATTCTGTGCCGGTATCCCTGCCAAGTTCCAAATTTATGCCGTAATCCACATGGGCAATGCATCAGCAACATTGCTGTGCCTACTAATGATGCAACAAGGAAATGGATTGCACGATCGAGTCCTGATCAAATCTGCATTTGTGAGATGAATGCACACAAACCCAGCAATGATGTCATGGTCTTCTTTTTTCAATTGTTCCAAGTTGATTCATTAAAAAAAAGTAAAAAGTAACCTCATTGTGATTGTTATTCCCATATGACAACCTTTTTCTTTTGCTGGAATCTCAGATACTGTGGTGTTGTATACTTTGCCTACTATCGTGTGCTCATCCTGCCCATGGTCTCCCAGGTACAGCCGTGGCCAAAGATATTGACGCCCTTGCACTTTTTTCAAATAACTCACAATTTTCTCGAAAAAATAAGTTGAAATTGATAAAAGTATTTACTCTCCACAATTCTTTATTTCACTGTTAACAGAACCTTTGTTTTTGATCCAGAACTTAATGTATCCTTTGAAATCAGAAAATAAAAAGAAATGGCATTGACAAAAATATTAACACCCTGGATTTAATATTTGGTTTCCTTTGCCTTTGGACAAAATTTGGACCACCCTTTTGCCTTTGGACAAAATAACTGCAGTCAAGCGCTTCCGATAGCCATGAATGAGCTTCCTCCACCTCTCCACTGGCAGTGGCTCACTCTTCTTGTGCAAACTACTCCAGTTCCACCAGATTTGAAGGTGCCTTCTCCCAACTGCTGTTTTCAGATCTCCTCACAGGTGTTCAATGGGATTTAGATCTGGACTCATTGCTGACTACTTCAAAACAGTCCAGTGTTTTGTCTTGAACCATTCCTGGGTGCTTTTTGAAGTGTGTTTGGGGGTCATTGTCCTGCTGCAAGACCCATGACCTTTGATGAAGACTCAGCTTTCTGACACTGGGTTGAACATTGCACTCCAAAATGCCTTGGTAATCTCCTGATTTCATGATGCCGTGCACACATTCATGGCACCTAGTGCCAGAGGCAGCACAGCAACCCCAAAATATCACTGAACCTCCTCCATGTTTGACTGCAGGGAAGGCGTTCTTTTCTTTGAAGGCTTCATTTTGTTTTCTGTGATGTGCTTTACCAAAAAGCCATTTCTTCTCATCTGTCCACAGGACATTCTCTCAGAAGTATTTTGGCTTGTTCAGGTGTGTTTTGACAATCTCCAGTCAAGCTTTCTTACGTCTCTCTCTCTCTCTCAGCAGTGGGGTCCTCCTGGGTCTCCTACCATAGAACCCCCTTTTCATTGAGTTGGTGACGGATGGTGCGAGTTGAAACTGTCGTACCTTGTATGTGAAGGTCAGCTTGAATCTGTTTGGCAGTTGATCGAGGTGCTTTCTCCACCATTCAAACAATCCTTCGCTTCAATCTTCGATCAAGTTTTCTCTTGCGGCTACATCCAGGGAGGACACTACAGCTACATCTGACACATCAGCAATATAAACAGTATTCATTGACATTTTAAAATGCATGACATGAACAACTTCGTGCTTTTTTTTTTCTGTCATAAATGACGATTCTTAAAAACGGTAAACAATGAAAATCTAATTTTTTGATGATTTTTGTGCAAGAGAGACAGCAAGTTAAAACAGCATCAAGATTATAACAGCACTCGGGAGTGCATACCTCCGCCAGGCGGAACAGTTTACGTTTTGTAACCACTGATAGGGCGGATCTGGATCTGGACCTGAACTAGAATCTAATCGACTTGTTCTTGTCACCTACCCAACTCATCTACCAAGTTTTGTCATAATCTGTCCACAAATTTTGGAAAAATTGTGCTATACTGTACCTCGTTTTTGGCCCTATCTCTCAATTGTGAAGAATCCCTTAAAAAAAAATTTAATAAATCGTATTCGCATCCGGATGCAGATCTTCACCAAAATTAAATCATTTCATCCTTTGTCACACACTCGACGATTCATAACTTTTTGAAATATTCTGCTCACAGACAAACAGACTGACGGTTGAAAAAATAACCCCCGTCCACCTTCGGTGGTGTGGATAAAGAGGCCGAAAAGCCCGGATGAACCGAGCAAAGGAGTAGCTCCCAAGCCCTTTTGAGGGCCACGTTATTATCGCCGAGCGTTGCCTTCCAGGCTGAGAAGGCAAGCTGTTTGCATTTTGCGCAGATGCAAAGACTCGAACAGGAAGAACTTCAAAAAGCAATTTAACAACAACAAAAATTCTGTGCTTTGATAGTCGTGAAAACATACGACGAAAGACCAAAGGGGTCTTGACATCACTTCAGCACAAGAGCACAAACGAAGCAAGAATTATGGCTGCAAGAAAATTGAAATTTATGTTGTTGCTTCCACTGCATATGGTTTTAACTTCTCAAAACCATGGATTGGATTCCACGACTTCACAATCACGACAACCACAGGATCAATTTGTGGTAGTTTCTTCAGATACCTTAGTTATTGTTCATGTTCAAGTTGTTTGAAAATGTTCTGCTTCCTGGATGCAGCAGAAATTTAAGGTTTGGTTGCAGATTTATTTGGTGTACTTTATTTGTATTTAAAAAAATATCTGGGCTCATGGAAGAGTGAGGTGAGAGAGGGTTGAAAAGTAACAGATGGACAGTGGGGGCAGTGGATCACAGGTGGACGCAACAAGCAATGGAATGAACGAACAGGAAAAGAGCAGAGAAAAGGGAGGAAACATGGTGACTACAAGTCGAGGGTTTGGATAGGGGGTTGTTTGGGGGTGATGGGGGGGGTGGTACAAAATATTACAAGTAGGGATGGTGGATGACATGAAATGGTGGTTTTTCCTGCCATCTCAAAGCCCTGCTGGATTTCTCAATGGATCAAACTCGTACTGACCAGCCTGCTCGATATGTGTGATTGGTAGTTCATGAAGGGAGAGACTTGTGTCATTTAAGCCCGCTTTCATTTTGGTGGAAAATCCACTGTTTGCTGTATGCGTGCGTACATGTCAGTTTAAAAAATAGTATTTGTTGTGTGTCTGCCATTCTTTGGAGTACTGATCCTAAAGAGTCGAAACCCTGCAGATGGAACATTGCACAATATCTTTCATATCCGTTGAGTTTTTATGTCCAGAATGATGTCCAAACGTACCAAATGTATTCGACATGACAGCTTACTTCACACCAATAAGCAAACGAGGTCAAGCGATTTGTCATTGATCATCCCTGAGACTGTGCTCGAATACCCAATCAGTCCATCACCCATAAAGCATGTGTCCTGCCCAGCAGGACCTAGGCTGGCCGAAAAGGATTAGAGGAAACCAGGGGTGGATTGGGAACTTGAAACAACCCTGGAACATATTCTGATAGCGGCCCATGTCATTCATCTGACAGTAATCTTATAACCTCATTATCAGTAACCCTATTGCGACTCATTCAGTTATTGTTTTGGTTATTTGTAGCCAAATTACAAAGAACTCGCGATTTTATAATAGTTTTGCGTCTGGTATGTAAATACTGCTTATTGTAAATTACATGCATCGTAGTACCAGCTTTCAAAGCAACTGAGAACATTAATTAAACAAAAATAGCCACCACACACATACACCAAACCGAAAATGTCTATGTATGACATGATCTGAAAAGAATAGCACAATTGTCAGGTTTTTGCAGATATAGTTCCTTGCGTACCAATGAACTTTTCAATGATTATTGCTTCAGAGTTGATACAATGCACGGGTTCCCTTAAAGGAGCTAAAATGCAGGAGGAGGCCATTCAGTCCATCAAGCCTGTGCAGTGGTTGCCAACCTATGGTTGTTTATCTGTGCTCTATCTTTTCTTTTCTTTTTTAATGCTGAGCAGCAAGCAAGAAAGCAGCACGTACCATTTTAAAGGTATTTTGATATGATTCAGCCTGGATCTGTTTTGAACCGCTGACCTCCCAGATTTAAAGTGGGTGCTCGAACCATTAAATAGTACCGTACTTGTGAAATGTCTTTTTCCATGGCCATCAAAATATATGCATGGCCATCAAAGAAACAACTAGATGGGCACTCGATAGAGTGCATAGCTCTGCCAGGCTGATTAGTTTTAAGTTTTGTATCCCACTGATCGGCCAGATCTGGATTCGGACCTGAACTAAAATTTAATCGGCTTGTTCTTGTCATCTAACCAACTCATCCACCAAGTTTCGTCCGAATCCGTCCACAACTTTTTGAATTCTCATGCTATATGTCTATTTTTGGTCCTATCTCTCAATGGTGAAAAATCATTGAAAAAAATTCTCGGATCTGGATTCGGATCTTCACCAAAATCTCATCATTTCGTCGGTGGCACACCCCAAGTTCTCCACCAAATTTCGTCCAAATCCGTCCTCAAGTTTTTTGAGATATTTCGTTCACAAACAAAACGAACAGACAGACAGGGGTGAAAACTTAACCTCCATCCACCTTTGGTGGCAGAGGTAATTAATCAACACATAGAAAAAGTAGAACACACCCAATAGAGGCGCTGACTCGAGCCGTTGCTTTCTCTTAACGCAATCCTACCCCAGAAGGAGGAGAGGAGATTGGGACCATACTTTGTGCAGAGCGTTGGTGCTGCCTAAGCAGTCTCCTTGGCTATTGGGCACAATCCTGGACAGGTCGCCACTCCGACACAGTACACCAGCAAGCTGGCACTCATTTTGCCGACCTCGGAAGGACGACAGGCCGAGTAAACCCCACCTGGTATTAATTCAACAGCTGAGCAGGATTTGAACTCGGGACCCTAGGATCTAAAGCCCACCACCCTAACCATGAAGCCAACATCAGGCATACCCCAGAAGGTGCAAACCCGAACTGTCGTCGGGCCATGGTGCGAGTAAATGTAGTCATGTACCATGCTCTATACAGTGTCTATTCTCCCGAAAAAGTTTCTGGCTCGGGTTATAATCCTGCACTGGTCGCCATTCAGACACATGAAGTCAGGGCAGAAACTTGGAATTTGACAGGGTGTTGGTGATAGCTCATCAACTCTTTGCGAAGGACACCATGAGATCTTTAGCATCCATCAACCAATGCCGGCAGACGGATCGCCCAGTTTAACGTCCATTCGAGGGATGGAGCACAAATTGATGAATCACCCTGTACGTGAAACGTTAAGATGACAGTTTATAGCTGGGTCGAGATTTTAACTCTGGCTAGGAGGGTTAGAGTTGAGTATGCGTACCTCTCGGCCATCCATGTGAATGTAGTCCTGCACTAATTTCCGTTTTATATTTTTCTTGTGAGCTCAGTGTTGAACTCTGAGAAATTCACAACATGAATCTCCATGGCAGATTTGGCGATTCTCGCTTCCTTCGTTGTTCAGTTGTTCTGCTGACAGAGATAGATAAATCCAGACGGGATGATCACAATACTCGAGCATCCGGCCTATGGCCACGGCGTAAGTAAATATTCAGATTCAATAAAATAAAAGTCCATTTTGGATAATTTTCAACCATGCCAACAGCTGGTCAGCTCAAGTAGAGTTGTGCTAGATTGCGAGAAGTGTACGTGTGTTTTAAAACATTGAAACCTGCATGTAGCTCTTACCGGCTATCAGACCCACGAGTCCACTGGGAATTCTCCCAACGTCCAGACGGACCTCTCTTGGAGAAGACATCCTGGCAGCATCTCTGTTGTACACATGGTCAAAGTGTTAAAAGTCCCAGACTGTGGAAAAATTTGGTTTCCCCACCTTGGTGCGAAAGAACGTCCACACCTCCACCTTACAATAACAGCATATTATTCGACAGTTCAAAACACCTTGTTCTTGGCATGTTTTGAAATTCCCACCATCCAGATGTCATGGCTTATGCAGTCAGCACCAGGCCTTGTGGGCTTAAACCTCACTTCCACTACAAATGGGAGGCATGTCCGGATGTGTCGAATACTTTGGTGCAGCTGAGCCACTGATGCTGTGCCCCATCATTGTGAAGACCATAGACATGCAGGGTACTCAAGTTAGGGGCTATCTATTTATTAATTCATACCAAAATGGCAGAATTTTGGGCACTACTTCCCCCTGCCATATGTCCCATACATCCCCCCCATGACCCCCTCTCCTCAGCTTTGCTCCTCCCAACCTCCTTTCTCTTCTCGTCCTTCTCCCACACTTCCCTACATTCTTTTCTTATTGCTATCCCCCCCATCCCTTGCTCCCCAATCCCCCACACCACCCCCCAGCATTCCCTTCCTTTTCTCTTTTCTCAATTTAGTTCTCCCTTCCCCCATGCTTATACATAATAAATAGATTTCACCTTATGGCATTCATGTCAGATGAAACTACAAACTACATATTGTTGTATTGCACTTGCTGTTCCATCTGCTTTCACTTTGAAAGGGCATTCTTTCACGCTGTGTCTTGTGAAGGTTTTGAATTCCTTAGAAGGTTCAATGTGGAGGAAATGGCTTTGTCCCATTAGGAACTTTCCTACCTGTATCTTTAGGACATGATCTCATGAAGAGCATCGAATGGCAAATTGTATTGAATATTTGTGTACTCGATTCATTTTTGTAAACGATCATCAAAGCCTTGACGGGAGTTTTAACATGCATCACGTGCAGTACAAGGACCTAATGAGACAGACACTTGTATACTTTCACATGCATTCCAGGGACACAAGACAATAGACACATCACTATATTTGGGGTCGGTACTTGGGATCCCAGCATCATGAATGATAGGTACTCAGATGGGAATGCCAAACACGCCAATCCAAATCGGCTTTATTCACCTGATTATAATTTGAGTGCTGACGCTTGAATGAGCGAGAGAGGCCACTGTGAAGGAAGGTAGAGTAAAGGCACAGATTTAGATTCTGGATTTGTTCCTGGCTGGTTCATATATACTCGTACAAATCTAGATGACTATCGCACTTGCCTCTTTCGGGTAGTGGTCCGTGGTGATGCCCAATGGAAATCTCCCCCAATTTGTGTGCTAATGATTGCTCCACAGGCTTTTGCAAATCTGCCTGTTGCCGTGACACCACCCTGCTCTCCCACCATCCTAACCCCTCACACCACCCCCATGCTGACCCTTATATCCAAGCTTCTGTTCCTTGTTCCCTCACTCCTAATCCAAAACCCATTTCTGTCCCCCAAGCTGTCTCGAGCCACTTTGTCCCACTGACTAGATTTGAGCTTTCATTGCGGATCATTGCTGGTTTTCTTTTAAAGGACATTTTAAAGGAGATTTCATTTTGGCATAGTTTTGCTTAATATGCTTAACTTTCCCTCTCCAATATTGAGATTAGAGCTTGGTGGAACAATCATGTATGTTTTCCATTGTCTCTAATGCCTCCTTGCTCCCCTTCTTTTCAATGTGGATACATTCTCCCCCTCTCTCTTTCTCTCTCTCCAGCTCTTTCTCTCTCTCCAGCTCTTTCTCCCTCTCCAGCTCTTTCTCCCTCTCCAGTTCTTTCTCCCTCTCCAGCTCTTTCCTTCTCCCTCTCCAGCTCTTTCCCTCTCCCTCTCCAGCTCTTTCTTTCTCCCTCTCCAGCTCTTTCCTTCTCCCTCTCCAGCTCTTTCCTTCTCCCTCTCCAGCTCTTTCCTTCTCCCTCTCCAGCTCTTTCCTTCTCCCTCTCCAGCTCTTTCCTTCTCCCTCTCCAGCTCTTTCCTTCTCCCTCTCCAGCTCTTTCCTTCTCCCTCTCCAGCTCTTTCCTTCTCCCTCTCCAGCTCTTTCCTTCTCCCTCTCCAGCTCTTTCCTTCTCCCTCTCCAGCTCTTTCCTTCTCCCTCTCCAGCTCTTTCCTTCTCCCTCTCCAGCTCTTTCCTTCTCCCTCTCCAGCTCTTTCCTTCTCCCTCTCCAGCTCTTTCCTTCTCCCTCTCCAGCTCTTTCCTTCTCCCTCTCCAGCTCTTTCCTTCTCCCTCTCCAGCTCTTTCCTTCTCCCTCTCCAGCTCTTTCCTTCTCCCTCTCCAGCTCTTTCCTTCTCCCTCTCCAGCTCTTTCCTTCTCCCTCTCCAGCTCTTTCCTTCTCCCTCTCCAGCTCTTTCCTTCTCCCTCTCCAGCTCTTTCCTTCTCCCTCTCCAGCTCTTTCCTTCTCCCTCTCCAGCTCTTTCCTTCTCCCTCTCCAGCTCTTTCCTTCTCCCTCTCCAGCTCTTTCCTTCTCCCTCTCCAGCTCTTTCCTTCTCCCTCTCCAGCTCTTTCCTTCTCCCTCTCCAGCTCTTTCCTTCTCCCTCTCCAGCTCTTTCCTTCTCCCTCTCCAGCTCTTTCCTTCTCCCTCTCCAGCTCTTTCCTTCTCCCTCTCCAGCTCTTTCCTTCTCCCTCTCCAGCTCTTTCCTTCTCCCTCTCCAGCTCTTTCCTTCTCCCTCTCCAGCTCTTTCCTTCTCCCTCTCCAGCTCTTTCCTTCTCCCTCTCCAGCTCTTTCCTTCTCCCTCTCCAGCTCTTTCCTTCTCCCTCTCCAGCTCTTTCCTTCTCCCTCTCCAGCTCTTTCCTTCTCCCTCTCCAGCTCTTTCCTTCTCCCTCTCCAGCTCTTTCCTTCTCCCTCTCCAGCTCTTTCCTTCTCCCTCTCCAGCTCTTTCCTTCTCCCTCTCCAGCTCTTTCCTTCTCCCTCTCCAGCTCTTTCCCTCTCCCTCTCCAGCTCTTTCCCTCTCCCTCTCCTCTCCTCTCCTCTCTCCCTCCCCTCACGCAGTACACCATGTACTTTTGCTTTCATTGAAAAAATATTTTTCCCCTCTGTGTGAGCAGCAAAATTATTCATATGAATTCCAGTGGTTCCTTTACTGGAATTCCCAGTGGAAAAAGCTCAAAAGCTTGTCACTAGCTTTCCAGATGAAATCCACATGGATTTAAAATAAAGTTAAACCAATTCTATTGAACAAACTCCATGTTAAAGCACAGCGCTTAGCAGTGATAAGTTAGCTACATCCATGACAGATTCTTCATGAGTGTCGTCATTTTGGCCTGTAACCCAGACAAGTTCTCTTTTCTCATATCCAACCTCAACTATCCCCTACGACCCTACCCCATTAGTCTCCCTCTCAACCTTCCCCCAGACCTGGCCTCCCATCTCCAAAACTGTGATGGTCTGTCACATGGTGGTTTTCACCTTTTGTGGTAAATCGAAAAGCAAACCAGTCTTTGATGGCAGGAGCCAACACCTGACCGCAGTTCAAATGCACTTGTATCTGCAACCATGCACACACAGGCATTCATTCGCACACAGATTGCTTTTGCCTGTAATCTCCTCATTAACACAGCTGCTTGCATTCCAGAGAGAGAAACACAGAGACATGGAGACATTCACAGAGAGATCTATAGAATTCATTCGTTCTGTGATGCTTAAAGCTTGTGGTTGTGGAGGAGCTTGTACGTGCATTATATGGTGGACAGTTTAACTTGGCATCATAACCTAGCTGGATGCCAATTAAGCATTCAAAGCCTTACCTCTTCAGCCTTCATGCTATGGTCCAAACTTCTAGAGGTTAGACAAGTACTTCAGTGGCTCTGAGTAAATTTGTCGCAAGCAAACGCAGCAAATAGCTTAATCCTGTGGGAGTACAGATGCCATATTGCATTTTCCAATACACTTCATCAATGGTAAGGTGCATCTTTTCAAGACACTGGTGGAATTAATCTTTACAAGAGTATTGAGAACTTTAGAGGCTGATTTCATGGACCTATCCCTGAAAGATCAACCCCCTCCTCACTCCCCCCTTCCCCTTCTTTCCCCCACCAATGCCATTGGTATTTTGTGAAAACAATCAGTCCTGACAGAGAGAAGAGGAAAGTGCTTTATGATACTATGGAATGATGATTCAAAGTGAAAAAGCAAAACATAAACCAGAATGAATCATGACTTCGTCTGGAAATCGCAAATTTCAAACCTTCTGCACAAACTACGTTTGCCAAAATTTCTGACTGTACCATGAGAAAAGGGTTCAATTCTGAGTTGCTAACCTTTGTAACTTCAAACGTTGTTGCTCGTACAAACTTCTTTTTTTTCATGGGAGTGATTTCTGGAGCTTTTCTTTTTCTTTTTCAAAATATAATAGTGGCTTACACCAAATGCTGAGCAGCATCCTTGGAGGGAGATCAGTTGTCCCACTCAGGCAATGAAGTTTGCTCGCACTATGTATTGACACGCGAGCATATATTTTGGGATTCCTGTTTTACGATTATATATATATATATATATATATATATATATATATATATATATATATATATATATATATATATATATATATATATTTTCTGTTTTCCACTTTTGATTTGCTTAGTGATTTCCGAAATGTGGTGTTTTTGCCATGAAGGACCAAAAGGAGCAGGAGGTGTTGGGTGGGACCATGGAAAAGCCAAAAAGCTTGCTGAATCTTGGCTGGCTGTGTATGGATGTGGTGTAGTGTTTTGTTCAACATATGCTATGCATTACCATTCCAAACAAACAGAAAGCGGCTATTTTTTTATGACGTTGCAAATTATGTCAACTCGTTCACAGTCGTCACCATGGTGGAGAAGGTGGGAGAGATGAGGGTGTTGTATTGGTGAGGTGCAGGTGAGGGGTGTTCGTTCCTGGTGTTGTTCTCTGTGATTGGGGTCAGGGATGCTTCTGCTAATTTCGGAACCTCGTGCTGGGCTAGCCTGGCGTGGGACTGGGTGTGGTGGCATATGTGGGGGATGATCTTCTGTAGGAGCAGCTGTTAAGCAGCTGATGGAACTTACTGTGGAGAGCCACATTGTGTTAAGTGTGGGTGGGAGAAGAGTTCTGTTTATGATTGGTGGTTGGAAGTGCAGATAAATCTAATTTATAGTGATGCTAAATCGTGAGCCGTGTGGAATTGTGAATTTGATTGCCGGCAGTTGGTCTGTTGCGCGAAGAATAATATTTTTGGTGCGGAGGGTTTGAGAAGAAAATCGTGGGTTTTCTTTACATTCCCAATCATTTCGCATTCCACTGACCTTGTTTTGTGTTTTGCATCAAGTGAACGCATCGTAAGCATGTTTTTTTTTCCTATCCCAGAGCTCAACCACAGTGACGACGCTGGGCTGGTGCTTTTCCAAGCCCTCTTCCCAATCTGCCTCCCCCTCAATAATGGCTTTAAGCTGCCCAGTACCGGGTCTGCTCTTCCCTTCCTTTTCCTTCCCACCGCAAATTGCTTTCCCGGCATCTTTTTCATATTTTTGAGGGGCACGGGCGAGCGAGGGATTTGTGACATTTTTTGAGGTTAAAAATGTAGAATGTTACCCTTGGTATGAATGGCCCACAGCGCTATAGTCGTTATTAATTCTGTAGCATTTCAGGCCTGGCATTCATATTATTGAGTAGCTTTTGAGGCCTCGCCTTCAGTTGTTGACAAAAGTGATCCTTTTGCAGCCCAGCACACACAACTTGACTCGCCTTTTTGACGTTCGATCTCAACATCCTTTATGACATCATAATGTTAAACTGCAAGTGCTGTTTGTTGAACTGAAAACCAAACACAACACTTTGGCGTTAGCAAATAAGTTTTTCTGCATGAGATGGCAGTTTATCTTTCTGTCTGAGTAGGTACATAGTGGTGGATTTATTTGTGTAAATGTGGAGCAAAGGACACGAATTTTGTGTCTGTTTACCTCAAATGAATTTGTCCATGACTTTCGGGCAGATTTGGAGCCACGCCCTCAGCCATTGATGCTGTGCTGCATACGAAAGGAGATTCTTATTATTATTCTTAAAGTGGAAAGTACAGGAGGACTCGTCGGTCATTCATAATGATGTCCTGTAGTAAGGGAAGGCCATACGAGTCGTCTCTGAGTATGCTGGCATCACATGTAGACCAGGCCAACCAGACCGGGTTGGGTAGGCAGATTGTGCCACCCTGTAAGTCGTTTATGAGTTCGCTGGGTTTTTACCAACAGTCCAATGGTGATGTCTTGAGGCTGGCTTGACTTCATGCAGATTAGAATCCAAATACTGTTGGCCTGCAGCTGAATTTGAACCCACAACTTCCAGTCCAGTTTCCTGACCACTCACCAGTTGGTCACCACTGTATCTCAGGTTCTCAACTTGCCGAAGCATTTCTGATGATTTGCACACCAGATATTTTCTGCAAATGATCATTCACAGTTAGTTATCAATGATTCATCAGAGTTGTTTTGTAAAACTTACTGCTGTTTTCAGAAATTTTGAAATTATCTTGGTATCGTACTGAAATGTTTCCCCCTGGTGGGGTTCAATGTCACTGCAGGAAAGGTGCTATCTGTGTGCATAGCAAAGCACTCCTGCTGCACGCTCGCCGTAGAGGAGAACCTTGGACGTCAGGCCAGTCTCGAGTTTGAAGAGCTCCTTGCACAGCATGGACATGTCATGCACACCACCCTAGCCAACCTTTACACCAAATTTCAAGGTGATGCCCCCTGACCCCCCTTCCCCCCCCCCTCCCCAACCATCTCATTCCATTGTTCTAATCCAGCTCGTGATTTGTAGATCATAAATTGCTTTGTGGACTGTAAATATAACATGTGACCTTTATTTGCTGAATGAGCTTTGCGTGAAGAAGCATTTGTTTGAAATTGGCCTGAAATGAGATTTGCTTCAGCAGATATGTGTTGGTGCTGTGCTTACCATGGGATCACTCAGAGCCGAGTATTCCCGTGGAAATGTTAGCTACAACTGTTTCCATGTTCCCATGCAAGTGCAGATTCCACATGTCCTTCAGAGGTTCCATTAAATTCTGTCACTCTGCATTCACTCACACATGGTCGTATAACTTGTGAAATATAATGGCTACCTGCCATCGAGGTTGAATACCTTGGTCTATACCCAGTAAGAACCCTCGGAGTATGTCATCTTTGAATCCTCAGCACATCAGCAAATTGACATAAACATAACTGCATTACTTTGATTGTTCTCATCTGGCCCTAAACCCTCCCTTGTTTTTTGTTGTTTTTTCTCATTGCACAGAGTTTTTCCGTGAGTTGCAAAGCAATGCGGAGCACTCCCTTAGCTCTATGTTCCATCGAACATACGGTGCTTTGTACGTGACGAACGCGGAGCTTTTCGCCAGCCTTTTCTCTGATCTCCGGAGCTACTATGAATCCGGTGCACCACCGGCGGAGCTCTCACTCGCCGACTTTTGGCAGCAGCTGCTGGAGAGGATGTTTCGGCTCTTGAACCCACATTACAAGTTCAATGACGCCTACATGGAGTGCGTGGCTAAAAATGCCGAGAGGCTGCGCCCGTTCGGAGAAGTTCCACGCAGACTTCGTTCCCAGCTGGGTCCCACCATGGTTGTTGCACGTGCTTTTGTGCAGGGACTGGCCCTTGGGCGACAAGTTGCCACACATGCTCTACAGGTGATTTAGAAGGGAGAAGCATTTGTAGTAGTATGATTAGAAATTAGTATGAAGAAATGAAGAGGGGCGAGGGGAGAGATGCGAGGGGGGAATAGTCTTGAGCAGTTTTCACGTTGTCATGCAAATTCAGTAATATTCACAAATGATGCCTGTTATGCCCTCCTCTGAAAGGAGAACATGCAAACTGCCAATATAGTCGGGAATTTAAGGAATTTTTTTTAATGGTTTGTGTTTTGCTTAATATTTGTACTCGTTACTCTGATTCCTCGAAAAATGAGGAGGGTAGAGGTGGGGACCAAAAGTGACGTAAAAGTGGTGGGGTTAACGATACACAGCACTGTATATACTGATATTTATACAGTCAACCCTCGGTGTCCGTCCGCGTGTTTGCCGTCCACGATTTAGTGTATCGACGCTTACCTTTTAGACGCCTTTTCTCTCCGTCCACGCCGATACTCCTGCAGAAAAAATGATCTCATCCCACCTCAAACTCCTTAGGTTTTCATCAGTTTTTTAAAACACTTTCAATGTTTGGATAACAATATTTTCCTTCATTTAACATGACGTGTTAAATTATCGCCGGAAAATATATCAATTCGAAAATTTACATTCTGCGTCTTCGAGCATCTGCCGCACTGCCGCATCATTGTCTTCTGTCTGCTTGGTAGTTAGTGAGATGCGGTATTTTATTGTGATAAAACTTTGTACACTGTTTATTTAACCATGGATCCAAAACGTCCATTATTAAGTGGTACAGCTGCTGAAGAGCAGAATAAAAAAGTACAACGCCAGGGAGTCCACTATTCGTTACATTCGTCAATGTAACGATAAAATTAGGGCTGGTGTGAGTTGTGGTGGAAATATTGCCTCGAAAGTAGCATCATTAAGTCGCAGAGATCCATACATTGAAAAGATGGAAAAACTGTTGAATGTATGGTTGGAAGGTGAACATACGCAATCGACATAAGGCCCTCACAATTTATAATGACTTGAAATGAGAAGCAGGGGGTGATAGAGGTGATTAAGAAGAAGCTCAAGACACCAGTGGATTTACAGCAAGCAGTGGATGGTTTGAACGTTATTATTTTTTTTTTAAACGTTTAATCTGCATAATCTGATGATTATGGGTGAGTCGGCATCAGCTGATCATGGAGCAGCAGCTGCATTTCCTGGTGAATTAAAGGCACTTGTAGGAGAGAAGGACTACCTGCCGCAGCAGGTTTTCAGAGCTGATGAGACTGGGCTCTTCTGGAAGAAGATGCCCAAAAGGACTTTTTTTCTCAAAAGATGAACAAATGGCTTCAAGGCTGCGAAAGACAGGTTAACCCTTCTATTGTGTGGTTACAATACAAGTGCAAACCAATGCTTGTTTACAAGTCCGAAAATCCCCGTACATTGAAAGGGAAAAATAAATCTTGTCTGCCTGTGGTTTGGAGATCTAACAAAAGGGCCTTGGGTGACAGCCAAACTGTTTGAAGATTGGTTTGAAAACTGTTTTGTGCACGAAGTCAGGGTTTGGTAAGGAAGGGCGAATGCGGGTAAAGATTCTGGCTGAGGATGTCGGACAGCATGAGATGGTGGTGCAATACCTGCTTGAAGTCCATGAGAGAATAATGGGATGGAACAGCCTCTGGAAGGCAGTTCCACAGTTGGGTTGTAGTCAGCCCATGAGAAGTCATAATTTACGGCAGGGATGCCCACCTTTTGAGCTTGGAGGGGGGCCATTTTCAAATCTCAGCAGTGAGTTGTGGACCACAACGGTTAAATCAAATTATAAAAAGTCTCCCACAATTAAATTCCTCAGAAACATTGGTAGTACTGCTCTTTGTTGTTGTTGTTGTTATTATTATTATTATCAGTCTTTATTTTATTTTACATATTACTGCACCAGTGTTTCCTGTGGCAAAAATCATACGTGTTTTTAAATTTGCTACAAGAAAACCTTCTTTTTATTCCTATTTAACTTTACTTACAGCATTTTTAGTGGCCAATAAGTCCAATTTGTACAGATGGTCAAAGAGACATTCAGGGAACACGGATCATTAGCTACTGTAAAATGAACAAAGTCTGACACATCTGTCAATGGGAGACATGATAATGATCCTGAGATCAATAGAGTTTGTTCACATGTGGCTGCAGCTGAGTCAATGAGAGGTGCAACACATCTTGTAAGTGAGGGTCGCTGATGTTTCTTTGCAGCCTCATTGTTTAAGCTCATCACGCTGAAAGTATGTTCGCAGACATAGGGGCTTTCGAAGAGGGAGCGCATCCTCTGAGCATGCTTCCTCATCCCTGGGTACATTTCTGCTTGGACATACTGTTTGTAGAACTCATGGAGGGGAACTGCGCCGTGTCTCTCTTTCAACACCTGAGTCGCACTGAAATTCAATAAGCCGCATCTGCAACTCTTCAGGTGCAGTGTCCACATAACATAAAGTAAAAGGGGTATGCAAACAGAGTTCATTTTCACTTGCCATGAAACTCTTCAAAATGAGAGCTGAACTCTTGTCGTAGATCTGTGATTAATTCGCCATACTCAGCTGCTTTGTTCATGGCAGTGCTCCGTGTGCGAATCACTTATTTTAAGCTGGGGAAGTGCTCAAGGCTTCCAGCTGTTATGTGGCATTTTAATAGCTGACGTTTCAGCCGAAATGCCTTGATGCTTTCATACAGCTGGTTGATGAGTTGCCATTTTGCTTACAGTGGCAAATTCAGATTGTTGAGATGAGTCGTAATGGCGACAAAAAAGTGAGGCGAGAAAGCCATTTCTCATTTGAAAAAAGTTACTTGTCACATTCTTTGCTTGCTCAGAAATATTTTTTCTCCTCTTGGTGATAACGTTTGAGGAATCCCTTGACTCGGGCCAACGAACCTCCAGGTGGGAGATCCCATATTCTGCCTCCATTTCTTCCAACATTTGATCTGAACTGTCAAATTCTTTTGAACCAGCCAAATTTACCCTGTTAATCATGTCTTGTATCACCTCTCTAAAACTGATGGATTTTTCACATAGCTGTTCCTGATGCAAAATGCAGTGGTATTTTACAACTTTCCCACCACTTTACTCCACTTATGACAAACTCTTCTCGCCAGCCCGATTCTGCAGCCAACCATTGCCCCATTGGTTGTAATTCCTGCCATTTTATCCGAAGGTAGCCCACACTGATTTAACACCGAAGTTAAATATTCGAACTACAACAGCACTCGGTGGAGCGCATTTCCTCCGCAAGGTTGAACAGTTTGTTTTGTATCCCACTGATAGGCCAGATCTGGATCTGAACCTGAACCAAAATCTAATCGACTTGTTCTTGTCATCTAACCAACTAATCCACTTAGTTTTGTCATATCATTAAATAAATATATATATATATATATATATATATATATATATATATATTGTTGCAGATTCGCGCGCCCGCCGGCGTGCTGATGGCCACGTAACTCGAATCGCGGCACGTCGCCCACCGGACGGACAATCCAGTCGTGACCCTCTCGGACTAACGCCGGGAACCAGTCACGGGTGGACCTTTCGGTCTCACCGCGATCGAGCCAATCAGCCCCCGCGTGGGATAGGGTTGCTCGCCAAATTCGACCTACCTAAGTACCCACGCGGAGGGTAGACCGGGCGATCGCACCTCGCCGCAGGTCGATTTCGGACACGGGCCACTTAAGCGACCCGTTCCGTACTATCGGGATAACCGAGCGGTGTTATCGTCGACCTCGACGGTTTGATTAATTATCGGGCGTATTCAGCCCACTACCAACCCTTTACGTGAAGCAAGATGGGGATTCAATAGAGGAAAAGACGAAGCGAAGCGGGAGAACAGTTCAACAATAAAGCACATTTATTCGCGGCACACGGGAAGCACACAAATACAATTCCACCAAAAGCACACAAAAAAAAGAAAACACAATTCCATTTACACAAAAAGCAAATGTAAAAGCGAAAACAATGCAGAGCTAATACCGACTACCGAGCACACGGCAACACTTATACAATTCTACCTCACAGACGGCGCCGACAACACATACCCAAAACCAAGGAAAAGAATACCCCCAAGAATGAGGCGGGCCTGAGGCCGAGACCGGGTCGCGCCTACCCGTCTGGTGATGAGACGCGGAGCGGCGATGGCGCCTCACTCCGCGGGCCTCGCGGACCGTGTCTGGCAGGGGGTGGGAACGGGGCCCCCTTGGTCGCACTATCTCAGCGCGGGGGGGGAAACAGGAGGGGGTTGCTGATGCTCGGGGTATAGAGGATCTTTATTATCCCTGGTGTGCGTCTCCACCTCGGCCAGGTCGCGCTGCCGGCCTTCCTCGGGCGTGCAGCTCCCGGCACCGTCGCGAGCACCCCCTCGTCTGCTTTCGCCGCTGCCGCCTCTGGACTCTCCACCCTGGACTCTTCTTTGGGCTCTCCTCGTTCGACTCTCTTCAGCTTCTCCAGCTACTGCAGGCTTCGGGCTCCAGACTTCCACACCACTCTGACTGACGAACACGGTCCTTTTATCCCCCCGTAGCTTCGCCTTTGACCCCCTCCCTTTGACCTTTCACCTCGCTCCCCATTGGCCCGAGAAAAAGTGGGCGTGAAGGCTTTTTGATCCACAAATTTGCATATATCGATCGTTCTGGAGGCGGGGCCAAATCGCCCCTCGCTCACCGATTGGACGGCAAAAAGTGGGCGTGTGTCGTTTTTGATCCGTTTTTGAAGCACAAAATCCGTGATTTTGTACACGCTGTTCAACGTGCGCCCTGCACGAGTCCAACACCGGTACCCACAGCGGGGCAAGAACGGTGGCGATGCTACGGTTGCGAGGTGTGACGTGAAGGTCGTGGCGGTTGTGGTGAAGCGGTGTTGTGGTTGGTGGTTGATGTTGTGGTTGTGGTGGTAATCATGGCGGTTGGTCCAAAATAAAGATAGTAAAAGAAAAACGGCTATCCTGAAGAGTCGCAGCACGTATAAATGACATGTATTCCCACTAGACAACGGGTTTGGGCCTAACTACACATGCACTTACCGAGATACCTCACCTAAGGGACCTGAATGGTGGTTTGCGAATTTGGTAACCACAACAATATATATCGTTCTTGAACCCATCTCTCAATGGTGAAGAATCATTTGAAAATTAAAAAATTCTCGGATCCGGATCTGGAATCGGATCTTCACCAAAATAGAATAAATTATTCCTTGTCATACACCAAACCTTTCCACCAAGTTTCATCCAAATCCATGCATAACTGTTTGAGATATCGTGTTATATCTCGTTTTTAGCTCAATCGCTCAATGGTGAAGAATGATTTTTAAAATTCTCGTATCCAGATCTTCACCAAAATTGAATGAAAACGTCCTTGTCACACACCCAACCTGTCCACCAAATATCATTCAAATCCATCCATATCTTTTTTGCGATATCGTGCTCACAAACAAACAAACTAACAAACAGACAGACAGGGGTGAAAACATAACCTCCTTCTACCTTCGGTGGCGGAGGTAAGAAATCAGCCGCCTTGGTGTTTTCGTGAAGCATCTGCATGTCAGTCACTTCAACATTCTCACTGCCCCCCCCACCTCTTATGAAAATCAAAGACTATGCAGAATCTGATGTATCTGTACTGTCGGACCTCGCTATTTGCGGGGGATACGTTCTTGGATGAAGCCACGAATAGCGAATCTGCCAATAGCGGGGAAATGTTTCATTGGAAAAAGGGGGATAGGTTCCCGGTGGTTTGTGATTCATGAGAGAAAATCAAAAATCATGTGAAAAACCAGTAAAATGCAAAAATAACCACCCCCCGCCCCCCCGTGAAAGTAGAAGCGGGTCGTATTTTATGAACCACGAATACACAGGGTCTGCAAATATGCGGAGTCTGTGAATAAGCAGAATCGGTGCATAGTGGGGTCTGCCGGTACTCTCATCTACCGCGATAGAATGCGCAGAAAAAAAACTTTAGCGTTTGTACACACCTACTCAGAAATGTCCCGAAACATGTCTTCAATGTGACAATTTGTGGAGTTTTGACAATAATGCCGGAGAACAGATCCTTCTTTGCAGGGCATACATTTTTAGCAGGCATCGTCAAGCACTTTTTCATAACCTGTGGCAAACGGTTTTTCACTCCTGCCGATGTATGAGTTATGTTATGCCATGGCTCATTCAATTCATGTGACACTCACTTTCTTGAACAGTGGAGATTCAAGTACTTTTTATTGAGTACAGAGCTTTGTTTTGAGTTATTTGGCCTTTTCTTTTTGTGCATCACCTGTGCATTTGCAGTATGACGTTGCAAGTTTCGTTTCATAATGTCATCAGATGTACTCCTTCATTATCGTAACAGATTCCTGGCAGATAACACATACTGCCTTGTCTTTCACATCCGTAAAAAAGTAATTTTTGATCCATATTTCTTGAAATTGACATTTTTCTGTTCCCCACTCTCTCTCTTTCTTGCTCGCACTCCATTTCTACACCCTGCATGACCACACAGTGATCTGCACCACCGTTACTGCCACACTTCTGCCGAAGCTCACAAAATTTGTGATTTTTATTTTTAATTTTTACTGAAGTAGGGGAAGAGGATGCAGGATTATATTTGATACATTATTGTTTTTTAAAATTATCATGTATTTAAAAGCATTCCCATAATGTCATAAAAGACAAAGCTGTTTGTCATGAAAGCATTCCCATAATGTCATAAAAAAACAATGCCTCCCTTGTTGAGGGCCAAACTAAGGGGGACCACAGGCCAAATTTGGCCATGCTTTGGGTGTCCCGGGTTTAGGCAGTCAATCATGCATGGAAGGCAGGAAGGTGGCAAAATGTTTCTTATTATTAAAATGTTTATTATGAAAGAAACATGGGAAATAAAGATGAACAGGAAGATCAATAAATGCAGAGCAGATCTGGCAGTCAAGACGCAAGAACAGGGTAAGAGGGTTCATGCATACTTGTGCACAAAGGAAATAAATAACCCAATATGGTGCCGATAATACCAGATTCACATAACGAAGGGAGCAGGCAAGGACTTTAGGCAGGCATGAGCTCATCGTGGGTGCAGGATGACGTGGCACAGATGCAGGGAGAAGTGCAGCTCAGGGAGTGATGGCGATGAGGAGCGATTGTGAGCTGTCTGATCTCTCCAGCCTGTCTCTGACAGTGATCAAGTGGAGAGAGAGAGATGTTATCTCCACAGGTCCAAGTATAATCCGTGGGGAGACGGCCTTTACACCCCTGGGACCACCCTCGTGCACGGCGGGTTCATTTCATTGGCTGCCAGCTGGTGTAGGCAGCAACATATTTTTGTGCACAGTCCTCTCCAGGGCTCCATAGCTCACCGCAATGCTGTAGCCTGCAGTTCTCTGCCCAACCGGCCTCTGATGTGTAGCGCTTTCCCTTGTGCCTTTGTGCCCAAGCCCTCCACCTGGCCTTGCCTGTACAGGAGGTTTTACAAAACACTACTTTACCTTATTCAGCTCTCAGGTTTACAATTACCACTTACTCGATGCATGTCACTATACAATTTACCTCTGACATATCTAATACAAGAGTAAATCGAACCTACTCAAACACATGGTCCATACTATTGTTAACACAATCCCCCCCCCCCTTTTTTCCACATTATAGTATGTAGTACATTGTGAGTACATACAAGTCAATAGTATAACATAGTTATAGTTGTGAAGGCGTTCTTGCTACACACGTGGTACGTACCTACATAGCTGTGAGTGTGTGCAACCCCAAGGGTGGCTAAACAGCTCACATATATTATATATAAAATATAGTAAGCTGTCTTTCCTTAAGGCCTCATGACCACATTAAACAAATACATTAATGGTCATTTTGGACAATAAAACGAATAGTTGGATAGTGCAAGCAAATTGGATCAATCTCTTGTGAATGGAAAGTTCATAATACAAAGTAGACATATGTACAGCTTTATTTACTAGATGGCAAAAATACTTTAAATTGCAAGGTAGTTGGAAAGGTGGGTAGCAAATCATGTTAAGGGTATTGAGTACAAGTGTGGGAGTGCAACAGTGCGAGAATAAAGGCCATATTTGATTATTTCTCTTTTACTGCCAGAATAAACACGTGCTTTGCTGGTGATGTCATTGGCCCAGGAGGCACTCTGCGAAGCTTGAATTCTCTCTCTCTCCCAGGACCCTCTGAAAGTTCTCGGCTCCAAGTGTTTAACTTCCCCCCTCCCTTCCCGCTTCACTTTTTTCCATGCAGTTTCTAAGGCCACAGTCAGCAGGGTATTTTAGGGAGGAATCTTGCTGCTACCCCCCCCCCCCAAAGGATGCCACCCCACAAGGTTTATCCATGATCTATCCTCTAGATGCTGAACATCAAACAAGGAGGCAGAATGTACCATTTTTAATGTCTGGTGTGACTCAGCCTGGGTTGGAATTGAACCTCCGACCAGAGCAGGTGCTCTAACCATAACATGACTGAGATTGCTCCCTTTTCTTTCTTTTCCTTTCTTTATCCAATCAAATCGATCCACAGCACTTGAATTCTTTTTTTCAATCTGCAAAATCCATGCTTCTAGAAGGTGACAGAGGGTTGCACCAACGTTTCCCTCTTTCCACACCCACCTCCTCACGTCCTACTATCGATCAAGCCTTATTTTCCAATCATCTGTCCCACCTTTGTGTCTTGGCCATCTGTTCTTCCATCCTCATGTTTTGTATTCTGCCTGATGGCATGAGGCATAACCAGCATGAGGTCAGCTGCCCATCTGTCATGTCCATCTGCTTGCCATGGCGCATTTTTCCCTCGATCTCCATTCATTACTTGGGAGCTACTCTGACATCACTTCCATCAACATGTTCCATCAACTTTGTTTCTTTCCTCTACAATCTTTTTTTGTCTTGTAAAATCTTTGCTTGTCTTTCCTTTCTTCCCCTTTCCCCCTTATTTTCCCTTGTACATTTATATGATTGCCAAGTGAAATTGATCCACACTCCTTGTTAAAGAATTACTTGTTCATCAACAGTTTAACTGGCATATTCATCAAGCCATTGGAGAAATCAAAGCCCGTCATTGTCTGGTTGTCTGAGCTCTTTTTCTTGTGCATAAGCATTAAAAGTCCCACTTTTTGGGTGTTTATGCATGATCCTTGCATTAACAGTCCCTCTCTGTTCACAACCACCCCCAACCCCCACCTTCTTTGCCAGGTACCGCTGCCTGAGCTGTGCTCACATTCCCTGACCCAGATGGGATATTGCCAGCTTTGTGCTGGGCATCCCAGCCTGCATCCCTGTCCAGCTCTCTGTCTCGCAGTTTCTAGGTCCTGTCTATCTGGCCTGGCCCTGTTGGAACGTGATTGGAACAAGTATTTAGGTGAGAGGCTGCAAACAGTTTGATGCTTTCACTTTTGTATTTTGTACCCTTTGCTCCAACTGTGGTAATTATCATGAGCTGAAATGTTTGCTAATCAGCACTGATGATGAAAAAAGTGAGGCTGTTTTGTACTCGTTTTCCTTTTCTTTCCGAGAGCTCGGCCCACGGAAGAGCAAGGCCAAATTTGAAAAAAAAATTACCTTTTTGCCCGTCTCAGTTTTATTATTTTTATTATTTTGCTTTCATATTGATCTAAAGCTGACTAAGGAGAGCTTCTTTGCGATATACTGTACAATGCGTACACACATACATATATATTTATTTATTTGAGGTGGCAGGGTAACCTAGAAGTGTGTGCACTGGCGTTGGTTTGAATCTTGTCCAAGCTATAAAATATCATCCTGCTGTTTCACATGCAAGGCGAGACGTCAATGTGCGCGCTGTCCATGAGGTTGGAAGTTAAACCAGGTGCCCCGTCTGCCGTTGGCGATGTTTTTGGGCATTAAATATCCCACGCTGTCTTTCTCAAAGAGTAGGCGAGTTGTTGCTAGCACCGAGGCTAAAATTCCAACTTTGTGTGTCACCTTCAACTGAATGTCAGGCTTGCCAGCCTGTTCGTGAAAGACTCGGCCAACCCCGCCAGAAGTCGGAAATATTTAGGCTGATAAAGAGAGTGTGGTAGTAGACTTTGGTTTAAGACATTGGGGATTATCCATTGTTCAGAGAAGGCACAGCCAAACCACATTTTGTATTGAGCACAACTCCATCGACTTTGAAACAAACATGAAAGAGCAGATATAGCCTCAGGCGGCAGTTTGTTCCTGGTCCTCAAGCCAATATTTCAGCTTCAACAGGTGGTGGCCATTTTAATTCTGATTCGCAACTTTATCTCATTTTATTTTTTTATTTTTAGCACCCATGAGATATCCCTGAGCCTGCCATGCTGTTCTCATCCACACTCCTCATCTTGGTGGATGTAATAAACACAAGACCCTTGTCTGTCTTCAATTTGTTTTGTAATTCTGCTGCTTATTTTGAATTTATGTCAGTCACATGTTTAATCACATGATCAATGTAATTTGTTTGTCTTTTCAAGTAAAATTCCAACCTTATTGAGGTGGACAGGTTAAAACAGTGGCTGTGTGATAGACCTCATTCCATGGGTAACTTTTTGAATTATCCACTTATGAAATTAATTATTCGAAGGATGGGATGGGGGTGGGTGAGTTTGTTGGCTGCATTAAGTGGGTGTTCTTTGCAGATGCCATGCTGTTGGTAGTTAAAAGGTTGGAAAGTCCATTCAACATCGAGACGGTGCTGGATCCCATTGACGTGAAAATCTCGGATGCCATTATGAATATGCAGGAAAACAGCATCCACTTTTCTGACAAGGTCTCTGGTCGTTTGGGAGTGTGTGTGCTTGAGGAAATAGGTGTTGTTGGCTGTGCATGGTGGTGAACATTGGTTGTAGAAGTAATTTTCCTGATGGTCATGATTGTGATGCTAAAATGTGATGATGCTGCTGATGATGGTTGAGATGTGAATTGCTCAACGCAATGGGTTGTTGACTTTGGCCATAACAAGATCGGAACCACAGGTGTTTGCAGGCTGTGGGCGTCCCAGTCTCAATTCTGCAGGGCGTGCTGGAAGGGATTTGTCAGACCACTTAATGCACCGATTCCGTCAGTACAAGCCAGAGGAGCAACCCATAACTGCTGCTGGAACCAACCTTGATCGCTTGGTCAGCACAAAGTCGCACACATATTGTCTGTATCGTTTTTAAAACCCATCTTGTGACAGTCTGATCTTTACCACCCTCCCGGCAGTTGTGCCTTTGCTCTGCTCTTCATTCAATTTTTTTTTTCAGCAAAAGCACTCACCCTTATCTCATTTACCCCCACCTTTTTTCCAAATGTCCACCCTTCCAAACCTTCCTCATTCCACAGGTGCATGATGTGAAGAACAAACTGGCGTCCCTGCGGGGATGTTGGAGCAGCTTACCAAATCGCATTTGCAATGACGACAAGCTGGTGGTGCCATCCGATGCACAAAGCACCTGCTGGGATGGACATGAAGAGTCTAGGTGTGCAGTTTGTAGCCCTTTGGATGTGACTCTCAGGTCCTGAAACAAGAAGTGTCAAGGAGAGTGCGGTACTGGTTTTATAAGTGCCATCGTAGGACCGTGACATTGTCCATATGCTCATTCTCTAACATGGATAAGTGTAACATTAGATCTGACAGCATTTGATTTCCTTATTGCTCATCATTTCAATGACGTCCCCAAAGCTTCAACGTTGTATGTTTCGCTGTTGTTTGAGGTGCAAATTGACTGATACTACAGAAGATGGCAGGAATGTTTTTACATCAGAGGAGACCCTATGAACTCATACCCAAGCAAATATGGACCGATTTAACAGTTTTGCAACTGATTGTTTTGAGAATGAAGGACAACCACCTTGGACAAATGTTGATTGCAGATTAAAGTTGGCGACACCATTGAGACATTGAATAAAATAAGCAATTGTCACAGTGGAAACTAGCTGAAGTAACCTCTTCAAATTTGAGAAAAGCATCCCTGGGGCATGTGGGCATTTTGATTGTCAAAAGGTTTTTAGTACATGTGGGATGGGACAGAAAATGGTGCAGCTCAATGTGACTAATGGGATATCATGCACGATGTAATGGGTTTTTTTTCCCTATCAAACCAGTGTGAGTCGCTCGGCAAGACAAAATGGTACGGCTGGGGATAATGTGGAGAGCGACCGTGCTATTGGAAAGGCGGCTCTTCGGCGACAGGCACAGCAGCTGCGTAGCATGACAGCACGCCTGGAAGCTGCGTACCACGGGCGAGACACTGATTTTATGGATATAGGTATGTTGTGATTGGCATGTACACCAACTTGTGATGTACGATCAACCGTTGTCCATTTCAGTGGGGTAATGAAAAAGGTTATGTGCATGTTAATGCATGCTATGTTCTCATTTATTTTTAAGCATCATCAACTTAACCTCAACGGTAATGGTGTGTGTGTGTGTGTGTGTGTGTGTGTGTGTGTGTGTGTGTGTGTGTGTGTGTGTGTGTGTGTGTGTGTGTGTGTGTGTGTGTGTGTGTGCGTGCGTGCGTGTGCGTGTGTGTGTGTGTGTGTGTGTGTGTGTGTGTGTTTGAAATATTTGATTAGAATTTGTGGACAGGGGATATAAAATACAAAATTGTGGTGAGTTGTTCTTCTTCAGCCAAACTCAGATAACATTGATCCTCAACTTCCAGTCTTCTTGATCAAGCATTGTGATGTGCAGTTCCTCCATCTCCATATCCTTCTTTGACATGCTGATGTACTTGAAAGCTGGTGTGCCCTGCTTCGGCCTTCCATGTTTAGGTGTAGTGAGTATAAGATTAGAAACGGGTTCGATTTTGCGGTGGTAGCAGTGCCCAGCAACCCCGAGTGTTCTTCTAATTTTAACCAACAGCCTTGGAAATAGAACCATGGTGCTCTTTATTTGTCCTTTGTTCAGAACAATGGACACTTAAAACTGAACGAAGAAGTATAGCATCCATCAAGTTCCTTCTCTTGAGTCACTGTGAGGGTCCATGCTTCACTTCCATAAAGCAGGACTGACTCAACTGTTGGCATGAACAGCCATTTGTTGATACACGGAGGAGTGTCGATATTGTTGTCACCCGAGTCGTCCGTCCGTCCGTCCGGCTGGCTGGGCGTCAACATTTATTTCAATGGCGGGGGATTCCCCATCTCTGATGGGTATATTTTTATCCCCCGCCGCGTGGCGGAAGGGGGATATTGTTGTCACCCGGGTCGTCCGTCCATCCGTCTGGCTGGGCATCAACATTTATTTCAATGGCGGGGGATTCCCCCATCTCTGATGGGTATATTTTTCTTCATTTACAAGTAATCACCGTGGTCACAACTCCTGCAGAATGGTTTGCTATAAAATTTGCCTTCTTTTAGCCTTTGATTCAATAACCTTTACTCACAAGGCACTAAGTCTTATGTGGATGCCATTGATTGATCTATAGTTTCAATTCCTCCATTAAGGGTTCCACAACACTTCCCGAAGCCATTGGCACTTCCTGGGGTTGCCCAATTAATTACCCACCGCTAAGCTTTCCGGGTTGCTCTGATAAGGTTAGTCAAAGCACGGCCAAAACGTGGTGACAAGTGGTGGAGATTGCAAATGGATGGTGGCCTGAAGGAGTGTGGTGGCATGGAGCAAGGAAGCATTATCGCAAGGAGATCACGTTCCTTTTCAGGACTAGTTCTAAACGCTGATTGTCATGGTTTTCCTGTACCTTGCACAATGTGGGTGGTACATTTGCAAAGCAAAGATTTCACTGCTTAATCTTGTTAAATGAGATTGTTGTCTCTTTACAGCAGTTTCTCTCCAAGCCATCACATTGCTTTCATCCCCCAACCCCCCCTCCCACCCCCCACACTGAGCCAGGAAACATCAGAATGTTTGGCAGGAAGTGTCACAGTTGGAATCTTTCTCCTGTAGCCTCATTCAGCACACTGTTGTTCTTATTGGACTTTTATTTTCTTTCATCGTTCTGTGACTAGTTACAACACACCCAGCATTCAGCGGCCTCCATTTTTATGCAGCCAAAGGTTTAATCAGTACTTTGCTATGTACAGAACCCCCCTCAAATATATGGTATTTTAAAAATTGCACATTTTCATGTATCAAGTGACGATGGGTTAACAGACATTCAGTGTTCTTCCTTGTTGGTCTAAAGTGTGGTATTGCTGGCATAGTGGGCTAAATTTCACCTTTATTGTGAATTTGTTAAAACACTTGATGGTGCTCCGTATCTTCACTTAACTTGACCAGCCTATTTATTCCACTGCAACACGAAGGCCTCCCTGAACATTCTACAGTCTGTTCTATTCAATGCAATTTTTGAGGCCATTGCATTCTGGGAAATTGTTCAATTTCATCTCTCCATCTGAACTTTGGTCTTCCTCTGATTTTTCCAGGGCCTTCTCTAGGTTGCCAATCGTATTTTCCACCGGGTGATCATTCCGCTTGCTACGTGTCCGGCCCAGTTCCATTTTGGTTTTTGATCGTGACCAAAATGTCAAGGAATTTCGTTTTTTGTCTGAGCCATTCGTTTCTCTTCTTGTCCCTTTTGGTTACACCAAGACGCCATCTCTCCACTGCTCTTTCCAAGGAGTATCCTGGAACGGCCTACATGCCCCGATTCTTGAATAAGAATTCTCCAGGCAGTTTAACCAACACTTGCAGAGTTTCAAATCACCTTTTCCTTAATTAAAAACACTGTACTACAAATGCGTCGTTAAAAACCGTGCCTTTTTGATACATGCACGCATCCCACTAGACAGGGCAACGCCACTCTTGCCCGCTTGCAGCGGAGATGATGCGACACACGGGTGGAGCATAAATATGCATCGGGCCAAACATTAATATGCATGAGGCAAAACAGAGGCAGAGCATAAATATACGTATTACATTCAAACTTCGTTACATTACACCCCTCACCTGGTTAGCTCACCTGGAACGTAGCTCCGGGGAGCTTATGGGATGGTGCGTCGTCTGTTCATCCATCTGTCCACAAGCACTTGCAACTTATTTGATGAAACTTGACCACAGCCTTCATCACCGTGTATGTCCCAAAGTTTGTTCACGGCATGAAAAGAAATTGGCCCCTTCGATTGTCTAAGGCGGAGGGTTGCCCCCCAAATAGGTATTTGCTTTAAACTTGGCCACAACCTTTATCACCCATGATGTACCAAAGTTTGTTCACAGCATTGAAAGAAAAAATCCAGAGGTATTTTCTTCACTGCTACATATTTTGTGGGTCATCCACACCTACCAGTGGTTCCCTGGTTTTCTTATGCAGCTGCTACCAGGTGTGCCCAGGGGTATTAGACAGCTTAGGGTGCAATTTTTTTAATGCCATGAAGAAACTTTGGTACATACACAGTGATGAACGTTGTGGTAAAGTTTCATCTAATTGTTTGTGTAGTTTCAGAGAATAAGTTGCAAGTATTTGTGGACGGACGACGCGGCACCCCATAAGCTCTCCGGAACTACGTTCCAGGTAAGCTACAAATCAGGGTCTAAGGGGTCTTACAGGGGGTTGCCCCCCAAAAGAGGTATTTGCTTTCTTCACAGAAACTCTACACACACTTCCGATGAAACTTGACCACCACCTTCATCACCCGTGATAAACCAAAGTTTGTTCACGAGAAAAAAGTCAGGGTCTTAGAATGTTTACAGGGAGGTGGAGGGTTGCTTTCCAAAATAGGTATTTCCAATAACATTGGTTCATTGGTACATTTTGCTGACTCTGTCCCACGTTGACTTCTTCCTCAGTGTCATTATTCTAACAGGTGAGCACCCAGGGGTATTGCCCCTATGTTTGTTTTTTTTAATATAAACCACTGCAGCAATTGATTGAGCAAAGAGAATTACGTGAACACGAGAACCAGGGTAGCCACATCGGCTCAAAACATTATCAAATTGTTATTTAACATTATAAAAAAATGTTGAACCTTTGTCAAAAATGAAACAAAATGACCACATAGTACATCATATACAGTCACAAAATTCATGGACCAGACTATGGCTAATGGATAGGGTCAAAGTGAAAAATAACATGAGACTATGAAATTCACAATCCATAGAAACAATGAAGGAATTCACTCTTCTCCCGATGATATAAGCAGTACGGCCTCAGTTACAGGTCGCAGGTAGATATAGGGCTTGCCGTCTTTCATGGTGTGGATTCGTACTTTACTTTTAGAACCCAACCGTCTGCACTGGGCAATGTCTCAAGCACACGTCCATAGGACCAGTCGTCGTTCCTGTGTGCATCCGCCTTCAGCAGAACTATCTCCGACACAAAGGTTGCATATCTAGACTTGCCACCACGTACGAGGCTACAGGGTTGTAAGATATTCTTTGTGCCACCGTGACCAGAAAGTATTCGCCAAATGCTGTACACGTCACCACTGATAGCCGAAGATGTCTGTAGGACGACGAAAATTGCCTGATGGTGCATGAAGAGGCGTTGTCTTCATGGTAAGTAGTGCGGCTGATGTTAAGATTTCTGGCATGTCTGGATCTGTAGACACTGGTACAAATGTACGAGCATTGACAACAGCGCATATCTCTGCCAGGAAGGTATAATCAGGAGTTTGTAGATTAGAGAAACTTTTGTCTTCAAGAGAATCACATCGAGGATTCCACGACAGACACCGATCATTCTTTCCCACACTCCACTCATACGCGACGCGTGGCAGTGGGGGGTTTGAACTTCCACTTTGAGA
The DNA here is from genome assembly GCF_056783735.1 of Eptatretus burgeri. Lineage (NCBI taxonomy): Eukaryota > Metazoa > Chordata > Myxini > Myxiniformes > Myxinidae > Eptatretus > Eptatretus burgeri. The sequence goes on along the minus strand of NC_140970.1, from coordinate 3,241,315 downwards.
AATGTATGAAACGTGTTCCTGGTGAATATTCATGCTTGGTTGTTAATATGGCTATGAAACTAAACAGGATCATTCACCAACTCTCCAGCAGTCAAAGTGGGTTTAATGGGAAGTTTGGAATCCCAGAGAAATCTTGGCCCAGACAGCCAAAATGACTCCATCAGGTCATATGCTTTTACAGAGCGAGTGGCCAGGTCTGCCGGGTTAATGTCAGTTGTGATGTAGTTCCATTGAGAAAGTGATGGATCCTTTGAACACAGTTGGCCACAAACACAAAGAACCGCCGAGATTCGTTGTTGACATATCTGAGCACCACACGATTGTCCGTGTAGAAAGTGACGGAGTTGAGTTCTACGTCAAGCTCATCATTGATAATGTCAACCAATTTGACAGCCAGAACACCAGCACAGAGTTCTAAATGTGGAATATTGTTGTTTGTAGCGGTGACAGCCTCACTTTTCCCTGCAACAAAACTTACAATGACTTTACCGTTGCTGTTGACAAGCCGAAAATAACTGCAAACATCAATTGCCTCAGTTGATGTGTCTGAGAAAACATGTAGCTCACGGAATGAGTTTTCAGACATTGGATTAGGACAATAAGTGCGTGGAACGCTCATGGTGGTGGTGCAGTGAGAGAGGCACACCCGTTGTCCCATTGTTTCTTGAAATGTTCAGGGAGTGGTTCATCCCATCCAAGTATTCTGGAACGGTCTGTGTCCCGATTCCTGAATAAGAATGCTTGAGGCAGTTTAACCAACACTTGCAGTTTTCAAATCACCTTTTCTTTAATTTAAAATACCACAAATGCGTCAGTAAAAACCATGCCTTTTCCACAAAACCACACGTCCCGCCAGACCGGTGATGAGTCCACTCACCCTCTGCAGCAGAGATGACTGAACACATGGGCAGAGCATAAATATGCATGATGCAAGACATGGACGGAGCATGAATATACATTTTACATTCAAACTTCGTTGCATCACAAGGAGATCAATGATCGCTCCACCTCCTTTGTTCGAGACCATGCCATCATTGCTGGTAGAACACCCTGATTGTGAAAAGGGCAGTTTCCTTTTCATGACATGGTTTAATTTCTCAAATGCAACCTATCCTGTTCAAGTACATCTCTTCACCTGTTCAAAGTTATCCGTATCCGTTTGTACTAGTTGTCCTAAGTGAATGCACTTGTTGGTTTCTTCAGTTGTGTATTAATCTCTATTTGAATGTCTTCGCTTTCTTGCATCGTTGAACGTTAATTTTATCTTTGTCATATTGCATTGAAACATTTTTAGTCCAATCTTTTGAATTGGCAAATTGAGCTCTTCCATCATGATTTTCAGTAATTCTACTTTGTTAGCCCATCCCCCCACGCAGCGTGTGCCGATCTGTCTATATGCATTATTTAAATGGAGCAGCATCTTCTCTACATGCAGTGAAGTGTTGCAGCATTCAACCAGGATGCCAGATTCATGCATTGATGCTTTGTTGTTGATCAGGGACCAAAGGCTTGAGAATGGAAGAATGAAATGTTTTAAGTTCGACAAACTTATTTTAGCATGTACAGTAGTGTTTCTGTAGTGCTTTTATGAGTTTAAATGGTAATAATGGAGGCCTGTACTCTTAATGAGTGTTCAAGGCAAGTCGAGAAATGCTTCAAGGTAAGAACCAATCCTGGACAGATCGCCACTCCATAACAAGATACTCAACTGAACGGAGCAAGAATGAGCTTCTCCAGGGTGCCAGCGATAGCTTGCCTACTCTTTCGCGAAGGACACCATGTGATCTTTAACGTCCACCAACTAATGCTTGCAGACAGGACATCGGGCTGAAGGGCCATTCATCAGGATGACAGTTTTATAGCTGGGCCAAGATTCAAACCCAGGCTAGACAGCTCAGAAGCGAGTCTGTATACCACTAGGCTATCCTGCCAGCCGCCTAGTTTCGAGTAATATTTTATTCTCAGTTTTTATTTGCTGAGGTCATTATGAAAGCATTATTTTGAGCAACATTAAATATACAGCCACATGTCGCTGCTGCTGCATTGTGTGATCACATTCTATGGACCATCCTTGGACCTTTCATTTAATTACATTTTCTGAGGTCAAAACAATTCAGGAAATGATCATGTTTATTAGGATTCTTACTTGAAGGCCTTCAATATTGCTTACATTTCATTCCCTTTCTCTTCCAGACGATGAAGCCAGCGGCTCAGGAAGTGGGCAAGAACCATTGTTACCAACGGGTGCAGCGAATCGAGTAAATCCATCAATGAAAAGTTCACCAAAATCATCAGCACGTCCTGCTTCGCCATTTACCTCGATCTGGTTTGCATTGTGCCTGTTACTATCGTTCACACTGCCAAAAAGTTTGCGGTAGACATGAAGAAAATGATTCGGTAAGCAATGCAGTGCTTTGGTGTTTTGTATGTTATTTCTCCAAAAAAAATGGAGAATCTTTTCTATCTTTATTCCAGTTCTTACTCCCTCTCCCTCTTTTATCACAACCTGCCTTTCTCATTCCTCTTTGTGATATTCTACAGTAGGCTACTCGACTCTGCCTAACACTCCTGCCCTCCCTCCTCTCCACGCTTCATTTTCAAAACGCACCCCCATTGCATCACTCGGTACGAGATTAGAGGTAACCAGCCTGCTTGAAAAGTGCAAAGATGTTACCAGCCAAGGAAAAACAAAATATAAACATGGCACCTTTTAACTTACAGTTTTTATTTCATTTTATATCAATTGCTCGATTTTTAACTACTGCCTGCATTATTGCTATTATACGAACACCGAGGGTAAATTGATTGTCGATCAATTTCCATACCTTGGTTCTTGCATGACGCAATTTGTATAATGTTAAAGCCTATGACAACTCAAGGTGGCCGTGAAACTCACGCGTTCCGTACGTGTCCACAGGGTGAACCAACACTGCAACATTACCTTCAGGCATTTTTGCAGTCGTTTCGGTGGAGTTACAGCAAACCGTGAGGTTGATTGAGATGTTTTAAATGTAATTAATTTTATTTTCCTTGTGGAAGGGCTACGGGCCGATTTAAACGCACATAATTATTTTTTAACTTTGAAACGGAAAACAAGACAAGTGGCACGGTGTAGTGAAAGAATGGGTAGTTGTGACGGCCAAAGCAGTGTAGTGCCTTGAGGCTCATTAACCACTCGTACCCCGCCTTTCGTGTACAAGGAAATATTTTACAAAGACGACGATGCATACTTCCACAGGTCAAGGGCGGTCCACAAAATGGCAACTTTTCTTCTGTTTTTTTTTTTTTATCAGGACCGTTAATGGCATAAATCACGTTGTGTATTGAGAGGATTTTGTGGAGATACTGTTCGGTGCATTTTGGGATGTGATGACCGGTTTGGTGTACTTTGTCAAACTGTGATCTTTGATACCACGTTCAAAAGGATATTTAATTTGGACCAGTGTTTTGCCACGTTTCGTAGACTTTTTATCATGTTTGCTAAATAAAAGATGACATCGGTGCACGATGGTTCATACAGGATCGTGCAACTTCGCATGCTATGATAATTGCCCTTGATTTATCCAAAAAACTTTTGAAGGTCGTTTTATTTCTCCGGGATTTCGAGACAGAGAGACAGAGAGATATCGGCGTTAAGACATGGGCCACTCGTAGTCCCGACTTGAATCCACATGATAACTATCATTGAAAACTTTTGAACAATCAAGTCATTATACAAAAGCCACAAACTCTAATGGAGGTGAAGGTGAAATCTTTGGGATTGTGAAACCGAATCGAGGATTTGTGATGGAAAGATTGGACGACTTCATCTGCAGGGTGGAGGAATCACAAGGGTTAAACATTGGTCCCATTGCACAAGTTAAATAACAGGCATGGATCCAGAAATTTAAAAAAGGGGAGGGGTAGAGTACTGTAAAGATTAGTGGATAGGTGGAAAGGTTGTGAGTGTTTGGGGGGGGGAGGGGTTCTAAAACAGAACCCAATTTGCAGCGCGAGTGCAGACATATTTTGTGTTGACGGAGCAAGTAATGGCTACCCATCACAACTCTATTCAACTTCCTCATCTGTGACTATTTCAACTGCCACTATGCCACTTGGCTGGGAGTTGGCACTGAAACAACCAGCTACAGCACGATTCAAGCTTTCTGTAATTCTATGGGTGTGACCCAATTTGTGAACTTCCCATCCTCGATCTCCACTAATGGTACGTGCTTCCTGCTGAACCTGCCAATGACCAACTTCCCCTCCAATCCCCTGCAACTTCACTCTTCTTTCCGCAGTCTTGTAAATGTCCAAACCACTTTGGCTGTAGTTAGTGAGCTACTGCAACTCTGAACTCTGCTTATTTGATCAGACCAACGAGCGGGGCCTACATTCTAACCTCTCACTAAAGGATTGGTCATCCATCTCTTCTACATGGATATTCACTCTGCCTGTAAAAGATTTTACAAAAAAAACTGCTCATTCCATGTTGTCTGAAGCAATAATAGCCATCCTCAAAACCCTGATATACTGAATCCTCAACCATCTTCATGTTGTTATGAAAAGCGAATCCAACCAATGACAACCTCAGATTCCTTAGTAAAGCTCACAACAGTGTCCATTCTCAGTCGAGGTTGAAAATATCTGGCAAAACTTAACATTGAATTCTCCAACCTCTCTCCTTCCTTTGTGGTACTTTGATAAGTCTGATTTTGTGTCCGTGCTCCTTCACTTCATCGCCTTCCTCATGTGAAATGGTATCAAAGCTGCCTCTCAAGAAAACACTTAATGTTACAACCGTTTTCCTCCAAAACTTGTGGCACCAACTCATCTCTGTCCCCATCTGATCCACCCGTGCCAATCATCTGCTATGTACCCATCCATGTGAAAATTCTAAAGTTGAGGCCTACGACTCACCTCCACTCCTCTGTTCCTCTTCTTCTGCTTGTGGAACCTCTTTCTTGGATCCTACTCTTCCCTCCAAGGCTTTACATTGGCAGTCCACCTCCATCTATACCCATTATATTTCCTCTCATTTAACTCATCGATGTTGGTTTTGAAAATCTGTCCCTGCATTCCATCTCTAGTGTACGTAATCACTGCTTTTGAGACAAACGGCCTATCATGATCAAATTTAATAAACACAAGTGGGTACATCGGTTCATGTCACCATATGCTCGCTATATGTTCCATGGCAAGTTTCTGGCAAACAAATTCTCACTTGGCTAAATTTTTTTTCAAAAATACCAATCAGGATTTTGAATGTTAAACTGCATATCTAAGGTCAAGTGTAATTGGAAAAGGAAACATCTTCGGATGCTTATATCGATTTGAATTTGTACAATGTTAACAATGTACATGTTTGAATTGCATTATTGGTATTCTATGGTGTATTGCATCTGAATTCTCAAAGGATATTTCTAATTGTTGTTCTTCTTTCATATGCAGCACAAAGCTGTGAGTAGCATCATTGGTAGAGGGCATGAGTGTGCTGCTGGTGCAATACCCTGTAGGTTCGGGCAAGAATTAGTAATTTCAGGGTGTGAGCGATAGCTCGCCTATTCTTCGCAAATGACACCATGGGATTGTTAACATCCACCGACTAACGCCGGCAGACAGGCCACTCAGTTTAATATTCATCCAAACGACACATCGATGCCTCACTCTGCCTGCGAGACATCAGGATGACAATTTATAGTTGGGTCAGGATTCAAACCCAGGCTCGACTGCTCAGAGGCCAATGTGCATACCTCTCGGCCATCCTGTCAGCTTACTAATTGTTACTTCATACGCATTAAAACCTTTTGATTTGAGGATGTAATTTTGTGGGCCACCCTTCTTCTTTGCGCCTTAATCCCAACAATTAGGGGTCCAGATCGACCCTGTACACGTTCAAATGAAGATGTACATCCAGAGACCTGACGGCGCAAGTCACAACCACTTCATTAATCCCGTTGATGCATTTAAACAAAATTACCGCTCATTTATTTATACAGCAGGCATATATATTGCATCCACCTCATTTAAAACACACAAGGGTTTATGTTTTGAATCTGGCCAATTGTAGAAAACCGTGCACATTTAAAAAAAAAACTTTTAATATCGTGCCTTTTTGACCGACAGTGATTGATTAAACTTAAAATACCTTGCATGTGAGGGGATAATGTTAAGGCAGTGAAAGATTCCACTCCACATGTCACGAATATTAAAATTAATATCAGAGCTGTTTACAGGTGCAAACTGAAATGCTCGCACATGTACATGCTCATGGTTAAATGGCATTGTTGACAGCACTCCCACCCCTTCCCCCACTCTTCCTGAAATCAAATACATTCTCTTTTTCCACCCCTCCTCATACTTTTCCATTTCTCTTCTCAAGTTACACCCTCAACCCCTTTTCCCACCACCTTGCAAATGTAATATGTAGACCCCATGATGAACGACCTTAATTTGCATCAAGTTCATGAAGATGCAACAAGGAGCCCAAATATCACGACGATGCAATATTTATGACAATTGGTGTATATTTTAGGTTGTGCCATCACATTTCCTGCAATAAACCAACACCTTTACTTTAAGCAGACAGATGCATCATCTTGTATTTAAAACATATGGTCATACATTCTTTTCCATGTGATTTTTAGGAAACATTCTTGCACACCCAGCTATGAAATCAAAAAAAAGAAAGAAAGAAAGAACAAAGCAATAAACGTGCTTTTATCTTAAATCTATGGTTTGTCTTTCATTTGGTCCCTGGATCGTCGTAACATGGGCTTCCAAGTAAAGCTCTAATACACCATAACCTCCACCAAAATTGAGCTCAAACTTTGGTTGCAGTATTAAAGGGATAAAATTGACTGGTAAAACATGTACTAATCCTATACTGCTATACCAGTGTTTAGTTGCCATGAGGTGGAATATGAATATATTTTATCCGCTGGAGAATGTACCAACGAAGAGTAGGAAACACTACTTGTGGCACGCAGATACAAGTTGCATGACTGGCAACGTGATGGCAAAGTTCTCAACCAACAGGAGTTCCGAGCAGGCGGTCTTGGCGCAGCGACTTGAGTCGGCGCCACCACTGCTCCACCGCAGCTTTCTCATCATGCCAAAGCTAGAATAAGGAACAAAGGTGGGGGGGGGGGGGAATGATGCGGTGAATTCATTGAAACAGATTTCAAAATGGAAAACTATAACTGACATCTTCAAAGGCCTGCAGGCTATCGGTAAATCAGTAAATCCGGTTGCCCTTACCCCAGGCTCCTCAACTGCTTCCATATCTCTGTACACAATCCCAGATGGAATGCTTGCCAGCTCCGGTTTCTCTGAAGGGGTGAGGGCAGCGGCCTCGGACTCCTTGCTGGTGTTGGCACCTGCTTCGCTCCCACCCCCATAAATGGCAGCAACGTGCTGCTCCTCCAAGGAAATCTGGAGACGAGAAGTGGCAAGCATGACGTGTGACGCACCCCACACTTTTCCATTTTGTACCCCAATCAATGTCTCTGCCTCACAAACACCATCACTCTTTTATACACCCCACCAAACACAAGCTCTGTTATCTTTACCTGCGCTTTGTTATCCCTGCTGGAGACAAACACGGCCGACGTGAAACTCTCGCTCTCTATCGCTGCCACCGAGCGTGCCCGATTCAGCTCTTGTTCGGCTGACACTGCATTGCAAAGAAAAAGGGGGGGGGGACACGGCATGAGGAAGGCCTTTCCTTTCTCAAAGTCTTCAGTGATTGTTATTCGATAGGGCCTGACCTTTGACTTCCTCTTGCTGCTTCTTTTTCTCAAGGTCCTTCTCCTGCTCACGTGTTTTCAACACCTCGTCCGTTTTTGCTGCACAAAAAAACAAAAAAAAACAAACAAGTTCCTAAAATATGAATGTCATCAAAAACAACATGCATTATTTGGATCAACTAGTCTTCAAACGTTTAGCTCATGTCTGAAAGGGATATATATATATATATATATATATATATACATATATATATATATATATATATATATATATATATATATATATATATTGTTACGGTTCTATGAACCGTATGTATTCAAACGTACAGGTGCCCCGAGGTTAGTTATGCCGTAAGTATATGTGTAGACAGAACCCCTCCTCATGTTTCGTGGGAAATCGAAGGGGTGCGTTGCGATGTTTTTTTAGTTAGGTTAATAAATAATTTTATTTCCCCTCTTATGGAACCATGCTACCTTCCTAGCGCTTGCACTACAGAGACTCGTTTTTCCAAGGCAAAATCTCCACGTCGCCGTTCCAGTTCCTTCTCGGCTTCCCCAAACGTACGCAGTGTGGCTGCACCGTCATTCACCTTCCCCAAATACGCGTGGAGTAGGCGGGCCTCGCCGGCGCCTGGCCGAGGCCCCGCCCAGAAAGGGCGGACCCATGGGAGCCCCGTCCAATCCGGGTGGACAGTGACGTCAGTTTTGACCAAGGCTCCGCCCCGCTGAGGGAGGTGGCTGGACTATGAAGGGACCCTCTGAGACGCATATTCGTTGGAGTTCAGTCAAAAGGCTCAGTTCAGTTCTGCATTCGCTGGGGCATTCGTTGGAGTTTTGCTGGAGTCTTGAGTTCGGTGTACGAGGAGGATTGACAGACTGAGAGCTTTTTCACAAGTCTGTGGGTGGTGGTGTATGGCCGTTCTTCGTTGGTGGAGCGATCCGTCTGGTCGATTTCGATAACGACCAAGGACACCCGACCTCGACCGGGTCTCTCGCTGGGTCCTGTCCGTGACTGTGATCCCCGCCCTGGGACTCCGCTCTGCTCCGCTCGGGTTCCTCCGCGGACACAAGCCCCACGCGTGACTGCGGACCGAGCTGCACGACCATTGGCAGGTGCCACACCATGGAGCACCCCCTCCCTCCAACGTGCAGGTACCCAGCCGAGTCGTGACCCCAGCTCGTCTCTCTCCCTGGCCACAAGGTTCCTTGGAATTCACCTGGGTTTTATTTTCGTCTGTGTGTTGGCGCCGTCTGCCAAGTACAACTGCATAAGTGTTTTCAATCATTGTAAATATCCTGTATATCCGTGATAAGCTTGCTGTGTCCATGCTGTGAATAAAACAATTGTAGAAATGTTCCCAGTTCGTTTCCGTCCTTTCTTTCATTGGTCCAGCATGGTTCGGATCTGAGTTTTAGCCGGGTCTTTGTTCCCGTTAATATGCTCATCCTTGCCGGCACGGCTTTGGCAGTTCCGCTCGACTGCACCCGAACCGGAGTTGGTAGTCGGAGCTCTACCGAAGTCGGTATCGTGACCCGGTTCGAGCAAGACGTGCCAAGGGCGTGGTTCCCCGGTAGACACCGCGTGGTTACTTAGGTAAATTGGTTCCAGACAAAAAGACCCTATGCTACACGGTGGAGGTATTGGCGTCCACGGTCAGTTAAGCAACCCGCTACAATTCCGGGAGTCTAGTGGGAGACGACATAACTTCCCCCACCTAGCGGTCGTTCTCTCCACCGGTCCCTGACCAGCAACAATATTACATATTGTGGTGTAGCCTGCGGGCATGCAGGGCGGGGCATGATGATGGGAGGAGGGGTCGTCGTGGTCATCGGGTCTGCAAGGGATATAAGGTGTGCGCGCCGCCTGAGGCGTCGTAGTAATGCTGGAGTCGCCCGGCTCGTGAGTGTGCTGGATACGTAATAAAGGAGAGCCGCGGGCAAAGTACGCCCGCGCTCGCGCTTGTGCAACACAGCCCGGCTCGACTGTTCCCCCGCTCGTGTCTGCCTGCTAAGCATCTTCTATCCAGTACACCACAGTTGGCTGACGAGGATCTTCGGATCGGCGTGTGCAGGGCGGCAGCGAATGACCCGTGCGGTTCCAGGCTACGGAGCCAAGGGTCTCGCCAGCACGAGCATGGCAGAAGGTCGGTGCACGGCGCACGAACGCGTGCCCGCCTTCGTCGGAATTGACTTCGGCCACGTCGAGTGGGCAACGGCCGCGCTCAGTGTTCGTTTTATTGAGGCACGTCAGATCGGGGGAATGATTTCTGCAAAGCCACGGCTAAAGACCGAGGACACGCGGTTCGGCTCGAACGCGGCGTGAGACGTCGCGCAAGCTCTGAAGAATGTCCGGGGTCTCGATGGTCGGGGCACAGCAGATGGTCCGGGGGTCAGCGCGATGGGCCAGGCACGCACGGCCACGCGCACGGTCTGCGGCGCGGGTCGTGGGCGAGCGTTGCAATGCAATCACTCGGACGGCGGTCTGAGCACTCGAGGTCGTCTACGGTGTGTGGGCCGAGGGTCATCGCCCATCGTTACAGTCATAGATGGCGGTGTGCGAAGCGATCCTTCTGTCCTGGGTCAAGGCCTACCGCCGGTATGGTGTTCAGTGCATGGCGTGCATGGTAACGCCCCGGGTCGAGTTTTGCGGCCGGGGCACAGAGATTCCAGCGACCCGGAGCGGGAGATGCTGCCGGAGTTAGACCTGCTTCCAATTGATCCGGAGATGACAAGATCAGTGGCAGGGGAGGTTGAAGTGATCGGGGCACTGATCGGGTGTCAAATTGAGTCCACTCGTGCTGCCCGCGCATCGCGCGCGTACACCGGCGAAGCGGTTGCGCCGCTTGCAGCGCCCGACGTCTCGGTGCTTTACCGGGGGCGAAGCGCCCTACTCACGGTGTTTGCGGTGCTCTCTTCGATGCCTTCGTCGAGTACCGAGGGCGAGGTTCTGGCGGCGGGAGCCGCGTCGATGCAACGGGAGCGGCCGTTCGTTGCTGCCTGCGGCGGTGATGTACGGTTCAGGAGCGGCGAGAGCCGTATCAGCTCTCGCGATGAGTTCCCGCGCTTCGGCAGCGTTCGTGAGGCAATGCGCGCCGGTGTTGTTCGGGCAGCTTCAACAGGTTGCGGTGGGCCCGTGGCGTTAAAGGAAGTCGCGAGTCACAGCATCGAGTCGACAACCAAGAGGCGGACTCGTGATGTGGGTTGTGGGTTGCTGTTCATTGCATATTTGTTTTTCATTGCTCGAGTGATGCGGTTTAACGTTGTTGAAATAAATGCCAGCAGTTCCCGTGTGAGAGTGGGTTTGGTAGAGATCAATCAATGGGATTTGTATTATGATCAATGTAATGTGGTGGCTTTGGGAGCGGTGGTGGCGAATAAAAAGGTTGGGTTGGCCTTCCATTGCCCCGGGCCGCGGGTAGTTGCTTTGTCGGGTGCTGGGATTTTATCAAGAGAACGCACTGTACGGAAAAATGAGTTTGCAATGGTTCAAATGTTATTCCTATTGATTTATGACGAGCTTATGGTTGAAGTGTGGTTTAAATGGAATTGCTACCGTCTAACTGCCGTGTGGGTCTCGGAGATCGACTCGGAGCCGGGACTCGTGCGCTGGTCGGCGTTACCCCCACCTCTGCTTTCAGCGAGGTCAGACGTGCCTGGCGCCTGGGGCGTGGCTCTCTGGGTGCGCTCAAGGCCGTTTTGGCCATGCGGTGGAATCTCAACTGATTATGGTGCGTGGGGGTTGGGGAGTGTTTGTTGCTTCCAGCCAAGGGTGCTGTTCAGCGCCCCCACCAAGGTCGGTCGTGTCTGGCGGTGGCGCCGCGGGTTCCAGACAGCGGGGGTCCGGCCTCGAAAGGTTTATCTGTTTCAGGTCTGCCTGGGGAGAGGTGCCGCCTTATGGGCCGGAGGCGTTTGATGGTGCCGGGGGAGGTCGGGAGGTCGCCGCGACCTCGCCAAGGGCCATGTAAGCATGAGCCGCCTGGGGGCGTTTTCGCTGTGTAGTGCTGCTGTGCTTCTCCAGTAGCTCGCTTCCACGCATTATATGATGTGATGTGCTGTTATACTTCGCTGTTTTCATTTTTTGTGCCTTGTCTACTATTATACCGTAGTCCTTCGTGCTGTTTATGCTTATTATGATGGTGATCATTTAATAATCATAGTTTTAGAAGGGAGGAGTGTGGTGTAGCCTGCGGGCATGCAGGGCGGGGCATGATGATGGGAGGAGGGGTCGTCGTGGTCATCGGGTCTGCAAGGGATATAAGGTGTGCGCGCCGCCTGAGGCGTCGTAGTAATGCTGGAGTCGCCCGGCTCGTGAGTGTGCTGGATACGTAATAAAGGAGAGCCGCGGGCAAAGTACGCCCGCGCTCGCGCTTGTGCAACACAGCCCGGCTCGACTGTTCCCCCGCTCGTGTCTGCCTGCTAAGCATCTTCGATCCAGTACACCACACATATAATATATTATATTGTATTGTTACGGTGGTGGAAATTCAGAGAACACCATTCAGGTTCCCCAGAGATCAGTTATTTCGATAAGTGTGTGTTCCAGGTTAGATTTCCCCACCGACGTATGAAGGGAATTATTCGTGTGCCGGGTTGTGCATTTTTGAGTTAGCCGTTATTCTTTCTCTATCTTTTATTTTAAACAAACAAACATCTTCTCATCGCAATACCATCACGTCATCCTCGACAGCGGCAAAGTGCCGTCGGTGCGAACTCGTGCCGCGACAAGCAGGGCGATTTCAACCACGTCCGCGTGTGATCAGCCGCCGCGACAAGCAGGGCGATTTCAACCACGTCCGCATGTGATCAGCGACTTTCACGGCAAAATCGGATCAGAATGGCCTTACCCTCTGAAGGAGCTGGCCAATCAGAAGTGAGAGGGGTGGGGCCAGCCAGGGTGAAGGTTCAAAGGTGAAAAGGGGGAGGGCGCTGATTTCGGGTGGTGAAGCCCAGAGCAGCCCCTCCCCTCGGGGCGATAAAAGGCCACGTTCGCTCGCCGGCAAGAGCTGGTTGCTTTGAGTTCATGCTGCGCTGGAGTTCGCGGCTTGCAGTTGGTGTGGAGAGTTTTCCGCTCGGTTGGAGTTGGGAGTGGAGAGACGCCCCGTTGAGAGTTCGGAGGTGGGAGTGTTGAAGTGCGGGCAGTTGATTCGCTCGAAGGTTCGCCGGCACAACCAGGAGGCCGGAGTTGAGACCCGTTCACTCCTCCAGCGCGTCATCGACTAAGCCAGGCCGCAGTGGAGGCCGGACGACCAAGGGGGCCAGTCGGAGCTCGGGGGTCCGGGCAAAGACGCCAAGGGTCACCGAACAAGGACCCATCGAGTCACCACGAGGGTGGCCTGGTAGCCCGCCCGGTCTCTGAGCCCCTTCGGTCATCCCGGCTCTGAGAAATTATAAAGGCTCACGAGCCCGGTTCTTTCTTTCTTGGGTTTTGCATGAAAGTCTGTGGCACCTTGTCCTTAAGTAGTGAATTGTGTAAGTGCATGCTGTAAATGATCATAGGAATGGGCTGTAGGCTTTTTTCTCGTGTCCTGTCCCCACCCCCCCCCCCCATTGACTGCTTACGTGCAGAGTGGAAATAAATGTCCCCATTGTTGAATGTCACCTGCTCGTTGCGTCCCTTCCTCACATTGACTGCCCTAGAACGTTCGGGATATTAGCTAGCTGATTATCAAGCCGATAAAACGTACATCTGGTCCGACGGGACTTGGCGATATATAACCGCTCGGCAATCGCATACGGAACGAACTGCTTAAGCGGCTCGTTTTCATGCAGGCCCCACCGAGGTATAAACTCCTGGTATCTCTGTCAGCGCGAATAATTAGGTACATCGACAATTCGGCGATCGACCCTGTAGCGCGTGGACAGAGGGATTGGCTGGTTTATGGTGTGTTAAAAACACTCGTAGCTGGGTTTCGGCGTTGATCCGGAAGCTACGACGAGATTGCGCGTTTGGTGGGCGCGCGCGGCCGCAATTGGGCTAAGGCGATCGTCCGCACGCCGAAATCTACAACAAAATATATATATGTATATATATATATATATATATATATATATATATATATATATATATATATATGTGTACACACACATCACATGCATGAGCAAATTCCACCCGTCACTTTACTGGCAGGGATACTAAAGGGGGGGAGAGGCAAAAAGAGGTGAGGAGGGGTGGGGGAAGGGAAGGCAGACGTGCAGTGGAGAGACAAACACCGCCCGTACGCGTCCAGAGACAAGCACCGCCCGGACGTAAACACCATCCAGACAAAACCACCGTCCAGATATGTCCAGAGACAGAGAGAGAGGAGGAGAGAGTGAGGGAGGTGTGGGATGAGGGTGCTGCACTGTATTGGTAGGGGGTAGAGCAAGGATGGGACAGAGAGACAGAGTAATGCTTTATGAACAACACTATACCACACACACACACACACACACACACACACACACACACACACACACACACACACACACACACACACACACACACACACACACACACACACACACACACACACGATATTGGCAACAACCCAAAAACAATGCGTAGCTTTCACCGAAAAACAACTTTGCATTTATATCAACGTTTCAGGGATATGTTGACAAACATTAACCTTTAAAAACAGCTGCATGTGACTGGTGGAAAAAAAATTGCCTCGGTAATTTAGAAAACACGTTCATGTTGCAAACTGCTCAGAAATCGAGTTTTATTTCACAACCACTCGCTCAGGGCAATGGAGCACAAACCAACCAACCACTCACTCGCTCAGGACGACGGAGCCCCAACCAACAAACCAACCAACCACTCACTCACTCGCTTAGGACGGAGGGGCGTGAACCAGCCAACCAACCAACCACGCACTCGCTCAGGACGACGGAGCACGAACCAACCAACCACTCACTCATTCGCTCAGGATGACGGGGCATGAACCAACCAACCACTCGCTCAGGACGACGGAGCACGAACCAACCAACCACTCGCTCAGGACGACGGAGCACGAACCAACCAACCACTCGCTCAGGACGACGGAGCACGAACCAACCAACCACTCGCTCAGGACGACGGAGCACGAACCAACCAACCACTCGCTCAGGACGACGGAGCACGAACCAACCAACCACTCGCTCAGGACGACGGAGCACGAACCAACCAACCACTCGCTCAGGACGACGGAGCACGAACCAACCAACCACTCGCTCAGGACGACGGAGCACGAACCAACCAACCACTCGCTCAGGACGACGGAGCACGAACCAACCAACCACTCGCTCAGGACGACGGAGCACGAACCAACCAACCACTCGCTCAGGACGACGGAGCACGAACCAACCAACCACTCGCTCAGGACGACGGAGCACGAACCAACCAACCACTCGCTCAGGACGACGGAGCACGAACCAACCAACCACTCGCTCAGGACGACGGAGCACGAACCAACCAACCACTCGCTCAGGACGACGGAGCACGAACCAACCAACCACTCGCTCAGGACGACGGAGCACGAACCAACCAACCACTCGCTCAGGACGACGGAGCACGAACCAACCAACCACTCGCTCAGGACGACGGAGCACGAACCAACCAACCACTCGCTCAGGACGACGGAGCACGAACCAACCAACCACTCGCTCAGGACGACGGAGCACGAACCAACCAACCACTCGCTCAGGACGACGGAGCACGAACCAACCAACCACTCGCTCAGGACGACGGAGCACGAACCAACCAACCACTCGCTCAGGACGACGGAGCACGAACCAACCAACCACTCGCTCAGGACGACGGAGCACGAACCAACCAACCACTCGCTCAGGACGACGGAGCACGAACCAACCAACCACTCGCTCAGGACGACGGAGCACGAACCAACCAACCACTCGCTCAGGACGACGGAGCACGAACCAACCAACCACTCGCTCAGGACGACGGAGCACGAACCAACCAACCACTCGCTCAGGACGACGGAGCACGAACCAACCAACCACTCGCTCAGGACGACGGAGCACGAACCAACCAACCACTCGCTCAGGACGACGGAGCACGAACCAACCAACCACTCGCTCAGGACGACGGAGCACGAACCAACCAACCACTCGCTCAGGACGACGGAGCACGAACCAACCAACCACTCGCTCAGGACGACGGAGCACGAACCAACCAACCACTCGCTCAGGACGACGGAGCACGAACCAACCAACCACTCGCTCAGGACGACGGAGCACGAACCAACCAACCACTCGCTCAGGACGACGGAGCACGAACCAACCAACCACTCGCTCAGGACGACGGAGCACGAACCAACCAACCACTCGCTCAGGACGACGGAGCACGAACCAACCAACCACTCGCTCAGGACGACGGAGCACGAACCAACCAACCACTCGCTCAGGACGACTGAGCACGAACCAACCAACCACTCGCTCAGGACGACGGAGCACGAACCAACCAACCACTCGCTCAGGACGACGGAGCACGAACCAACCAACCACTTGTTCTGAATGACATTGTGGGCAAAACCGTCCGCAGTGAGTGAACGATTCGCTCAAACGTGGCGCAGTACCGCTATTAACTGTAAGGCGTTTGGCAAGTGGCTTGAGCACTCGTGCAAGCACTGCAATTAAATAGTTAATAAGGAACAGTTGGCCAGGCTGTCGCTGCATATCATGTCGGATCCCTTTAACTTTAAAGCTGATCTTCGCCGCGCATGCAGCAGTTAATGAAATAAAATTAATTCGTTCAAATAATGACTTCATCCACAAAAGCATTGCAGCTTAATGCAGAACAACCTGGAGACATCGCAAAGTTCAATCGCCCGTGAAATAAACATGGCAGAAACTCCGCAATCTTGCCTGCTTGTCTGTGCATGTGTTACGTAGTACATCGGTTCGGGGTCTGTGCAAAAGTTATAACTTTTTTTTTTTTAATGTGGGTTTTTTTTTTTACCAGATTTGCTTTGATTCCCTGCAGAGCACCTCGTGAAACCTCCGAAAATATACACAGATCTGGCAGACGCTATGGATAGGCAGTCCCTCTGGGGGACAGGGCGTGAGGTCTTGCAGTGAATGCATTTAAATCATATAGCTCAAGGGAGCTAGTTAATTTTGGCACATTCCTAAATTTTTTGTTCACTCAATATAATTCTCCAAACAGTAGAAAAAGATAAGTTTAATGCTTTGGAAAGTACACATTTTTTATGTATGTATGGGGAAGGAGGGCACAGAGCCTTGCTTGCTTAAAGTCAATAGGTATAGCGGCTTCGTTATAAGACTCATTATTTCTATAAATTATCAGATTTCACTCCAGATTTTGACACTTATTTAATCCTGAGGATATCTGATTCTCAAAACCAAAATTATATTTTGATGATATACTTTAATTTCTCCATGAGTGTAGATCGTGCAAAATCGTCTCATATAATGCATGAAATTGCTTCAAGCTCCTAGTTTGAAAACTATAGTACTTACAAAAGTGATCTATACAGCGATTCGTAGCGATGATGAACAGGCATTCGATAATACGAGTGAGGAAAGTGAAAAAAAAAATTATCGTTAAGAAATCGTTGCAGTTTGTTTCAAGTCAAGGCATTGTTGAGCAGGCCAAAAAAACATGGCGGATTCAGACCCCAGCGAGGTTACCCAGGAAACGCTCTTAGTCCCCAGAGATCGAGGTGGCCGAGGATCGCCTGATGAAGGATAAAATTAAATGATGCCGTTATCTTTAAAAGGAGTGTTTTAATTAACCCAAACACCCAATTTTCACTCTTGTACTTCCTTGGAGTTTTCTTAGTATGCATGCAAAGTTTCAGGCTGCGAGGTTTCATGGTTTTGGAGTTATGGAGGACACACATCCGTGCGCACGCACGCACGCACACTTATTAGTATAGATACAGTATATTCATCGTTTATCGGAGAGGATTCATGGGACTTGCTGAGACCAGTGAAGGACAATTATTTCGTGGCAGTGTGATTGCAGCAATATTTGGTTCGGCAAAGAACCTGGATTGCAGAACGACGAGACAGATTCATATGTCCACAAACTTATCTCACATTTTTGCAAACCTGTGACAATTGTAGTTTTATTTTTAGGCTCGTGGGGGAGCTTGTTCGTATTTCACATTCAAGGCAGACATTAGTGGACATCAGTGTACTTTTACACGACTTGCAAGGACGGCAGACGGTGGACAAACACATTTGGTATACATTGGATTTGAACCCGGGTCCCCTGCGTTATGAGCCAGGGATTCAGATGGGAACACGAACAGGCCAACCAATCCGACACAGTTTAGGTGTTATTTCTGTACCTGCTGCTTCTATGGCTTTTTGCATACGCAGTTTGGCTTGCTCTGCTGGAGGCTGAGAATAAGGGAGAGATGTCATCATAACAACAAGACAGGGCATCTAACCATCAAGTTGATGCATAAAGTAACATCTTACCAAATTCTCAAAACCTGGGATGCTGGCACAGATGTCTCTGGAACACAAATGAGGTAAGACAATGATGGGTACACCCGTGTACTACTGCCATGAATAATTTGGGATGTCATCAAATTGTCGACTCGACTGCATCCCTTGAACACATCGTAATACGGCACATCACTCACTCTTTCTTTGCAACTGTCGATGGAGGTTTGTCCTTCCTTTCAATCCTTTTCCCTCGTGCTTCACGTCGTCTGCGACTACGTGAACGTCGAGGCTTCCGTGACCTCGATCTGGATCGGTACAGGAGATAGGATGCAA
The DNA here is from genome assembly GCF_056783735.1 of Eptatretus burgeri. Taxonomy (NCBI): domain Eukaryota; kingdom Metazoa; phylum Chordata; class Myxini; order Myxiniformes; family Myxinidae; genus Eptatretus; species Eptatretus burgeri. The sequence continues at coordinate 3,222,857 of NC_140970.1, read as the reverse complement.
ATGTTTGTTTATTTTTGATGCAAACATTTCACATAATGCATCGATTAAAATTATTGATGTCCAAAGTGATGTTAAGTGGGAGGCTCAACATGCAAGAACGTCCAGGTAGTAACGTACCGTCCTTAATGTCCAAAGTGAAACTAAGACCTTAAGAAAGTGCACTCCATAATGCGGAACCCCGTCTCCTCCATTGCACCATTTTGTTGAGATGCAACTATTTTCAAGCCACAATAGGGAAACATTGCAACTATGACGCTGTCACGACAGGTGTGCGAACGCGACATGAGTGTGATCTATTATTTAGTACCTCCGCCACCAAAGGTGGGCAAAGATTGTGTTTTCACCGCCGTCTGTGAACAGGATATCTCAAAAAGTTATGGAAGGATTCGGACGAAACTTCGTGGACCAGGACAAGCCGATTAGCTTTTGGTTCAGGTCCAAATCCAGATGTGGTATCTATCAGTGGATACAAAATGTAAACTGTTCAGCCTGGTGGAGGTATGCGCTCTACCGAGCGCTGTTCTAGTTAAAGTCTGCCATGTAGCTCGTTCTAAGGAGACCGTGCATGTATGCAGCAGGAATTGGGGGGGGGGGGCAGTCGGCATCAGCAACCGCCATCTTCCTTGTAAGCTTATCGGACGGACTGTGGGGTTTTATCCAACCCCTAGCCACTGGAAAAACAACAGAACATTTGACAAACAAATAAGAGCAACATGTAGGAATACTTGAGCTCAGTTGAGGATAAGACCCAAAAATGCTGGAGAGTGTTGAACAATACACCAAAGAGTAAACAAATAATTTGCAACAAGGTTGAAGGTGAACAGAAGGAAACGGAGAACAAGACAAACAACGCTCGTGCATTAGCGAGGGAAAGTTTTCCAGCCAGTCTCAGGGTTCTCTATTAATTTGGGTACACAGCACGTGACGAACTGCTGGTTGCACAATTGCTGCAAGTGTGGCTGTGCTGCTGATGGTATCTCCCATAGGTTTGGGCAGGAGTAAAACTGCAATTTGTTCAGGATGCCAGCGATAGCTCTCCTCCTTCACAAAAGACACCGTGGGATCTTTAACATCCGCCGGGTAATTATAGCACACGGGACCCCCCAATTTAACGCACATCCAATGGACGGCACGCTTTGTGATGCAGTGCCCCTTCCTGCGAAACATTAGGATCATAGTTTATTGCTGGGTCAGAATTCAAACAAGGATGCACACAGCTCAAGATGTGAATACCTGTCGTCCAGGCTATCCTGCCAGTACATTCATGGTTGAATGAAGCAAAGAGAGTCTCACCTTCTACCGTGGGTTCTTGAACCGGATTTATTTACACGATGAGATTTATCGCGTGATCGTGACCTTCGACCTCGCTTCCGTGCACTGTGCGATGATCCAGACCCCGAATGGGTTGACACGGAGCTAGATCGTCGTCTCAGTGATGGTGATCGGGAGGAAGGGGATGAGGAGGATGATGATGAGGATGTTGAGGACGAAGAACGAGACGTGGAACGCCGTCGCCTGGGAAAAGATGAATACAGTGTTGGTGATTTGTAATCATGGGGGGGGGGTGCTATTCACGGGGGAGGGAGGGGGTGCTATTCACGGGGGGGAGGGGGTGACTCAGTGTTCAGTTTACTCAATATATAGACAAGACGTGTCTATCCGTGGTTCTGACCAAAGGCCAACCATTACAACTTTACATCCAAAATCAGAAACAGACTGGACAGCCGGCTTAATGACTCCTCTGCAGGAAAAAGAACACTGGTTCGACAACTCGTGGGGCAGATAACAGCAATTTTTGAGAGGAATCGTGCAAATGATGATACAAGCATCAAATTTGGCACATTTGTTCTCCAGGGGATTCTAATCAAATCTGCCTGATTGGTCATTTGAAAATCCAAATTTTTAAAAATTTCAATTTTCAAATGGCCAATCGGGCAGATTTGATCAGAGAGCCCTGCAGAACAGGAATGGCAAATTTGATGCTTGTATCATAATTTGCACGATTTTTCTACTATCGACTACACTATTATCACTGTTATCGTATATAATAAACATAATGCTCACGTTGAGCGACCAGGACGTCCTTCTGACAACCAATGTTATTTATTCATTCATCAATTCATTCGTTCACCGTCAGTGCCGACACACTGGTACGAACCTGCTATCCTTCTGGCGCTTCTTATCGCGGCTGTGCGTACTGTGATGCGATCGCCTCCGTCGCCTTCGTTTTGCGCCATCGCTGTCAGACGAACGACCCCTCGCCATGAGACCGTTTCAGCCTCCACGACAAACCCTCGATTGTTACTTGAAAGGAACTTATGGTTCCTCGATGATAAATATCTATTAAAACGTAATTTAAATATATATATATATATATACAGATATGATGTGCCGTGAGATTAAACCCAAAACTCGAGACCTTACCGACCAATCAAAAACCGAATCACCGATTACCAACGTTGGCCGTAATTGGCCACTTTAATCAACCAAGTTCAACATGAAGCGTTCCTATTGGTTCCTCACCTCGCCGGAAGCGTCACCCTGATTGGACCAATAAATATATATATATATTTCATTTTATAAAAAGATTTTTTTAATTGCCCTCTCCATGAGGAATCGAGGCAGCGTCTCGTACGGCGTACAAGAGTTATGGGGATAAGGGTGTTGGACCTGCAGGTGATGTTGCGGCGGATGAACTGGAAGCACCCTCAACTCTGTATGGCGGTATTAGAATTCCTGAAGGAATGTGGGAGACCCATTTAAAATGTATCTGCCTTTGAAGGGCTGTGGCTGGAGGCGAGTTTGATCAAATTCTGGTGCGTGGCGTGGATAGAGCCTCCTGGCTCTGACAGCGCCATGAAACACTCAACCAAAAAAAAAAAACAAAAGTAGAATATTCTTTCTCCACAAGGTGTAGGCCTAATCGAGCAACCTTTACAATGCTGCCCATTGTTCGAGTTTTTGTACACGACAAGAATACTGGACCATGGAAGGAAATGTTCGACGAGTTTATGACCACAGGGCACAGGGGTGTGTTCAGTTCACACCGATCAGCTTGTGCAGCGGCTCGCCAACACTCAAGCAAGCGCTCCATTCAAAACGGTTGAAACTTGAATTCAGAGGAGCGTCGTCGTGGTAGTAATGACGTCACACTGCAGCGATGCGTGTATGACGCGGTCCACTATCAACACGCGGTCACGTGATTTGGCAGCCATATTGTTTTGTTTTTTTTTACTTTCAAAAGCCTTCTCTGAAGTGGCTGAACAGATCGAGGCGAAACTTTACACATATGACCGCCTGTCCACGAGGAACAAAAGGATCATACATATGATGTCATAGGTCACCTGGTTTGGCAGCCATATTGGATTTAGCCAAAAATCTATTTTTAAAATCTTCTCCAGAACGGCTGGACAGATTGAGGGGAAACTTCACACAAATGTTCTCTAAACCTTGGGGATACCAGGGTATTCACAAATAATTGATGTCACATGGTTTGGCAGCCATATTGGATTGAACGAAAATATTTTTTTAAATTATCTCTTGAACCGCTTAATCGACATGAAACTTCAAAAAATATGATCCAGTAGTACTGGGGAATAAATGTTTTAAATTTCAATGTGATCGGATGTATGGTCTGGCAGCGAGAATTATTTAATATTTTGATCTCGGTTCTGTTAGATTTTTTTGTTGTTGTTGTTGTTGAAAATAAGGCTCACTTGGCTGTACCTGGATGGGTTTGAGAGCAGAAGAGTAACAACTGAAATGCGAATCCTACCCAGGTTCCTCGTGATGATGTCATCTTTGTTTCTTTGCTTGTTTGAGTTCCATTCTGATTACTTTGATGCCGGCTTAATGACTTTGATGCCGGCTTAATGAATGGCTTAACAAAAAACTTTAAAACCGCTTGCAAGAAACAACAACCACACAGGCTGTTCCTTCACTCTCGTGTGCCCGTACGTGCGTGACCGTACGTGCAAACCAAAGAAAAAAAAACTTTCAAACAACCACACAGGCCGTTCCTTCGCTCTCGCGTTCTCGCGACAACCATACTTCCACACACAGAGTTAATTAAACTCCAAATTAAAATCAAGTTTACCTCCCTGTCTTTGCTTGCCATGACATTCGCTGCCATGTAACCGGCACGGCCTGTGATGTCATCATCGGCCGGCCATGCACCGGCCTACGCAGCAATGTGTCATGTCATTGGTTGGTAAATAAATGTCCGCAGCAACGTGTCATGTCATTGGTTGGTAAATAAATGTCCGCAGCAACGTGTCATGTCATTGGTTGGTAAATAAATGGCCATAACTTGGGAAGCAATTGTCCAATTAATATCAAACCTTGAAAAGGCACATCCTCAGGTCCCCAGCAATATACCAGGCAAGTTTCAATTACATCGGACCAGTGGTTGTTGAGAAACAGCGGTCACACACACACAAACACACACACACACACACACACACACACACACACAAACACACACACACACACACACACACACACACACACACACAGATTGCTGGAATTATAGATAGATGTAACACACCAAAACACAAACACCACACAAAACAAGTCCTGACTATCTCTGCTCTTTTTCTTGTTCCAATTTAAACTTATCTACTGCGTCTCGTGCCACTACCTTTCCAGGGAGACATTCCATGCATTAACTACTCTGAGTAAAAGACCCCTCCCTGACTACTGGCCCCTGGACCCATGACCGTCTCTTCTGCTGAATTATTCTTCTCCATTTATTTTGTCTAATACCCTTCATTGTCTTAAACATCTCTGTCATATTACCTCGTAACCGCCCCCTTTCTAGTATTCTGAGGTATCTCCCTTCCACGAGCCTCGACTCTATATAAAAATAATTTTAAAAAACGCGTTCGGGGTGTATAGTTACATATCGTAAGGCCGGTTGGACCCTTCCTCCCGCACAAATTATTGTCCTCTCACGTTGCATGAAGTAAAATTTACCCGAAGTTTTGAAGCCTTTAAATTAATCCGGATTTAGGATGGTTTCGAAATTTTATAACGGATAAAACATCAGATTTAAGTGCCCCGTGCCGAGTGTTGATTGGTTGTCCTTGATCACACGCAAACAGGAAGTTGAGTGGGTGCTAGAACCAGTCGTGTGCAGTGTGCACGGCCATGGTCCGTTTGTATTGAGTATTAAGGTTGTGGCGCCGTTTCGGGAGACTTTTTAAATGAATATCGCCGTGGTGGCCGTGGCCGTGGCCGTGGCGTTGACGTGCGTCGCGCTGTTGGTCGAGGGGGTGAATACGAAGAAAACACGAGAGGCGAAGGGGAATGATTTGGAAGAGGCTGTGAAGCTGCCGAACCGATGTGAAGGTTCGTGGGTTGTCATTTACCTCGTTTGTTAACGCTAACGATGTGCGGACAATTCCACGGCGTTGGAGCATTGTTGGCTCGTGTGACGTGACGTGTATTGTGACGTCACGTCAAACGCCTAATTGACGGAACAAAGCGCTGCTGCCGGGTGGTCGCTTCGTCCTTTAACCTCGTGCATCGGCTGCTCACGTTGATGCGTCGTCGGTTTCTCGGAGGGACTGACCCTAACTGATGTAGAATGGTGTTTTTTTTTTAGGTCATCTCGTTGGAGAGTCTTGCACCCTTTGATACCCAATGGCTCCATGTCCGTGTGTGAATTTGTCATGATTTCAGTGTGCAAGTTCTTGGCTCTGGAGTTGACCGGTGCCTTTGAGAAAACTGGAAAGTCACGAGCCATGCTGGACACCAACTATCGCTTTCTGGATGGAAAGGGAACTCGAGTCCAGTACCGATACTCGTACGTCTGATGTCTGATGGGCTGCACCTTTTTTACATGATTAAATCAACCTGCTTGTTCCTTTGCTGGGTGGAAGTGTGAATGTAATTTTTAATTTGTTTATTTTCATTGACAGTTATTGGAAGACCGGTGTTCCTTGGTACCTTGGAATGTGTTTTAAATTATTATTAATATTATTATTTTTTTAACCATATTTTGTTAGACAACTGTCATATCATTAAAGTTTTCATCCATGCAGAAAATGGATGGTCTTGCATATGGCACCAACTTAATAATATCCTCAACATTGGATGGGCACTGACTGTGAGCATCGTCAAAAAGAAAACTTTCAAACCGGGTACCAGAAACATTGTTTAAAAAAAAAAATAATAATAACATTTGATACTTTTTATTTTATTTTGACTTGTTTATTGCTCGCTATTGGAGGCAAATGGGTTAAATGAAGTGTCTGAGTATTTGAGGTTCAAATAAACCCAGATTAATGTATCATAAGCTCTGCATTATTTCGTTTGAGAAACTTCTCACACCGAGTTTGATAATTCTCATTTGTGTCAACTATCTAAACAATATTTATATCTTGAAAATGCACTCACTATCTTGTATCAAATTCCAACTTCGTCTGTTATTACAGTCGACAACACCGAATGATATCCCTTCTTATCATGGAAACTATTACCTACAAACACCATTTCTCTGATGCCATGTTTTACAACTGCTGCTTTACACTTGATGTCCAAGCGGCATTCGCGAAGCACCTGATCCAACGATCGGCACATCGGAAGGTCACGTGGTTCCTTTTCATAACTCGAGCGAGTTTTCAACATGCTCATGCTATTCCCAGAGGTCACAAGAGTTCTGTGCTCCACACCATTTATTTATCTTGTGCGGCGTGTAAAAATGTCAAGGAAACTCCACAAGTTGTCAAAGACAAATTGTGGGCAATTCGTACATGTGAGCAAACTGGTGTAATTGAAACGGAGAGATGAGGCCAAAAAAAAAAATGTTGCATTGGCGTAACGGGTCACTGAAAAATAGGGTAGGTCGGTCGGGATCTTTTTTTTTATTTTTTATTTTTATTTTTTCCTAGTAAATCCCTCCAAAAATCTCCCCCGGCTCGAGTACCACCCTTTTTGTCGGCGGGTTCTGTCCGAAACACTTCCGGGTTTTTGCGATCGCAATCGCAATCAACAAGATACTTGAAAACGATAGCAAAAAAACAAAAATAGCAATAAAATAGGGTCGGCAAAATTTTTCGATAGCAAAAAAACCAAAAAAACGTAGGGTCGGGCGGGTTACGCCAATGCAACATTTTTTTTTTTTTTTTTTTGGCCTGATTGGAGCAGATTACTTTAAGCCAAATTAACTGACTTAAACTACAGTTTGGTTGTGCTGGTTTTTGGGGAATTTTTTTTGTTTTTTTTTTATTTTTTAATATACAAACATTATTATTATTATTTTTTTAAATATTATACGATGCATTTATAACACTAATGCGGGCCCGTAGGTGCGTAAACAACGACTGGATTGGGGCATTATTTCAATTAGATCGGACCAACCGTATCATAAATGGCCATAACTTGGGAAACACCTGGGAAACGTACTCAGGTCCCCAGCATCAATTGTGAGGTCATATCAAATGAAGAAGAATTGTGACGCCCCCTCTCGGGAAAATAAACATTAATTGTGACGTCACGAATGACGTCATAGCACCGTGTCTTGTCATTGGTCGACTAAATGGCCATAACTTGGGAACTGCTTATCTGATTAATATCAAACCTTGAAAAGGCACATCCGCGGGTCCCCAGCAATATTCCTGGCAAGTTTCAATCAGATCGGACCATCAATCGTGCAAAAAATAAATAAATAATAAATAAACATTAATTGTGACGTCATTCGTGACGAGTAGGGAAAGAATACTGGTTCTGGCTCACTTTTCCCCATGTAAATGAATGGGGGATTTTCAGCCATGAAATTTTTCTTTTTTTTCCCCTGAAAAAATAAATCCCCTTTTTAGCCCAAGGTATATTTATTTGTCTCCCCTTTTAACCTGGAGCCTGGTGTTGGCTTAGTTGTTAGGGTGGCGGCTTGGGATCCCAGGGTCCTGAGTTCAAATCCCGTTGGCTGCTGAATTAACACCAGGGGGTTGACTCAGCCTGCCATCCTTCCGAGGTCGGCGAAATGAGTGCCAGTGTACTAGTCCCGGTGTATGCCCCGGTTAGAATAGGTGTACCATATCCCTGTGTGTCATAAGAGGCGACCAGGGTTGGTGTCAGGAAGGGCATCCGGCCATAAAACATTGCCTCAAGAAAAAGCCAAACCCCTGCACAGCAGGGAAAAATGGCTGTAAAAATGGCCATTTTTTTATTTCCCCTTTTAACCTAGGGGCTCTCTATTCAAATAGCCCATACAACAAGATAAAGATTTGTTAAAGGTGATTCGAAAGAAATATCTGAAACGTCTAAGCCTCGGGGCACTCTTTATCAAATAACCAATGCATATTGTTTAGCTCACTCATTGAACCTATAAACATTTGTTCATTCTCAAATTCCTTCAATAGTTTAATTTTCTTTGCACAATAATCCCCATCTAAAATATTGAAAAACAAAACATTTGAATCTTTATATTTTTTAAGATACCCCTTTTGTGCCATTACGAAATGATAAACTTCTCTTAATGATCTCATCTGGCCACCTCCTGAGTTGCATATCATTTTGATATTGTAGTAAATTATTTTTCCATTGTTCAATTGATAACCATCAAATTTTTCAGTCCATTCAAACATATTTATTATTTTCTTTACATCCTCTAACTTATTGGTTTTTAAATTGATTCGCATATTTGTTTTATTTACCTTTGTTTTAGATATTTTTTCAATAAGACTTATTTGATATTTTTCACATTCATTATGTTTTCCATTTATATACCAAGACTGAGATTTTCTCCACTCTTTAGTTTGACTAATACTTGGTTCGACCATTTATATATTGTGAAAAACGCGGCGGTAGCCCTTAAAAACCCTAACCCATCTTCCCATCGTTAAAACTTGTGTCCATATGGAACACAATCTATTCTATACACTCTATCATACAATATCCATATGGAACACAATCTATTCTATTCACTCTATCATACAATACCCATATGGAACACAATCTATTTTATACACTCTATCATACAATATCCATATGGAACACAATCTATTCCATTATCTAAAATAAATCTCTTATCATCAAAGGCCCCTAATGCCTTTTTATTTACTTCTTCACTATATATCTTATGTTTATAACTTCTTATTGTATTCATTTTCCTATATTCTTCTTTCTTATTCATCAAACAATTATAATAATTTCTAAAAGTTATTGATTTCTTTATTACATATTTCTTTATTCCCTTTAACCTTTTATCAATCTGATCACCATACTTATAAGCATATGCCTTTGCTCTCAATCCAATAAACTCACTCATTACTTTTCCACCCAACTCATCCTTAAACTTACCAATAACCTTTTCATTCTTTTTGAAAATAACTCACTCTTCTTACTAAAATTACTTGTATCATATACTCCAATGTTTTTCTTCATATCCTTATAAACATCGTCAGTTTTTATATCTAGAATAAAACTATCGGTGTCCATATACAACAATGAAGCATTTTCACCATACTCTTTCTTTAAATCATTATACAAATAATCATACATCAATATCTTTGATAAATCAAGAACTGCTGTTCCAATATAAATTGGTTTATCCATGACAATACTTTCCTTTTTCATATGAATAGCAGAAAAGTTCTCTGAAAAAACCTCTTCTCTCTCAAAACTTGGTTTATTTATCAATCTAGAAGCTTCTTTCCAAGATGTTGCAAATCTAATGTTTTGCCTGTTTCTAACATTCTCCATTGTCTTTCCAAAGACAGCATTATTCATCAATTTATAGAATTCCCCTTCAAATTTTACTTTTGTATTTGTTCTCATATCTGTATTGAATTTAATATACTTTTTCATCCAAGGACTTTGTTTAAATTTTAAAACTCTATGAATTTTAGCTACTCTCAACCCAGCAGATAAATATTGTCTCAAGTTCCTTTGATGCAAAACATATCCCTCTTTATCATAGAATGTTGTTAATAACTTTTCTGTTGATTTGCCTTTAATATTAAAACTTTTATGATAATCACTGAACCATTCTTTCTTTGGGGTTTCTTTCTCACATGCAAAAGGAAGGTCTTTATGCTTATTATGAAGATCACTCGGGTACTTCAAATCAACTTCAAAATAATAACCTTCTTCTTTGTCATTCAATTTCTCTTGAGAAGAAATAACAATATTCATCAAAGCCTTTTCATAATCCTTTTCTTCCACCCACTCTAATTTACCATAAGGCAGAGATTGAGACATTGCCCATCCATACAAATTATTAGCATCAAAGTACATCAAATAATTACTATCTTTTTCACTCTCATAATTTGGAAGATATTTATTATTTGCTTTAGCATATCTTTTTGAACATACTTGTGATATTCCACCTCTCTTAGACTTCTCAATCATCTAAAGCATATCTACATCACTGACTAAATCTATATCTTGTTTTGTCATTTTCAACATTGCACTCCAAGCTAAACCAGGAGCTGTGAAATAGTGGGCAGGATCTAATCCATAACAATTTTTATTATGACAGAGTGATCTAAAAGCTTCAAACACATCAGCTAACAATAAAACATCTGTTTTTAGATACAAATCATGATATTCTCCAAGGTTCTTTATCTTAAATATTTTCCAAATTTCTTGTGCGTGTTTATATTCCTTATCACTTATCTCTTCTTCATAAAGGTTATTATAGAAACTTTCTTTTGAAGGAAGTTGTGTTTCTTTAAATCTCATAAATGAATCCATATAACCATAAGGATAAATTCCCTTACTTGTAAGAATTTTCTCTTTACTTTGAATTTCATTCCTTGTTTCAATTTCCTCTCTAGTTAGAATTCCCTCTTTAATCAGAATTTCATCTATAATCAGAATTTCCTCTTTAGTTAGAATTTCATTCTTTGTTCGAATTTTCTGTATAATTAGAATTTCATCTTCAGTAAGAATTTCTTCATTCATTTCCTCATTAATTAGAATTTCCTCTTTACTTTGAATTCTCTCTTTAATCTGAATTTCCTCTTTAGTTAGAATTTCCTCTTTTGGAAAGAATGAATTAAGATTTGGAAAAGAGCCCGTGGAGCTTAGATTTGATGCGAGGTTGGCTAGTGGTGTTCCCATAAACTTGTAAGAATCAAGACACCGAATACGAGTTATAGGTTTTGTGAATATCATTTTTGTAAATGAAATATACTTTTGACTTGTGTTTGTTATGGCAGAAACATTCCCTGGTGTTTTTGAAAGTTCATTTATAAATAGATGTGTATCATAGTTGGCGCTGTTGTGAAGAAAGACTGGAATAAAAGAAGGTAATTTATAATTAAGATTACAACAGGAATGAGCGGGGCCTCTATATTTACCAGTAAGATGGCAATGATCCCTAACTTTAGACTCCTCAATTTCCTCCTCACAAATATGACAGATATTGTTCTTTCTAAATTCTAATTTTTCTTCTATGGTTAATTTCATCGGTTCATTTGTTTCTTTCATTAATTTACTTAGTCTTATACAATCCTTTTCTAATCGTTTTACAAACTCTTGTGAAGCATTTTTTCCACTATACTGTTCAAGTTTATTATACTTTTCTCCAACAGATGATTTGATATAATAACAGAAACCACAAGGAATATGTTTTTGATATTTATTTGTATATGGTTCTTTTGGATTAGGAGAAGCAGTATTTATCTTTTTAAGGATACATTCAAAATCAGCGTATATCACAAATGGGTGCATGATAGATTTATTATAATCTTCAAAAGAAATCTTTTCACCAGGTTTAGGCATTGTAATTACAGCTGATTTATGATTACTACAATATTTTGAATGTTGTTCTAATCGTTCTTTTGTATGAAATGAATTAAGACATCGCTTACAAGGATATATTTTGTTTGCTGTTCTGAATACCTGAGAAGAGATTAATCTTGATAAATTATTGATGTATGTGTAATGTGAATTATTTCCAACACTAAAATATAAAAGATCAATGTGTGTTTCTTCATTTTTAAAGTTGTTTGAAATTTTTAATATTTGAACTTTGTTTGTATCCGTTAATCCATATACATTAATAGAAAGATTATTCTTTTTCTCAAATTTAGGAATATCTGTTAGTGGCATTGGGAAATTAAAATCTTTAATGTCCAAGGTATTCTCATATTTCATATATTGTTTTACTCTTTCTGAATTACATTTTGGTGGATGTAAGTGAGCAAGAACAGACCAGAGAAAACATTTATTATCATTATTCTTAATATTAACAACTGCCTTCTTTCGTTTTATTTCTTTTGGTAATTCAATATAAGAAGAAGCTTTAAGAGGGTTTGATTTTAGAATGTGTACATCTAAAAAGATGATTTTTTTAATATTGAATCCACTTCCTACCACTGTATTATCAACATCCTCCTCTTGTCTTGATAGTTCTTCATAAACCCCACTATTCAAAAAATCTTGAAATGATGTTATAAAATGAAGATCTGTCCTCATATAAGGAGTTTGTTCTTCATCTTGTCTTTTCATATTCATTTTCACTCCCATATAAAACTTTAAAGTTTTCATTTCTTTTAATGTTTTTTTAATAAATTTTTCAACATCAGGTTTCACTATTTCAATTGATTCAATTATTGATGATGGACCGGGTTCTCCAAATTGAAAAATCCTTATTTTTATATGCCCTTTAAATGCCCCATCAGTGTTTTCAATATAATAGTCTCCCTTTACTTTAAACTCATTTTTCTTGTGTTTTTCTGATTGAAGATGCCTATTATAACTACTCTTCAAAACATCCTTTGAGCAGGTATCACAATGTTTTCTTTCCAACTCAAGAGGGGATATTTTGTGAAATAGATTAAATGTGTGTTTGTTGGTTCGGAGGTGTTTTCTATAATGTTTATATTCGTGATTACAAACATCGCAGTATGTTGTATTCACCATATTTATATAATAAAACTTTGCTTAAACTAAAAATTTCTTGATGAAAATTTCGTTTATTTTACAGGTGAATCTGTGCTTAAACTAAAATTTTCTTGATGAAAATTTCGTTTATTTTACAGGTGAATCTGTGCTTAAACTAAAATTTTCTTGGCGAAAATTTCGTTTATTTTACAGGTGAATCTGTGCTTAAACTAAAATTTTCTTGATGAAAATTTCGTTTATTTTACAGGTGAATCTGTGCTTAAACTAAAATTTTCTTGATGAAAATTTCGTTTATTTTACAGGTGAATCTGTGCTTAAAACCATTTTATCCTCCAACTTTTTCACTTAATAAATACAATGTTTCAAGACACAAAAGACAAGTTTCAATCAATCTCTTCATTTGTTAAAGATGCTGAGAAATATGTCAAGGATGTAAAATTGAACAAAGATAAATATAACAACTATTGGATAAAAACAATTATGGTGGATATGATGAGTTCTTCAATTTACTTCAGTGGAAGGGCTTTTAGTATACCTGGAAGAACATCAATTAAGGTATCTCTAACAAAAGTTTCTCCTCTCCTTCTGGCAATATATTCAAAACTAGAAAAAGCAATGAAACAAGAAAAGGTATCAAAAAATAAAAACCTTATGGATGAAGCTTTAGAAAGAAAAGATAAGACCATCTGTAATATGCAAGGAGAAATTTGTATTTTTTTCAACAACCCTAAAGATATAAATCCTGATGAAATAAAGGATGTTAATATATCAGGTGAAATGACATTTCGTTCAATTGTAGTTAAGGATCATTTTAAAATTACCTTTAATATAAAAAATGTAGCAGTTGAATCTGTTAATGAAAAAATGTATATCGATATCGATGGTAATGTTTTTTCTACTAATTAAATGAGCCAATATTCAACTGAAGATTTTGAAGATTATGAGAGTGATTATGATACCGAGAGTTTGCATTCAAACGATAGTTATGACACCGAGAGTTTGTGTTCAAATGATAGTTATGAAAGTATAGATGATTCTGAAAGTATCGAAGATGATATCGAAGATGAATTTCAGTTTAAGTAAAGTTTTACATTATAAATATGAATAGTTTACTCGATTTTGAGCCTCTTGAATTCCATGATTCTCCATATGACAAATTTGAGAATTGTCCTGCGTGTGAAAGACGGGGATTAAACACAGAGTCAAAAGCCTATAAACAATGTATATTCTGTGATTATCTTCTAATTAATGATAATCAAAAATATAAAAAGGAAAATAATTCTTTTAGATTTACACCAAAAATGAATTACTTTACAAGATTGATTCGAGAAATGAATGTAAAGAACGAGGGTGAGAACACACCTTTCCTTACAAGGGAAGAAACTGAACGTATTAGAGAAATGTTCAAAGGATTGTTGTTATATCTTATTCATGGATGTGATTTTCAGGGAAATATCAACACAAGATATTGCATAAATAAAATAATGGATTATCTTGAAATTAAACCTGAACTTAGGATAAAATATAGAATTTCGAAAAAAGCCAAGAATAAATTAAATAACCTGTTTTCCAAATATATAAATGAATGATTTTTTACCTATTTGGGAAAATAAGATAAAATTTGACAACCATAAAAATCTCCCAAATTCATTAAGATGCCTCATAGTTGGTTCAAGTGGATGTGGAAAAACCTGCTTACTTTTAAAGATGCTCCTCACTCCCAACTTTTTAGATTATGATAATTTAATAATTTTCACAAAGTCGAGTTTTCAACCAGAGTATCAACTACTCTCACAAGGTTTTAATGCTGGTCTTCAAAAAAGAAGATATAATCGGTTTATTTAAACTTCAAAAAAACCTAAATGATTTTAACATTGAAGATATAATACAACTATTTTGTGATACACAGAGATGTAAAAAGAAATCAAAACCGATAACTTGTATTCTGAGTGATAATACGGATGATATACCGTCTCCCCAAGATTTGGATAAATCCAAAAAGAACCTCGTTATCTTTGATGATTGTGTTAATGAGAGAAACCAAACGGTAATGGACAGCTACTACACAAGAGGGAGACATTCTTCTTGTAATTGTATTTATCTTAGTCAATCGTACTTTCAGCTTCCTCGTCGTTCCATCAGAAACAATGCTAATACTTTTATTTTATTCAAGTTAAATTCAATAGATATAAACAATTTTTGGAGAGACAATTGTTCTACATTATGTAGTAAAAAGGAATTTGGGGATTACATGAAACACACGACTGAAAAATATAAATATATTGTTGTGAAACAAGATGAGATATTAAATGATATTTTTCAATAAATAAATGGATGCGAAAGAAAGAGCAAGAAGATTTAGGGAACATCAAGAGTTGGTTTCAAAAGTTGTAAAACAGCAGGAAGACATAAAGAAGAAACGCAGACAGAAACTAACGGGCGAAGAAGCATTTGAAAGAAAACAAGAGAAATTTTTTAAACCACTTTTAAAAACTTCCCAAGGAAAATGAAAGATGTTTCCACAGTTCCCACGGTAGAATATACTCCTAAAAAACTTCAAATGTTAAAAGATTTCAGTCAAATGACGGAGGAAGAATTAGAGCATTTAGGAGAATTAGAATATGATGATGAAGGTTTATTTCAACAACTGGAAGAGATTAATCGAAGCCCTGATTATATTGTGAATGCTCTTCAAAACAATGAATATTCAGCGGATTCAAAAACCAAAGCAGGACTCATTCCAACAGAACAATCAGCAATATTTCATCTTGTTCAAGAAAAGGTATTGATATTTAATGATGAATTAAGGTTCTTGGGTTCTGCTCAACCCCCTGTTAAACTAACTCCAAGATTAATGTTTCTTCTCACAAAGATGGAAGACAAGGTTCAACTGTGAGGGATGAATCAAAGTATATTGATAAACCATTGGATATGGAAAATAATGATGATAGAGTATATATTGATCTGCTGAACACTCTAAATTATAAGGTTATTCTTTCTGGTAAAAGTAGGAAGAATGAGAAGGAGAAACACATTATTCAGGCTTTAAGTATCCTTGGTTCAGGTGTTAGTTTTTCTTCCAAATGACCCATCGCAATTAGTTAATAGACTGTTATTGTTGTTAGGCAGTAAGAAGGCTGGAAATAACAATTGTTTTAATGAAGCATCAGCCATTTTAGACCAGTTGATGAACATGAAAATAATTAATAAATATCAATATAAAGACATTTTATCTCATATTAAATAAGATGAGAAGCACAATCCTTAGTTTCAATTTCACAACAAGCGACCACACATCTTCATTCCCATACCCACTACAACTTGACACAACAAAAAGAATATGAGGCATCTTTATTGTCCATGGAAACTTATAATACCTTATTTAATATAACTTGAGAAAAATGACAAGTTTAGTTATAATCCAGGAAGTGGATACAAAGCGATAACAGTCTCACCCGGAGCATATGAGATTTCTCAAATATCTTCCGAAATTACTCGTCTTATGAAAGAACAGGGTGATGAACCAAAAAATATTGTTATAAACATTCAAAAACATACTTCAAAATCAACGATTAAAGTTAAAAATAACTACAAGGTTGATTTCACAATTGATAATTCATTTAGAGAGTTATTGGGTTTCTCCTCAAAAAGATTGAAACTAATGGGACGTTTTACAGTGATAATGTCATTCAAATATCCTCAGGAATAAATTCGGTGTTAATTCACTGTGATTTGATTGATGGTGCTTATAATGATGGGAAAAAAACAAATACAATATTTTCATTCAGCGCATACTCAACCCCAATTGGTTATAAATTCAATATGGAACCCAAAAATTTGGTTTATCTACCTGTGTCAGGAAAAACCATACACAGAGTAAATTTTAGGATAACCGACCAAGATAATCGTGTGATTTCTTTTAATGGAGAAGTTATATCCATCAGAATTCACCTACGTGAAGTTTTCCAATAAATAAATACGATGGTTATTGTGAGGAAACACGAGTTGGGAAAATATAAAATAATTACAGGGGATGGGATGTTCCTTTCCCCATACTACAAGGGTGAAGGTATGTATCTTGGTAGAGGATACTATAAACCTAAGAGACAAAGGGGTGTTGGGCATCAATTTAGGAGATGGGATAATTGATACTCTCATGGGTATTGGTTCAACTATTCTTAAACATAAAGATCTAATTGGTTCAACTGCTTCTGCTGTGGGAAATGTTGCAGGTGCTGTAAAGAGTATAAAAGATGCCCAGAAGGAATCTCATAAATTACAAGCAATAAAAGAAATTAAGAAAGGCAAAACTCAGTTGTCCCCCCAAGAACGACAGAAAATAATTCAAATACTTGGATCAGGGTTTCAAAAGTTTTAACATCTTTTTTTCCTAAATAAATACAAGTATGGAAGCAATTGATAGTATCTATGATTTGGATGATACTATTATTATCTCAAACTCCACTAAAAAAGAAGATTACTTCAAGGTAAATGCAATAACTGGAACAGACTGGAATACGAATGGTACAAAAAGTTTTGAAATAAATAATCAACAAACCTATTTGAATCTCCGAAAGTTTCTTGTTGTGTAAATTTAAATTCACTAAGGCTGGGAATAACACAAACGCTACACTTGTAAATGATTTCTTCTGGAAAATGTTTGATAGTGTGCGTTTGTATATTGGAACACAAGAAGTTGAAGCGGTTGATTATGTCTCTGCTGTATCTGAAATGATAAAATTTACACTCTATACATTCAGTGATAGAATGGGAAAGGGGTCTGTCGAAGGTTTTATTCCTGATATGTCAACGGGAACAAACACAGACCCTGGGTATACTCAAAGAGAAAGGAATGTATAATGATGATACAAAAAGCAGAAAATAGTTTTACTGTGGCAGTTCCTCTTAAAGGTATATTTGGATTTTGTGATCATGATAAAGTTCTGTATGGCCTTAAAATTAGATTTCAACTACAAAGGAATGATAATGAAAATCGATTGCTTTTTGGTGTTGGTAGTGCTTTTTGGTGATCAGAATAAATTTGTAATTGAGGAAATGAGTTGGTATATCAGTGAATATACTCTAATCTTAAAACAGAAGAGATGTTGAATCGAAGACTTAACTCAAAGAAACCACTCAGTGTATCATACCTCAAAAGAAGATGTCAACACGTTAAACTCAATCAAACTACTTACACGTGGAATTTGGGTGTTCTGGAAGGAAAGCCACGATATCTGTGGATCATTTTTAAAAAGCCAGATGGTGATACTGCGACTGATAAGAATAATGCATTGAGTGATAATGCTAAGGTGAAACAACTTCGCGTTTCTCTAGATGGAACATTTTACCCACGAGATAGATTGGAAATTAATTGGGGAAAAAATGATTTTGCTGAAGCATACAAGTCTTACCAAAGGTGTGTGAAAGTAATGGAAATAAAGAACCTATTTTGGATATGACAGCATTTAAAAGTTTGTATACAATCTATGCGTTTGACCTGAGCGCTCAAAAGGAAACTATAAAGTCTATTCAGTGGATACTTCCCTATACATTGAAGAGGAGAGAGTGAAGAAGTTGATACATATTGTTTGCTTTTGGAAGAAACAGAATTGCAGATTAATACAGATAATGGTGTGATGATTAGTCTCACATAATTTTTGTTAAATAAATGAGTGGCAAAGTACCAACTGGGGTATATGTTAATCAAATCAATCTTCATAAACTATCATCTTGTGTTCAAAATCAAAAGCCTTGTATGCGATTAACGTTAATACAATTCAGAGAAAAGGAGCAGTAAGAATTGATGTTTTTCTCACAAGAGAACAGGTTAAAATCTTGAATGACACTGGCTCACTTAAAAATTAAAATGACAAAACCAATGTTGAAAAAATATTCAATAAGAGGCAGTGGAGGATTTCTCCCATTTCTAATTCCTTTATTTGCTGGTTTAAGTGCGGTTGGAGCATTGACGGGTGGTATTTCAACAGCGGTGAAAACTGCCAACGAAAGGAAGGCTCAACTCCAGGCTCAAAAAGAATTGGAAAGACATAACAAAGAGTTGGAGAAACAAATTAGTGGAAGTGGTGTAATTGTCGATTTTGCTGAAAAACTTGAAGGTCTGCCTGATAAAGCGAGATTGCTAGTTGGAGATATGCTTTCTTCTATAGCACAAGCAGGTGTAAAATTAACGAAAAGAGGTAATGGATTATATCTTTCTAATAAATAAATGAGCATTGATGAGTGGTTGAAAGAATTTGGAAAGAATACAACATCAAATTTACAACTTTTCAAATATTGTAAGAAATTAAAAATTCATAATGTGGTTATTTGTATGAGAGATGAATTAACAAATGTGTCGAAACATACAAAGAATATTATTATGAACTTAGAAGATAATGATGAGAACGGTTCTCATTGGGTTTGTATTTTTAATAGTCAAGACAAATATTATTTTGATAGTTTTGGTCTTCCACCACCTGTTGAAGTCATAAAATTCTTACAGAATGGTGTTTATCAAACATTTCAAGTCCAAGAATTAAATTCCAAGTGTTGTGGTCAATTATGTCTATATGTGTTATTTCAACTCAACAAAAATAAAAAATTTTATGATATTATTTTTAATCTAATATAAATGACTTATGTTGGTAAAGATGGTTCTATCTTTGGTGTATCTCAAGAACTGGATATTGATTTATCAAATTATTACACAAAGGCACAGGCTGAGCGACATAAATATAATATAAACAAAAATATTAACATGAAAAATGCTTATAAATTAAAAAATTATCCAAGCCCGACTGACGCGAATGACTTGGTGAGATTAAGCGATTTATCACAATATATATACTTAAATAAAACGGCTGTGTATTCTAAAGATACAGAAGTGTTGATATTATCTCCAGGTCATACAGAATTCACAGTTCGAATTAAAATAAATTTTTATAAAGAAGGGCGTATCGTTTGTATGATAATAGAACAATGGGGGTATGATATGAATGATTTAGGGTATAATTGGTCATTTAAAATTAACCTCGAAGACCTGGAACAATTAAATCAGTCTCGTAAGGAAGAATATTATCCACTTGGTATCGAGAATGAGTTTTGTGGAGCCACGATTAGTAAACAACAAATAAAAGAATTTAATAAGGGTAAATATAATAATGGTTTTGCCCTTGTTTATCTCATGAAAACAGAAAAAACAGGATTATATATAATAAGTAAGGAAATACAAAATGATTTAACTATGGGAAGATGGGGAGGTGTTTCGTGCCATAATATTGTTCTAACATATATTTCTAATACATAAATGACAACAAGAAGGCTTCAAGAAAATTATCATTTCTGTGTCCAAGCATACCTTCAAGAAAAGGGTATTCGGTATTTTAATAAATATGTTCTACAACATAAGAATGAGGTATTTTCAATAAAAAGATTGGCATTATGCTGATGTTGATAAACCGACAACTTTAGATTTAATTAGAATGTTAAATAATGAAAAAAATTATAAAGTTAAGGTAAGGCTCTTTTAGAAATTCAAAAGAAATTTTATTGGTTTCCTGTTGTAAAAAAATTATTTTGGATACAGGAATAACAAAGAAATCCTGATGAATATATGTATAATATTCTATGGGGTGTAAACGATTCAAGGATAGTAAGGGATGAGGAAGGAGTTGAAGAAGAGAGGGAAGAGGAGGAAAAGGAGAAGGAGGAGAGGGAGAAGAAAGAGAAGGAGGAAAGAGAGAATAGAGAGAGGGAGGAAAGAGAGAGGAGAAGAAAGAGAAGGAGGAAAAGGAGAATAGAGAGAGGAGGAAAGAGAGAAGAGAGAGAGGAGAAGAAAGAGAAGGAGGAAAAGGAGAAGAGAGAAGGAGGAAAGAGAGAAGAGAGAGAGGGAGGAAAGAGAGAGAATGAATAAATATCAAAATATGGAAACCAGTGAGATTCAAAAAAGATTGGTGGTATTACAGAAAATAACTCAACCCACCGAGGAGGAAAAGAAAGAATTGACAAGTCTATTTGCAATACTATCGACAAGATATGGATTTTAATTCAAGTTTTTCATTTTTTTTTTTCTTAAATAAATGGAGGAGAGAGTGAAAGCATTTCTAAGGATTCTTTATGTTTTAAAAATTAAGATTCAAATGTGCATGTTGGAAACTAAAAAGGTTTTTGCACTCTGCAGGAATTTTTCTCATAAATAAATGAGTTATTGTCTCAAATATAAAAAGAAAACTAATACTAAAAATATTTCATATATTAAAAGTAAAAATAACAGGGTTATACAAAAAGGTATATGTTCGGTGTGTGGTTCAAAAAAAAATCAATTTATCTCCAAACACAAACTCCGAGGAGATATACAAAAGTTTTTATCAGGAAGTAAATTTACAACTACTGGAATACCAGGTGAATTACATCTTCCACGGTATTCTTTCTGTCCTCCACGCACAAACTTGGATAAAAGATTAGATGAGGCAGACAATCCTAAATCCTGGAGTAAACCAATCAATAGAGTTGATGAAGTGTGCATGAGACACGATATTGATTATGGGAATACCACAACGTTGGAAGAAAAGCATGAAGCCGATAGAGAAATGTTGTATAATTTGTCTCTGATACAAAATCCAACCTTGAGAGAAAAGTTGATAGGTTCATCGTGAAGAAGATGATTAGTGCTAAATTGAAACTTGGACTTGGAAATTCAAAAAACTTATAGGCTCTAATGATGCCATTAAGACTGAAGAGCAATTAGCTGATGAATTACATAAACCAATATTCACAAAGTTTCAGAGAAGGAAAGTTTATTCCAAGGAAGTAGATTATATCTGGTCTGCTGATTTGATTGAACTCAATAATGATAAGGGGTACAAGTATGCTTTAACCGTTATTGATTTGAGGAGTAGATATGTGTGGGTTGTCCCTTTAAAAAACAAAACAGGTAATACTCTTATGTTAGCTTTTCAACAGATATTTAATAAAAGTAAGAGAAAACCTAAAAAATTGTGGACTGATGAGGGTAGAGTTTTATAACAAGACATTTATGAATTTTCTAAAAAATAACTATTACATTATACAGTACCTTTAATGAAGGGAAGGCAGTTGTTGTTGAACGTTTTAATCGTACCTTAAAAGAGAGACTATATAAAAAATTCACACAACTCGGTTCACAACAATGGTCATCTTTTATTCAGGATATTGTGGATAAGTATAATGACACGATTCACACGGCAACAAATATGAAACCATCAAAAACATTTACAAAATTAAAATATGAAAAAGAGATTAATGTCAGAAAACCTAAGTTCAAAGTTGGTGATATCGTAAGAATATATAGGTGGAAATCTCATTTTGAAAAAGGTTATACGAAAAGATGGACCAACGAGCTTTTTAAAATTGTTGATGTAATAGATACGGTTCCTTGGACTTATAAGATATATGATTTGGAAGGGGAAGAGATTTTAGGTTCATTTTATTCACAGGAATTACAAAAGACAAAGATAAATTGAAATTTTTGACTCCGCCCCTTTTGGCTCCACCCATACAAGCCCCCGCCCACACAAGCCCCGCCCACACAAACCCCACACAAACCCCACCACACACCCCCCACAAGCTCCAATAAATTGAAATTTTGACTCCGCCCCTTTTGACTCCGCCCACACACGCCCCTCCCACCGAAGCCCCGCCCACACAAACCCCACACAAACCCCACACAAGCTCCACACAACCTCCACACAAAAACTCCACACAAGCTTCACACACACAAACCCCACACAAGCTCCACCCATATTCATCATATTCACATAAGTGGTGATTAGTTAATTAGTTCCCCACACACACAACATGTTTATTTAATTAAAAAATTATCCACCCATCCACACAAGCTCCACTCATCCACCCATCCCCCCATCTCTCCACCCATCCATTTATCCACACAAACCTCATCCACAGAAGCCTCATCCACATTCACCCCTCCCACACAAGCTCCACCCACATAAACCCCTGCCCATATAAACCCTGCCCACATAAACCCCTCCCACATAAGCCCTGCCTACACAAGCTCCACACAAAACTCTACACATAAACCCCTCCCACACAAGCTCCACCCACATAAACCCCGCCCACACAAGCCCCACCCACCCACACAAACCCCACCCACTCACACACCCCGCCCACACAAGCCCCTCCCACACACACCCCACCCACACAAGCCCCACCGAAGCCCCGCCCACACAAGCCCCGCCCACACAAGCCCCACCCCCTCATCCCCCCTGTGCGCCCCACCTTTGACCCACCACCTCCCTCATCCCACCCCCACCCTTCCCCACACACACACATGGGGAGGAGGGATGGGATGAGGGGGTGATGGGTCGTGAAGGCGCACCTACCCCCCTCCTCCCCCAACCCCCCCTTTACATCTCTTTTATTCTTTTCTTGTAATTCAGAATCAAGTAATTGTAAACAAAACAAATATAATTTATTAATATTGAAAATATTAAATATTCATTTGCGAGAATGTACAATCTTTCCCAGCAATCTTCTTCAGATGTCTTGTGATTTCGAAACTCAGACACCATATTCTGTTTTGAAACAAAAAAGTGGATAATAATTAGGTTCTATAAAGATAATTACATGGTAATATGAATAAGCCTCGTTGACCACTGAATTAACACACCAGGAGCCTGTCATCCTTTCATGGTCAATAAAATGAATTCCAGTGTACTGACAAAACCACGTCCAAACTAATGATGCAACCAACATAAGGCGACATTCTAAAGAGAGTGATATTAATAATAATTCAGAAATATTTACCTCAGAAAATCATGTGTTGTCGAGTGATATTAATAATAATTCAGAAATATTTACCTCAGAAAATCATGTGTTGTACAAGATTGCTTCAACAGCTGATGTTGTGTGATAGTGCTGAAAAAAAAAAAATAAGTCAAGGGTATAGATGAAGAGACAGACAGGGAAAGCAACACACACACACACACACACACACACACACACACACACACACACACACACACACACACACACACACACACACACACACACACACACACACACACACACACACACACGCACACACACACACACACACACACACACACACGTGCCTCACCATTGGTTTAATTCATTCGAGATCAGAGACCAGTCATTATAAATCATTGGCCTCTTCAATAAGAGCAGAGAGAGGTAGGTAGAAAGACAGACAGAGAGAGAGGCACACACACGTGTCTCACCATTGGTTTAATTCCTTCGAGATGAGAGGACGTGATAAGACTTCATGCCACTCATTGAAAATGTCTTTCAATTCTCTTCTAAAATCATTGATCTCTTCAATAAGAGTATTAATTTCATGAACCACGTCGTGATATGTGAACTCAATTTCTTCCAATGCCCTGTCAGGAAAAAAATATATATATATCAGAATTATCATGATTTAATTAATAATCATTTGCTTCATCGTTCAAAGAGAAAAGCATACACAAACTTACCAACTCTGTAGTGGGCTGTTGGCTTCATCGGAAGAAATATCGTCCATGCCTCAGTTGTAAAAATGAAAATCCCGTCTGGCAGAAACTTTGTCTGGCGAACCGCTTATAAAGCAACGATGAGGAAATTGCTTAATCATTGGGTGTGGGCATAGGAAATGACAAGCTTCTCTTAATGATCTCATCTGGCCACCGCCCGAGTTGCAAATCGTTTTTGGACATAAACCACGCCATAAAAGTTTTGATTCAAATGTTTTCAGTTCGTGTTCTGAGATAAAATATAAACACGAGACCTTGTCTCACAAGAATAGTTCCTATTTTTTCACAGCATGACAGTCCAAAACCACTTCCTCATTCACACAGCACGGCCGTGTCAAAAAAAACACTTCCTCATTTTCACGGCATGAATTGAAACCATTTTAAACAAAACTTTTTTTTTGATATGGTTTATGTACAAAAATGATTTGCAGCTCTAGCGTTGGTCAGATGAGATCATTAAGAGAAGTTTATCATTTCGTAATGGCACAAAAGGGGTATCTTAAAAAATATAAAGATTCAAATGTTTTGTTTTCAATATTTTAGATGGGGATTATTGTGCAAAGAAAATTAAACTATTGAAGGAATTTGAGAATGAACAAATGTTTATAGGTTCAATGAGTGAGCTAAACAATATGCATTGGTTATTTGATAAAGAGTGCCCCGAGGCTTAGACGTTTCAGATATTTCTTTCGAATCACCTTTAACAAATCTTTATCTTGTTGTATGGGCTATTTGAATAGAGAGCCCCTAGGTTAAAAGGGGAAATAAAAAAATGGCCATTTTTACAGCCATTTTTCCCTGCTGTGCAGGGGTTTGGCTTTTTCTTGAGGCAATGTTTTATGGCCGGATGCCCTTCCTGACACCAACCCTGGTCTCCTCTTATGACACACAGGGATATGGTACACCTATTCTAACCGGGGCATACACCGGGACCAGTACACTGGCACTCATTTCGCCGACCTCGGAAGGATGGCAGGCTGAGTCAACCCCCTGGTGTTAATTCAGCAGCCAACGGGATTTGAACTCAGGACCCTGGGATCCCAAGCCGCCACCCTAACAACTAAGCCAACACCAGGCTCCAGGTTAAAAGGGGAGACAAATAAATATACCTTGGGCTAAAAAGGGGATTTATTTTTTCAGGGGAAAAAAAAAGAAAAATTTCATGGCTGAAAATCCCCCATTCATTTACATGGGGAAAAGTGAGCCAGAACCAGTATTCTTTCCCTACTGTGACGTCTTATCACCATGTCTTGTCATTGGTCGACAGATAAATGGCCATAACTTGGGAACCGTTACGTTTTAGCTCTCATACGAGCCTCGACCAAGGTATACAAAAAAAAACAAAAAAAAACGCTCGTCTGATTAATATCAAACCTTGAAAAGGCACATCAATAGCTGAAACGGATGAAGAACGATATCAAACCTTGAAAAAGCACATACTCAGGTCCCAGAGTCAATTGTGACATCATATCAAAAAAAAAGAGAAAGCATTGTGACGTCATTCGTGACGTCATAGCACCGTGTCCTGTCTGGTTGACAGACAATATATAGGTCGTTATTGGTTGACAGACATTGGTCATTGTATCACGTTATTCTTTTTATTACTGTCAATTATTGTGCTATTATTATTATTAATATGCTGTTATTCTGAGAAAAAATGGCATGATAAGGTGAGAAGGTGGAACAACACTTCAGCTGCCATATATACACCTTTTCAACACTGAAAAAAGCAATAAAATGGCCTTAACTTGGGAACCGCTCGTCCGATCGACATCAAACCTCGAAAAGGCACATCTGCGGGGCCCCGGCAATATTCCTGGCAAGTTTCAATCGGATCGGACCGGTGGTCGTCGAGAAACTGCGGTCGCAGACAAACAGACACACACACACACACACACACACACACACACACACACACACACACACACACACACACACACACACACACACACACACACACACACACACACACACACACACTGCTGGAATTATCGACTATTCGTTGACTTGGTTAGCCATGTTACAAGCTTCTTTTATCTGACTCTTGGGCAACTCTCTCTTGCATTAACCCTGCTCTCTATAAGCAGCAGCCAGTTAATGGCAACTCAATAATAGCAAGTGAAGTGTTGTTATCCAGCGTTGTCGAGTTTTATTCTTGAACCTCCTTTTAATTGAAGCATATTGGTGGCAGAATTCAGCGGTAATCTTCATGACGTCTTCAAAGCACAGGCTCTGCACAAACTGAATTAATGTGTATATAAACAAGAATTAAGACTCTGTCTCTAGATGTTTAGTTGCAAGTTGATGGCAGTTTAGTTGTTGCACTACTTCACCATGTAATTTATCCTGACAAACTTTCCGTAACTTGTTCCATAATCGCTCATTAAATTTGTGCATAAATGCACTTTTGTAATGCATTCACAACTGTAACAACCAATATATATATATATATATATATATATATATATATATATATATATATATATATATATATATATATATATATATATATATATATAATTCCATTAATCGAAGCTCATGATGGAGCTTTAAACATAAAAAGCCGGCCAAAAACATTGTTTTTTCAGTGATGTGGTTTCCAACATTTAAAATATACCTTTTTATTATTCCCAGGGAAACAAGGTTCATTGATGCCACGGAGAATATCTGCAACCAGCTCCTTCAGTACAACGTGCACAAGGAGAGGGATGGGAGCAATAGGTTTGCCAAGGTAAACTACTTTTGTTTGTTCTCGTCAAATTGAAGTGTTTTTTCCAAAACTCGCTTGGTCCATGTTCAATCATTGTCAAACTACAGTTTTCTAGTGGAACAGATAACACAAAATCGTTCAAATGCTGCTGCAAGCATAACAATAGCAAGAATATTCTATTCGGGTCACTTTTCAAGGAAAAAGGGCGAGCCAATTGAAATTTCAATATGGTGGCCATTTTTCAAGATGGCCATCAATTGGCTCCAAAAATGCAACTTCATTGTGGAAATTGATGGAGTTGTCCGATTAAAGTGATTTTGGTGTCAATTCACACGTTTTAGACCATGCTGAAACCGATTCTGCTTTGAATAAACATATATGGTGCTTAAAAAAAAAAAAATTTTTTTTTTTTTTTTCAAATTCCTTTTCATGGCTTGAGCTACCATGGCTACCACGATCAAAATTTGTCCAGAGTTTCTAATAATGCTTGTGAAAGGAAGCTGTTGCATTCGACAAAAACTGTGCACATATTAAATCTGCTGCTTCCTAATATTGGTCTCCATTTCATCGATTAAAGCAAGTAGTAAAGTGTCCCGATGATAGCAGTCCCCCAATTTTTCCTGTGCCTAGTGATTGTTGTCCAACTAGCCCTGGCAAGTACAACTACATACAGCTGTACAACTAAGTCTATAGCAGTAGCATTTGCACCTTGCACTACTACATTCTGTCTTGCACCCAAATTTGGCTAATTCATGGCAGTTTTTCACAATAGCTGGAAGGGCAATCCAGAAGATCTTCCACATCTTACCGTGCTTGATCCATCCCCAGGCATATGGGCTCTGAGTGTCTGGTTGGCGGACTAATGCCTGACCCCATACGCATCCTGCCTGATGAGCAGCAAGTTTGGCATGTTCTTTGAGTGCTGCTTAAGTTGGTGGTATTGAGTCGTATGATCTCTGCTTTCGGGCAAATGGATTAAGCCTTGCCTCATTAATAGTTGTGACTGCACCTGTCGTACATTAAGACCACAAACTTCTCCAGAGTTTACAGGTCAATATCCTCCACGATGGATGGGCACTGACTGAGCTTGGTGAAGGTGCTCGAGGCCTCATCACACACGTTCCATTTCTGCCATGCAGATTACTTTGCTTTGCCATGGAAGGCCAACATAACATCATAGCCACTGAAGGCATGGGGAAAAAATAAATAAATAAATAAAGGATCCCACATGTTTTCTCTGGTCCGACGGCAAGAAAAAAAAAAATCATGTACAGCAATCCATCGACTGTTATGTCGATGCTAAAGTCGATGTCGATGTCGATTTCCTATGCTAAAGGTAACCCACGTTTTTTTTTTTGTTTTTTTTTTCTCCAAGGCCAAGCTCAATCAGAGAGGGCATAACAGATGTGACTGACTACAACATCCGTGTTATTAGCTTCGATTATTGGAGATTTGTATCCCTCTATTGCTGTGTGTTGGGCATGTACAAATATGCGTGTCTG
This sequence comes from Eptatretus burgeri, assembly GCF_056783735.1. Classification (NCBI taxonomy): domain Eukaryota; kingdom Metazoa; phylum Chordata; class Myxini; order Myxiniformes; family Myxinidae; genus Eptatretus; species Eptatretus burgeri. The sequence goes on along the minus strand of NC_140970.1, from coordinate 3,194,262 downwards.
CCTTTTTGTGGGGACATAGAGCTATTTCATCCAGGTGGGCTGTTTTGTTGCTGATGGCATTTTCTCCCTGTGTCACAATGACTGTTTGTTTTTTTGTATACTTTCTTGAAGCTCATATAAGAGCTAACACGCACAACAACAGAAGGGGCCAGAGACATTAGTAGATCGGTGGAAGGGAGAGGGATGGGGCATGGTACATGTGGCAAACAACATTGGCACGACAGGGACTTTCAGGAAGGAAAACGGGGAATTTGAAGGAGGTGAGTTTGGGGTGGATTAATGGGGGTAGAAAAGATCTTTTTGGATGGAGGGGAGATGAGAATGGGGTGAACAGCTGTTTTGAAGACCTGGAGGGAAGAGTGAGATTGAAGATTGTGTGGAGGTTTGTTCCCGGGGCAGGAAAATAGAGGAATGAAAGACTGAAGGTGAGCAGTAATTCTTGATTTGGGCAGTTTTACCAGAAGGGGGTTGCTGGTGGACCTTGAGCGCCCTGCCAAAATATTGGGGGACATATCACAGACAGAATGGTGGGGAAAGGCTGGAAAGGAGTCGGTGGAAGACAAAGACCACCGACCTGCCTGCAATGAGAGACCCAAAGAGTCAGCTTCGTCGCATGAGATACCAATGATCCAAAAAGCCTCGATTTCCACAGCGTGAAGCCGAGGTAGGTGTGAGGCAGGAACACCAACCCAGAGGGGAGAGCAGTACTCCATCAGTCTGCAGATTAAAGCTTTGGATGTGATTAGGAGCTCAGGTGTGCCAAGGAAGGACTTTGCACGACAGAAGATGCCCAATCGGAGACTGGCTTTGGAGGCCAGCTTGGAAATGTGGCTTTCCCAGGAAAGATCATGGCAGATAGTGACACCCAAAAGCTTGAGGGACAGAACTTTTTCAAGAGGATTGTTGAGAAAGTGGGGTGGGGGTTTGCAGACGGTCCTTTCGGAGGGATATTGTGTGAGTGTGAGATTTGTCAGGATTGAAAGACATGTTCCAAGTGTTTGACCAGCTTGTGATTTAATGCAGATCTGCAGAGAGTGAAGAGGCTGCTGCTTGCCGATCTGAGGAATGAGGGATGGTACGACAGAGGGTGGAGTCATCAGGAAGGAGATGGGATTTTTCCAGAGAGTTGGAGAGATCATTGAGGAAAACCAGAAAAAGAACAGGGCCCAGAACACTGCCTTGAGGAACTCCAGCCTGGACAGGAAGTGGGGATGAGAGAATTCCATGAAGAGCCACGCGTTGAATGCTACAGGAGAGGAACTCTGAGAGCCATGAGTGGAGATTCCCTTGGATACCAAACGAAGAGAGTTTGGTGAGCAGTGTGGGGTGCCAGACCATATTGAAAGCTCGCGATATGGCTCTGATCTCATGTCTGGTATTGAGGACCTCCCTCCATCCATTGTTGGGAGAGCAGAAGCAGCATGTACAGGGTAGAGTGACCTGGTCTGAATACAAATTGATGATCGGAAATCAAGACATTGGAGAAGAGGAAGCATTTAATGTCAGAGGCAACGATGGATTCCATGACTTTGCTGATGACTGGGAGAAGGCTGATTGGTCTGTAGTTGCAGGGATCTGGTTTTTGAGCCTTTTTTTTTTAATGTAGAGCGGTAATGTTTGCTGATTTCCAAGCAGATGGTAGATGACCTTGAGTAAATGAGAGCATGAATAGAACAGAGAGAGGGTGAACAAGAGCAGAGGAGCAGGTTTTTAGGACGCGTGGGCTGATGCCATCTGGACAGGTTGCAGAACCTGAGTTGAGGTTTGATGGCAAACTCTCCACTTTGTCAGGAGAAAAGGACAGAGAGTCTAGGGACAGCTGGGTGCGACTGGGTAGGGTGGGTACAGAAAACGATGGGTTTCGGACACAAGATTTAGAAGCAAACACAGAATTTAGGCATTCAGCCTTTTCACATGCGATGTCAGTGGTGCAGCCTTTTGACATTAGGGAGGGGATGGAGGGGGAACATACACCAGAAACAGATTTGACCAGATGCCACCAGGATTTGGAGGAGGGTTTGAGAGTTCAGACTTGAGATGAGAAAGATGTTGTTTCCTGGCTCTCCTGATGGTAGACACTTGTTCTGAGCTTTGTGGAAGGAACTGAAATTGTCCTCAGGTGGATTTGCTTTCCATGAGGCAAAGGTTTGTAGTTGTAATTGTGGTCATGTGAGGGGTTTTGGGTTTTTTTTTTTTTTTTTTTTTTTTAATCTGCAAGGAAATGGAATAGTTCTGTTTTGTTGTTGTCATCTCGAAGGAAGCTTTGCCAGTTTGGTGGAGTTTTGTTTCACTCTCCTCCTGAATGCTTTTCCTCGTTTAGACCTTGCTTCATACTTCAGGCTGGACTGCCAGTATACTACATCAAACACAATGTCAGTCCTCTTGAATGTGGTGCAGTGTGACTATTTTAGAAAGTATGTCTTTTCTGGCAAATTCATCAAACGTCTTGGGCATACGTGTTGGCAAGGGCATTCACCAATGCTGATCTGTCCACAATAAAAACATCTGATTCTGGTTTTATCTCTGGCATCGTCACTTTGTCTTGCATTTCAGTCAACTGAGACTTTGTGCACAAGCAAAGTTTCCCATTTGTCACGGAGAGATGTGGGAGCTGATTGGTTCTCATGCTTGAAGAACTCTTGCAAGTCAAACAGTCTTTTTTGGCATGAGATGAAGAGTTGGGAGAACAGATGGTAGTCATCCTTGAGTACTTTCATCTCGGATCTGTTGACAGCTGGTTTATGGTTAAAGAAGATCATCTTGTTCTTCTGGATAGGCTGGTAGAAAGAGAAATGATGTCATGTTGTAGATCTGCCATGAATGATTTCAACTGGTCTTTGCCTTTCTCGTGATGTGTTGCTATCAGTTCAACAGCATTAGGATCGGCATTGTCCTTTGTGTCCAGCTGACAGAGGCAACATTTGCTCCAGTTGGTTTGCTATCTTGAGATGAGTAAGTCAATAGGTTAAGCCTGAGGGTTTGCCCTTTTACCACCTTTTACCATATGGAATACAACTAGATTCATGCATTTGCCCTACAGTCTACACCAAGCCCGATCGTTCATCCAATGCCAGTTAAATCCCATGCCATCTGTACACCATCCAGATAACAAAACCCTGTTATTCTTGGCTTTGCTTTCCCATGCTGGTGCATTCTGTCGATTCAGGTGCAGCTATTTAACCTTTGACAGGTTGATTGGATCGCATTTGGGATACTAACTTTTAGTTAGCTGACATTGAACCCCATGCTAAGTTGAACAGCAGTGAACTGTCACCAGTGTGCCCTGGTAGTGCATGACATTCGTTCTTCTTTGGTCCATGACAATTGATCCATGGCTGTGATTGTCACTCAAGTGACCACATTTCTTAAGTGGAGAACTCTTTGTGCACCTCAAGGTTGGAGCTCGATGTATTCCGTTGCACAGAGATATACTCTGTGTGCTATACTCACATAGATTAGTCTACGAGCCAACGCGGTGTACTAGGGTGTGGCTGTTGCTGTGCACTAGCGACTTCTAGGAGCCATAGGTGAGAATTGGGTGAGTAGCGAGAACCAGTGTAAGTACTGTCCATCCAAAGGATGTGGCTGATCGTTGAAACAAAGGTACTACCCCATACTGCTACCCACCCCGTGTGGAGTATGCTGATGATTTTGAAAAAGCAAGAATGATGGCCTTTGCAATTTCTTTTGGTTGTAGCCTTCTTTGGTGTTGGAAATGTGGGATGGATCACACCGATGACCAAGTATCCCTTTTCGGATTGTTTTGAGTATCAAGCTGCTGTGGTTAACCAATTTTTTTCAAGACAATTTTGCTGTGGTTAACCAACCAAAAGCTTTTTTAGACGTTGTTTTTCAGTATCTTTGTTCCAAGAGCTCTTTTGGTATTGTCACCAAATTTAAAACCTCCAGTTTGTGCGTTCATGTTTCCTGCTGTCTTCCACTGCTGTGTACATCAGGGCATGAGTGAGACATTCCAAACATTGCATGGATTGGTGCACAAAGGTGTCAAGGTGGTGATGGATATTCCTTACGAGCTGTGGAATGAGACCTCTGCGGAAGTGGCCGACCTCAAGAAACAGGTGCTTGAGTGGAGGAATGCCATTTGATGTTCTTAATTTTATCGTTATCTTTAAAGGTAGTGGAGAGGAAGTAGATGTTGCAAAAATAACAAGTGATACCTTCATTGATTAGTGGATTGTTTTCTGCTTTTTCTTCAAAGTTGGTCGATTTCTCAAGCTCAGGCAAATCTACAAATCGCCTCCACTGTATGAATCCATGTTACCAATGACTATCACAACAGAAAGACATTTGGTGACCTTTACAGGTTGCATCGTGATTGTTGCCGTGATCCAACGGTGTTCTGACAATTTGGTGTGACCAATCCATCAAACTTCATTAACATCTTGTTTATTACACAGCAAACACATTGTGATAATGCCTTTCCATTTGTTCATGCTCCTTTCAGGGAGTTACAATTACATTGTTGCACTTTTGTAAACTCAACAGGTGGGCTTGTGCATACATTATGCATTGCATTGCATCCCATCGGTACTCGACTCTCAAGCCCAGGTACATTTGGCTGTTCCCCTTCAGGAATCGTTCAGTCACCTTTCGTCCATTATTGAGAAATGTAATTCTAAAACTCGTGGATATAGCTGTTAAGAATGGGTGGTAAAATGGTGTGCGATTTGATAGGATGGGACGACCACTATAACGATCCCATGATGGAATGGTGCCGAGGAAGCGCTGTCACCAGAATGCTGTGACCTAAACTAGCTTGGCGAACGCTTTGAGAAGCTTGCTTTTCTTTGAGAAGAGGCCGAATTGCTCCCTGCCCCCCCTCCAACTCTATCACCACACATAATGTAAAGGAGTTGTAAGTAAGTTTCGATGCTTTAAACAGAATTGTAAGACTTTATTAATGATGTCGATGAAGTGCGAGTGACACAAATGCACAAAGCGGTGAGACAAGGTACAAAGCGAAAACAAACACCTTCCTCTTAGTGTTGTCGATTGGGAAAGATATAATTAGTGCATTCTACGTGAAGCGGTCATGCATCCATGCCGATTGATTTGGACAGGCAAATTGTGTTGAAAGTTATTGTCGATCATTCATGCTGTCGATATTAGAGATGTATTTATCATTTCAGTTTCTTGAAATCCTTCCTCGTGCACGTGGATTTTACTTTCAGGCTTTGCAGCCATTCTTGGTCCTGGCTAGCTCCTAAAACTGTATCTCCTCCAAAAAAAACAACTGCACCCTCATTCCGTAGTGCGACATGATGATGGGGGATTACGAAGAGGTGTTGGAGGACTGGTTCTGGCACCACCAGGATGAGGATCTGCGCGACTTCTTTTGCGAAAAACACGTTCTCAAGGACAACGAGACTGGTGAGAACAGCAGGCCATCTGCAACTTGGAGTGTGTCAACGATTGTGTGTACATGATGCACCCCTCCAAGCGAGGCAGCTTAAGGCCATATTTTCACGAGATAGGGACAGGCCAGATAAAAGCACCAAAACGTCACCGTGTTCTTTCGGTCCACAGCTTTAATTTTAGAAGCGTAGCCACACAATCGGTAAATGTCTCATATCATTTTTGTGATAATGTATGAAAATTACCTTGTATGCATTCCATGCATTTTCATGAGGAATATTGGCAGCTGATTTTTAATTATTATTATTTTTTTTCTTAAATGTTTTAAATTGGTCCGTCACTGATTTTAAGCCTGGTGTTGGCTTTAAGATCGTAGGGTGTTGGGCTCCTGGTAGGTAAGATCGTAGGGTGTTGGTAGGTTGGGGTTCGAGCTCCTGGTAAATAACACCAGGTGAGTTGATTTGGCTTGTCATCCTTCTGAGGTCAGCAAAATGAGGACCAGCTTACTGGCAACAGGGGCACTGCATCAGCTCCACAGCCCACACTTCCAGAAATGATGCAACTCGCAGCCAACAACAGCTTTGATTTCAGGAGATGAGCATAATCGATGAATACCTTCGATAATTATAATAATTTATGAAAGTGACGTAATTTTTCAGGCAATCCCATTGATATTGTTGCGGATTCGCGCCCGCCGGCGTGCTGACGGCCACGTAACTCGAATCGCGGCACGTCGCCCACTGGACGGACAATCCAGTCGTGACCCTCTCGGACTAACGCCGGGAACCAGTCACGGGTGGACCTTTCGGTCTCACGGCAATCGAGCCAATCAGCCCCCGCGTGGGATAGGGTTGCTCGCCAAATTCGACCTACCTAAGTACCCACGCGGAGGGTAGACCGGGCGATCGCACCTCGCCGCAGGTCGACTTCGGACACGGGCCACTTAAGCGACCCGTTCCGTACTATCAGAATAACCGAGCGGTGTTATCGTCGACCTCGACGGTTCGATTAATTATCGGGCGTATTCAGCCCACTACCAACCCTTTACGTGAAGCAAGATGAGGATTCAATGAAGGAAATGACGAAGCGAAGCGGGAAACAGTTCAACACAAAGCACATTTATTCACGGGAGCACACATATACAATTCCACCAAAAGCACACAGAAAAGACACAATGCAATTTACACAAAAAGCAAATGTAAAAGCGAAAACACAATGCAGAGCTAATACCGACTACCGAGCACACGGCAACACTTATACAATTCTACTTCACAGACGGCGCCGACAACACATACCCAAAACCAAGGAAAAGAATACCCCCAAGAATGAGGCGGGCCTGAGGCCGAGACCGGGTCGCGCCTACCCGTCTGGTGATGAGACGCGGAGCGGCGATGGCGCCCCAACCCCGCGGGCCTCGCGGGCAGTGTCTGGTAGGGGGTGGGAAAGGGGCCCCCTTGGTCGCACTATCTCAGCGCGGGGGGAAACAGGAGGGGGTTGCTGATGCTCGGGGTATAGAGGATCTTTATTATCCCTGGTGTGCGTCTCCACCTCGGCCAGGTCGCGCTGTCGGCCTCCCTCGGGTGCAGCTCCCTGCACGACGCGAGCACCCCCTCGTCTGGTGTCGCCGCCTTTCCACAGCTCGTCCCTCCGTTCCGACTCCAACGCACACGACGACCAGCTCCTTCTTGCCAACTCCACCGCCCGCGAAGTCTTGACTCTCTGTTCCCTCTCGACTCTCCTACTCCCTGGACTGACGAACACGGTCCCTTTTTATCAGCCCCGTAGCTTCGCCCTCTCATCTTTGACCCCCTCCCTTCGACCTTTCACCTCGCTCCCCATTGGCCCGAGAAAAAGTGGGCGTGAATGCTTTTTGATCCATAAATTTGCATATATTGTGGCGATGCGACGGTTGCGAGGTGTGACGTGAAGGTCGTGGCGGTTGTGGTGAAGCGGCGTTGTGGTTGGTGGTTGATGTTGTGGTTGTGGTGGTAATCATGGCGGTTGGTCCAAAATAAAGATAGCAAAAGAAAAACGGCTATCCTGAAGAGTCGCAGCACGCATAAATGACATGTATTCCCACTAGACAACGGGTTTGGGCCTAACTACACATATACTTGCCGAGATACCTCACCTAAGGGGCCTGAATGGTGGTTTGCGAATTTGGTAACCACAACACTACCCCCTCCCCTTTTTACAGACTCGTCCTGAGTCGTCAAATTTTCGTGTGCCATCATGTGTAGTTTTCCCCTAGTACATTTTACCTACGGATCCCTGAGTGCGACATTCATGGTATTCGTGTCCCCAAAATAAATAACCTGAGGGCTGCGTAACTATCTAAACAAACTCACTCACACGGACGACTTAAATAAAATTGCCGGCGCTAGACAGACATGCTGGGGGGCGCACTCATATTTACAGTACATCTTAACCTTAACTTACAAATTTTACACTAAACCATGGCCCAGGATCACTGAACTCTGCAAAAGAAAAGCAGTTAGCAGGGAGCCAGGCTGCCCACATGCAGTCTCTGGCTCAAAACAATGCAGGTGACAGGGAACGTGGCTGGCTGCTCACACGCAGTCCAAGGCCTTCCCTTTTGAACTGAACGCAGTGAACCACAACGGTGCATGGGCTGCACAACGCAGTCTCCGTGCCAGCTCCAGTGGCACATGCAATGAGCACAACGAATGGATGGATGAACACAAACACGGTGCACGGGCCGCCACTGCAGGCCCGTGTTGTAGCTGCCAACAGGGCAGTTCTCGCTGCTTGCAAACTGTTGCCTTGCGGATCCTGGCGCACATGGAAATTAACAGGGGGGGAAAAGCAAAAATTGAACGGGGCTGGTGAATGTGGGCAGTGGGCATGGCATGGCAAAGGTAGCAGGCAAACACAGCCCGCAGAAGAAGGCCGCTGCAGGCAAACACAGCCGGCAGATGAACTGGCCGGCACAGGCCTTGAAGTACCACAGCTGCAGATGAAGTGGGCCGGCACAGGCCTTGCAGCACAGCAGCTGCAGACGATCCAGCCGGCACAGGCCTCGCAGCAAAACAACAGCTGCCGATGAAGTTGGCCGGCCTCCGCCTTGAAGCAAAACACGGCCAGCCGATGAAGTTGGCCAGCCTTTGCCGTTCAATGGAGGTTGGTGGAGGGAGTGCGGTGGTGCTGGCCACTTGGAAGGCGGGCTCGGACCTACCTACCTGTCTCCCTCCCAACCTATCGCCTTTGCCTGTCACTGTACATACCCACTCCCTTAATTTCTCCAAACCCCAATTTAGCCCCAACTTATTTATTTATTTATTTATTTTTACTTCCCCACTATAAATCGTCCCCTAACCCCCTTTATCGTCTTTGTTCGGCTAACCTATCCTGTCACCGAGCCTACTCCCAACCCCTACGTTCCCTTCCCGGAGGGGAACAAGGGAGAGCTAACGTCCTGTGCCGAGGCCCAACGAAGCCTCAGAATGGCCTCCCCAGAGTTCGGCGATCTATAACCAAAGTGGGTCCAGCGGCCCACAACGACAGCGAGGGGATGGATGGTGCGGAGGGGTACATCTCCTAATCTACCCTAACCATTTAACTGTTAAACTACCCCGGGGCTTTCAACAAGCGCCTCTCGCTTAAACTATTGGTTCTAACAACCCAGATTCCCGTCGCCTGTGTTGGTGTCCTTACAATTTCGGGCCTCGCCCCCCAATTTTCTCTCCGTGCCCTCACACGGTCTCCTGGCTGGGACACGTGGCTCCCTTTGGCAGGCACGACCCTCTGCCAATTCTCCCGCTATGGCACCCCCGGGCACTACACTGCCTCCGAGCCTACCAGCTCCCTAACACCGGGGAGTGCCCCCCATGGCACCTCCCCTGAAACGCACACGTGGCAGGCCGGCCTCCCGGGCCCCTTTCCGAGGGTCACCCGTGCCCACAACACTGCCCACGCGGCTAATGGCGCCCCGGGCCCCCGCACCAAGCAGGCGCACCCGTGCCCACTACTCTATCCCGGCCCCCCATGGGCCCATGGCCTACCGCGGCCGACTAGCCTGGTGCCCGGGGTACCCACTCAGCGATACTCACCTTTCGCAGCCATGCTCCCAAGCCCGTCAACAGGGCTCCTGCACCCCTCCAAATGGGTCTCGAGCCTACTTTCCCACCAACAACAAAACGACCTCCATTTTTCAATTTGACTAACCCAGCTAACTCAATCTACACTGACCCCGGGGTCCCTTGGGCGGGAGTCACTCCTCCCCCCAATCACTCATCGCACCATGCATTCCCCATTCGCTCCACTCACACAGACCCGCTGGCCTCACTCACTCAACAAGTACTCACCTCACAACCCACAACTCTTCAACACACTCACCGCTGAACTCTGCCATCCTTCTTCCTACATCCCCTAACTAACTCGTGCTCCCACGTCGTCCCTTAAACTACAGCACGTTCCTTTTAACCTACGTAGCTAAGCTACGTCCCCTCTACACATTCATAAGTCTGTCCATGTCCTCAAATAATCCCATTTTATTTCCCAACCTAAAGCTCACTATCATCCCTCTAACTAATCCATTCCACGGACTCCATGAGGACTTACCCCTGCCCTATGAAGTCGGTCTAACTAAGCTAACCCTTCCCCCTAACTAGTTTCCATCCTGTGCCCAGGGTAAGGGGGTCTTCCACCCCTTGCCCAGGAATCCTGTGCACCCGAAAGTGAGGCTTGTTTTTTTTTTTTTTTTTCCCATGCGCAGCACCTGCGCGGCAACTCGCGCACTTTGCACCTGCCCGTGACGTCATGCAGCTGCACGTGTTCCTCGTCCCTCCTTGGACGGTCCCATCCGGCAGGGATACCTCTCCTGCCGGATTCCAACCCCACGTGCAGCCATGACGTCACCGTGCGCATAAAAAAAAAAACACAAGGCCCACGTCTCGAGGGGTTCCCCACGCGAACACATGTGCTTTGCCCGTTGGAGCTTAACACACACGATCGCGTGGAGAACCCGTCCGGTCCAAATCCATTTACCTGCCTAAACTTTGTCCGTCCGCGGGATCGGCAAATCCACCGCGTGCGTTTCCGGACCGGGACTTCACTCTCGCAAGCGAGCACGTGGCGGTCTCGTGCGTTGCACAGCACGAACCGCGTGCTCACTGCTGGGTGAACCCGGCACGGTCCCCGAAACAGCTACAGCCGCTACTCGGCTTTCTTTCTTCTGTCGCCGTCGTCGTCGCCATTCAACACACGCACTCCCGCGTGTAACGACGCTCACACTCCATTCCATTACATTCACACCGGGAGACGCGGCTGCGTGCTCCCGCATGCCAACCGACATCTCCCTCTCATACCGCTCTCTCACACACACGGTCTCCCTTGCACACAGCGACCTTGCACACGGCCGTTCACTCACGCGTGCAGGGGCACTCACCCGCGGTGCCTCATCCACACTTCGTGCCTCATCCACACACGGCGTGCTGGGAAGCACGTACTCCGGCACCATCGCCACCACACCACTCACACACGGGGTCGCTTCCACACACGGGGACGCACTCACACCTTGCACCACACACACAGGGACAACCACACTGGGGATTCGTGTCCCCACAAGGGTCTCCGGGGCCTCTATACCCCCCAAGCTCTCCGTGCACCTGTCCACAGCACTCCTCCCCTCAACCTCGCAAAGCACGACCGAACTCACCTGGTCGTGACTCGCCTCAAGGGGGCATACTCCCTCCCCTCGTTCCTGGAGGAGGCCATCCAGGTGCTCGCACTGGGTCCCCACACGCTCCGCGAGCTCACCCCCATTATCCTCCACTACCTCCGTGTGTGTGTGCACGTCACTTACCCCGTCTTCATCGTGTAGTCTCTCCTCTATCGTTCCCTTCCCGGCTACCGTCACTGCCAACTCTTCACCCTTTACCTCCCTTGTCTCAACTATTATTATTTCCTTTGTCGTCACCTCGTGTCTCGTCTCACACGTTTTGGTCTCCCCATTTAATTTTTCCCTTTTGGTCACCGTCGATTCCTCTGTCATGACCCTCGCCCAACACACCCCAAGAATTATTTTTTTACCCGCCTCCACCGCGGGCCTGTCAGCCGTTGCACCCCCTTCCAGCTCGTTTGCTCCCACACGTGGAGTCGCCATTTTTATCTCCCTGGTCACGGCCTTCATGCCCGCCTGCAGGCATCGGCCCATGTTCTGCGTCTCCCCCCGGAGCTTTTTCATTTCTTCCTTCATGTTTGCTTCCATTCCGTTTGTATTTGTATCCATCTTTTCGTTTATTTGTTGTGTATTCGCATCCATCGTCGTTTTCACTTCATTCATTTGCTTGTTCATGTCTTTCATTTCGTTTTTTATTTCATTTGTCATTGCCGCCAGCATGGCGCATAGCTGGGCCACGTCGGGTGCGCTTGAGTGAGCCGTTTCGGCAGGGGTTGGGGAAGGGTCTTGGTGGAGAGGGGGGGGGGAGGTGTCATACACCGCGGCCGCTGCTGCACCCACCTCGGGCCCTGGGTTCAGTTGGGCGAGTCCGTGTTCCTGCACAATCAACATTTCCTGCTCGGGGATTCCATCCTGGACCATGGATCCTACACATTCTACATCCATTTCTAATACCCCCGGCTCCCGCTCGCCTTGAGACGCCATCTTGCTTCTCGTGAAGGGTTAATTTGCTCGCTCGTAATTTGGAGGGAATCGGGGGTCGCTTCTCTCACCCCTGGACCGATTCCCGTGAATTTAGCCGGAGACAGGAGAGCCCGTTTTCCTGTTCTCCGATACCAGTGCCGCGAGGAGGGCGATGAATTTGTATCGCACGACCTGACACCAGTGTTGCGGTTTCGCGCCCGCCGGCGTGCTGACGGCCACGTAACTCGAATCGCGGCACGTCGCCCACCGGACGGACAATCCAGTCGTGACCCTCTCGGACTAACGCCGGGAACCAGTCACGGGTGGACCTTTCGGTCTCACCGCGATCGAGCCAATCAGCCCCCGCGTGGGATAGGGTTGCTCGCCAAATTCGACCTACCTAAGTACCCACGCGGAGGGTAGACCGGGCGATCGCACCTCGCCGCAGGTCGACTTCGGACACGGGCCACTTAAGCGACCCGTTCCGTACTATCAGAATAACCGAGCGGTGTTATCGTCGACCTCGACGGTTCGATTAATTATCGGGCGTACTCAGCCCACTACCAACCCTTTACGTGAAGCAAGATGAGGGTTCAATGGGGGAAAAGACGAAGCGAAGCGGGAGAACAGTTCAACACAAAGCACATTTATTCACGGCACACGGGAGCACACATATACAATTCCACCAAAAGCACACAGAAAAGACACAATGCAATTTACACAAAAAGCAAATGTAAAAGCGAAAACACAATGCAGAGCTAATACCGACTACCGAGCACACGGCAACACTTATACAATTCTACTTCACAGACGGCGCCGACAACACATACCCAAAACCAAGGAAAAGAATACCCTCAAGGATGAGGCGGGCCTGAGGCCGAGACCGGGTCGCGCCTACCCGTCTGGTGATGAGACGCGGAGCGGCGATGGCGCCCCAACCCCGCGGGCCTCGCGGGCAGTGTCTGGTAGGGGGTGGGAAAGGGGCCCCCTTGGTCGCACTATCTCAGCGCGGGGGCAAACGGGAGGGGGTTGCTGATGCTCGGGGTATAGAGGATCTTTATTATCCCTGGTGTGCGTCTCCACCTCGGCCAGGTCGCGCTGTCGGCCTCCCTCGGGTGCAGCTCCCTGCACGACGCGAGCACCCCCTCGTCTGGTGTCGCCGCCTTTCCACAGCTCGTCCCCTCCGTTCCGACTCCAACGCACACGACGAGCAGCTCCACCGCCCGCGAAGTCTTGACCCTCTGCTTCCGACTCTCCTACTCTCCGCCTCTGGACTCTCCGACTCTCGACTCCTCTGACTGACGAACACCGTCCTTTTATCCCCCCGTAGCTTCGCCTTTGACCCCCTCCCTTTGACCTTTCACCTCGCTCCCCATTGGCCCGAGAAAAAGTGGGCGTGAAGGCTTTTTGATCCACAAATTTGCATATATCGATCGTCCTGGAGGCGGGGCCAATTCGCCCCTCGCTTACCGATTGGACGGCAAAAAGTGGGCGTGTGTCGTTTTTGATCCGTTTTTGAAGCACAAAATCCGTGATTTTGTACACGCTGTTCGACGCGCGCTCTGCACGAGTCCAACACCGGTACCCACAGCGGGGCAAGAACGGTGGCGATGCTACGGTTGCGAGGTGTGACGTGAAGGTCGTGGCGGTTGTGGTGAAGCGGCGTTGTGGTTGGTGGTTGATGTTGTGGTTGTGGTGGTAATCATGGCGGTTGGTCCAAAATAAAGATAGTAAAAGAAAAACGGCTATCCTGAAGTCGCAGCACGCATAAATGACATGTATTCCCACTAGACAACGGGTTTGGGCCTAACTACACATATACTTGCCGAGATACCTCACCTAAGGGACCTGAATGGTGGTTTGCGAATTTGGTAACCACAACAATATTTAAACATCAAAGTACTGTGACGTCCACGGGACTTGAACAGTCCCGCCAACGTAGAATGAGCCGAAACGATGGAGGCGGTTTATTTTTTTATAACCCAAAGATGGCGGTTTTAATCGCTCCACAGCAAATGGGACGAGGAAGGGTGGCACGAGTCGCTTTTCACCGAGTTAATAATGTTTATTTCTCTAACCAGAACGATAATAAGACTCGGCAAGAGGAGGGATCCGGGGCGATTCGACGGGATGGGTGGTGTGGGTTCGGGCGTGGGGGAAACACAAACAATTCCAATGGATATACAAATCTCAAACCCTCGAAGGCGCCAGGTACACACACACACACACACACACACACACACACACACACACACACACACACACACACACACACACACACACACACACACACACACACACACACACACACACACACACACACACAACGTAGCTGGTGGTCAGGCTTGCCCGTGGTGTCGACGTAACAGTCGCTGGATTGGTGCCGGACGAGCTGGCGTTGCACTCGTCAGGGGCAGGAGACACGGTGGTGCCGAGGTTCCGTCAGCCCTTCTGCGCAGAGCCGCAGTTTCTGGCCTGTGAGCTCCAACCAGCCACCGTGGTGCTGCTCCTGGTGGTGTCGACCTCATGATGTAGGCCCAAGTCCGCTCACAGCTGCCAGGGAGCCAGTTCTCGCGCCAAAATGCGAGCAGGAGAGAGAGGCAGGTCCGCCCGCCGTTCGGTCCCGTACTCCGAGCCAGCAGAACTCCAGAGCCAACCAAGGTGAGGCACAGCAAGGCCGCGAGACACTATGAATCCAAGAACGAACCAGCGCAACGAGAGAGCACACTCAGAGACAAACAGCCTCGACCAGATGCTTTCTTTTTTTATGACTGGTTTCTTCTCCCGAACAGAACCTTTTTATACTCGAGTCCTCGTCACTTCCAATCGAGCCCTTTTATTGGCCCTCTGCCATCGCCTTCCGCCAATCGTGATCAAGGGGTGGAGCCATCCGCAGCACTGTCCTGTTACGTCACGGCAAGCCTACAGGGAATACTAAAAGGGAATACGCATACACACTTACCCTAACCCGTCTCCCTATCTAATTACGTGACAATTATCATTTCCCCCTGAAAGAAATGGACATTTACTAGACAACTTATCACCACTGAATCGCTACTTATTACATCGAGATCCTGGTACAACTCGAACAGCATGGCATACCTAATTAAACATCCTAATTACCCTTTGAATGCATACCCCCCCCTCCCCCCCCCTCAGACGTAACAGTACTTTTGCAGATTGAAAAATGCTTACTTTAGACACGTGATGTCATAGATGAATATGTTAACACAATCCGCACCATGTAAACAGTGGGAAAACTCAATGCAACAGCAACCAGAAGTCAGTGTTGACAGACAGCACCTCTTCCTTCCATGAGCCAATAAAGAAGAATTATCTTGTGCTTTTCAAGTGTCCAGCAGTCAAAATGAAGACCAAGCAGGCAGGGCAGATCTCAATGCTGAACAATAGCATTGCCCTCTTCTCTCAGCTTCTTCTTTTTCTTGCATGTGGTAGCTTGATTGCCAGGTTGCTATCATTTTGTCAGGGCACGTCTATGCCGCTGATGTTGTGCCCCGATACCAGCACACTGGTACTCATTTTGCTGAGCTCAGAAGGATGACAGGCTGAGTCAACCCATCTGGTGTTGATTCAACAGCCAACGGGGCTCGAACTCAGGACCCTAAGATCCCAAGCCAGCCACCTGAACCACTAAGCCAGCACCAGGCTTACGTGTCTCAGCTATATATATTGTGATGTTGCACAGACATTGAGACATGGACACTTCTTCAAGCATGAATTTCCTCTGAAAGCTATGCCAAGGAAAAAAATAAAATAAAACATCAACTGAGCTCTCTGGAACAGGATACTCGTTTGAAACCTCCAGGAATCTTTGCCATCAAATCCCGAGATGGTGCTGTGGTGGTGCATTTCCTTCCAACAAGCAACCTTGCTACATTCGTTGACTACAGTACGTCAGTGACGTCTTTTTTTTCCCCACATCATGAAGGAATTGAAGATCCAAAAGAGTTGATGCAGTATGGGATACTTCGTTGTGGCCAAAAAATATTGGCACCCTTGCACTTTTTTCAAATAACTCACAATTTTCTCTAAAAAATAAGTTGAAATAAAAAAAAATTTAAAAATTGGTATCCACAGATTTATTTCTTTAGTTTGCAGTGGAACGGAACAAAAAAAAAAAGCTGAAAACAATTACAAAATCTTTGCTTATTTCCAATGGCTTTGCTTTGCAAAATGGCCCGGACAATATTATTGGCACCTTTTAGAAGTTGTGAGAAATAATTGGATTTCAAGCAGGTGATTCTCCTTTACTTCGGAATTTAACTCGCTTGTGGTGAGTTGCAGGTGCCTGCAAGATAAAAAATCACTCATTCAACCTGTTTGCATAGAGAAAAAGGAGTCATTCTGCTGTTTTGTGTCACTGTGTGTACCACAATGAGCATGGAGAAAAATAATGAAAACCAGAGAATTGTCTGAGGAGGTCAGACACAAGATTGTAGCCAAGCATGGACAACCTCAAGGCTACAAGTCCAACTCCAGAGACCTTGATGTTCCTCTGTCCACCATACACAATGTTATCAGGAAGTTTGAGGCCCATGGTACTGCAGCCAACCTCCCTGGATGTGACCGGAAGAGAAAACTTGATCGAAGATTGCAGCGAAGGATTGTTCGAATGGTGGAGAAAGCACCTCGATCAACTGCCAGATTCAAGCCGACCTTCAGACACAAGGTAAGACGGTTTAAACTCGCACCATCCATCGCCAACTCGATGAAAGGGGGTTCCATGGTAGGAGACCCAGGAGGACCCCACTGCTGAGAGACATAAGAAAGCCCAACTGGATTTTGTCAAAACACACCTGAACAAGCCAAAATCCTTCTGGGAGAATGTCCTGTGGACAGATGAAACCGAATTAGAGCTTTTTGGTAAAGCACATCATCTCTATGTTTACGGAAAACAAAATGAAGCCTTCAAAGACAAGAACACCTTCCCTACAGTCAAACATTGAGGAGGTTCAGTGATGTTTTTGGGTTGCTGTGCTGCCTCTGGCACTGGGTGCTTTGAATGTGTGCACGGCATCATGAAATCAGGAGATTACCAAGGCATTTTGGAGCATAATGTTCAACCCAGTGTTAGAAAGCTGGGGCTCAGTCGAACTCGAAGATCACAGGTCTTGCAGCAGGACAATGACCCCAAATACACTTCAAAAAGCACCCAGGAATGGTTCAGGACAAAATGCTGGACTGTTCTGAAGTGGCCAGAAATGAGTCCAGATCTAAATCCCATTGAACACCTGTGGGGTGATCTGAAATCAGCAGCTTGGAGAAGGCACCCTTCACATCTGGAAGAACTGGAACGGTTTGCACAAGAAGTGTGGGACAAACTGCCAGTAGAGAGGTGGAGGAAGCTCATTCATGGCTACAGGAAGCGCTTGACTGCAGTTATTTTGTTGAAAGGCTGTGCTACCAAATATTAAATCCAGGGTGTCAATAATTTTGTAAATGCCATTTCTTTTTATTCTTTGATTTAAAAGGATATATTAAGTTCTGAATCAAAAGCAAAGGTTCTGTAATATTAACAGTGAAATAAAGAATTGTGGAGACCAAATACTTCTATCAATTTCAACTTATTTTTTTATAGAAAATTGTGAGTTATTTGAAAAAAGTGCAAGGGCATCAATATTTTGGCCACAGTATGTCACCAGCAGCATCGAGTCTGTCGGAAGGGAAAAAAAAAATTAAAAACGGGAAAAGGCATTCGGTGGAAGGTTGCTGACCAGACAAAATCACTGGAAGCTGGCAAGTTTCTCCATGTGGGAGAGGTGCCTGCAGGAAGGCTGGATTGAGATGCACCGAACGTTGCAGCTGCAGCTCTAACTATATTTTTAATCAGACGAGAGAAACCCACTCCCTGTCGGAGTGGGCAGTGGTATGTGATTGGGGGGGGGAGGTAGAGGGGATCATATGATGTTGTGCATGTGTTAATATTCTTATTATTTAATGACCATATCTGGTGCCCGATTGTGTCTGCGGACGTCCTCCTGCAGTTAGGTTACTTTCTCTTAGGAGGTTGGGGGCAGGATTTGTACTCCGGCCATTGTAAAACCCTTCATTCCTCAAAACATACTAAAAACATTTTAAAAATCTGAAAACCCACTCCGTGGGAGTATCTTCTGTGTGGCTGCCCTTCTCAGGGCAGCTCACTGGATGACAGGATTAGGACAAAGCCTACGGGACCCCCAATCTTTGATGATAGGAGGGAAACCACGGGGTAACCGTCCTGGGTCATCCACCAGACGGCGGTCTCCTAAGGTTAACTTGAGGCTGTCGCTTCGGGTGGGTCCTGGAATGTCCTATCCCTAAGAGCGGATGATCACCTGTCTCTGTTATCATCTGAGCTCAAGCGTTTGGACATCGGTATTGCAGCTCTCTCTGAGGTTCGGAGACCGGATTGCGGCGAGATAATGGCGGGTGGTTATACCTACTATTGGTCTGGTCGCTCTGATGGTTACCATGCCCAAGAAGTTGCTGTAGCTGTGTCCAATAAGCTGACTCCATTGATAATTGAGGTAACACCGGTCAACGAGCGTATTATGAGACTGAGGATTTGTCACTCCTTGGGTGTTGTTTCCCTGGTCCCTGCATCTGCTCCAACTGAGACGAGTGATCTCGCCGTGAAGGACGCATTTTATGCCATGCTCGAGTCTGTGGGTGATCAGTACCCCAGGCGAGATACTCTTCAAGTCTTGGTAGATTTCAATGCATCGACTGGAACTGATAGGAATGGTTATGAGGTGTGTGTTGTTCCCATGGATCTGGAACTGTGAACCAGAATAGCATCAAGTTCATGGACTGAGGGTGGTTGCTTTATGGTTTGTGCCCACAAGCTCATCGCTGGCCTTGGTATTCCAACGCTGGTGGTGTGGCAAAGGAGATTGACCAAGTGCTCGGTGATGGTCTCTGGAGGTTGATCCAGAACTGCAGGGTCTACCGGAGTGCTCAGTTCCTCAATACCGACAACAGGCTTGTGGTAGCAACTCTGAAGTTGTAGCTTCAATGCAGGAGAATGGTACCATCCCACCCTTGGCTGGATGTTGGCAAGCTCAAGGATGAGGGTAGCTAAGGAGTTTACGAACAGGCTGAGTGGAGATTTGAGGGGTCTTTGGGGGATCCTGAAGAGTTGTGGAGTGCCTTCAAGACCACCGTCCTTGATGTTGCCGGGAGCTGTCTTGCAACTCACCGTGGTGGCGAAGAAGAATTTTGTCTCAAGGGACACTGGATACCATTGCCCAGAGTCGCAGGGCCAGGCTGAATGGCAGAGCTGAGCTGTTCAGGGAGCTGAGGCGTAAAACTGTACGTGCACTAAGTGCGGACAAGGAGGCCTATGTGCGAGGAATCCGTGATGGGGTAGAGCATCACCTGTGGTCAAGTGCTTCTCGTCATGCTCACATGGGAATTCGTGCATTGTGTTCGTCCAAGCCCATCCCTCGGTGTACTGCTGTGAGAGCAGAGGGTGGTGGGCTCTTGATGGAGGAATCCGAAGTGAAGGCTCACTGGGCCGGTTACTTTGAGCGGCTGTACCGGGCTGATCCACCAGCTGTCAAGTTGGACATCAGGGGTGTTACTATCCCTATTGCTGACCCTCCAATCAACTGTGGTCCACATAACATTAGTTTGTGGAAGCACAGGCTGCGGTGAACCCGTTGAAATGGGGTAAAGCTCCAGGGATCTGTGGCATCCATGCTGAACTTCTCAAGGCTGGTGGAATTACTGGACTTTTGTCGTTGCATACAGTTCTGTGCTCTGCCTGGAACACAGGCATCATCCCAACTGACTGGAAGAGGGTCCTTGTTGTCCCTCTCTGGAAAAGGAAGGGTGAACACCAGGACTGCAACAACTACCGAGGGGTGACGCTGCTCTCAGTGCCGGGCAAGGTCTTTGCTTGGATAATTCTTGATGGGGTTCGCCACCATCTGCTTGAGCACCAGCGTCCAGAGCAGTCAGGCTTTACACCAAAGAGGTCCACAATTGACCGTATCCTTCCCTTCGGGTCCTCACCGAACGCAGATGAGAGTTTCTGCAGGGGCTGATTGCAGCCTATGTTGATCTCTGCAAAGTGTTTGATTCAGTGAATCAGGATGTCCTCTGGAGGATTCTTGGTCTTCGTGGGGTTCCACCAAAACTGATCAATCTGATGTCTGAACTCTACTCTGGTACTGAGAGTGCTGTGAAGTGTGGTGGTACCATCTCAACTTATTTCCGGTTGTTACTGGAGTTCATCAGGGGTGTGTACTGGCCTCCACACTTTTCAGCACTTGTTTAGACTGGATTCTGGGTAAGATGTCGGAGAGATCAAGCTGTGGTGCATCGTTTGGGAATGTCAAGACTGATGGCCTTGATTTCGCAGATGATGCAGTCATCTTTACGGAGACTCTCGATATCTTTTTGGGGACCTTCGAGGTGCTGAATGAGGAGTCGGAGCCACTGGGATGATGGGTTTCCTGGGTAAAAACTAAGATCCAGGCTTTCAATGACATCTTGGATGCTGTTATCTTGTCTGTACCTGTTTGTGCTGAGGATGTTGAGGTCACAGAGACATTCACTTACCTTGGCAGTGATATTCAAGTCTGTTGGCTGTGAGCCAGAGGTCAACAGATGTCTGCCGGGCCTGGGGAGTCATGGATTCACTGGATCATGGGGTGTGGCACTGCCGGTACCTGTGTGGGAGGACGAAAGTCCGAGTCTTCAGGTCCTTGGTGCTTCCAGTCTTGCTCTATGGGTGCGAGACTTGGACTCTGACCAAGGATCTGAGACGGAGACTTAATTCCTTTGGTACCAGGTCTCTTTGGAGAATCCTTTGTTATCGCTGGTCGGACTTTGTGTTTAACGAGCGGTTGCTGAGAGAAACTTGAATGAGATTTGTTACCTGCATAGTCCGTGAGCGTCAGCTGCGGCTGTGTGGACATGTGGCTCGTTTTCCTGACGCTGATGCTGCTCACCAGATTCTCTCAGCGAGGGAGCCTCGTGAGTGGAGGAGGCCAATGAGCCGACCACATTCCTCATGGTTGCAGCAGGTTGATCGGCATCTCAAGAAGATGGGGATGTGCCTGGCATCTGCCTGGGGGATGGCCAGAAGTAGGCCCCTGGAGTACCGGCAGAAAGTGGATGCAGTGAAGCGCTGCTCCGGCACATGTTCCCATACCTGACCTGACAATTGGTCTCTCTAATCTCTAATCACTCACTCACTGATGTTAATGATCGGTACCTTCCAGGTGACGTAGAAAGCTAAAATTTCGCATGCCGATGGAACTTGAAGCCGGTACACCGGAAAAATTCACAGAATCGTCAGAAAGCATCCGTAAATTGAAATATAAATGCAGGTGAACGACTCGTGACAATGGGGACGCACGGTTCGGATGCGAACACAATGTGTAAGCACACCCCGCTCGTATGTTATAAACGAGAACGACACTCGGTGGAGCGCATACCTCCGCCAGGCTGAACAGTTTAAGTTTTGTATCCCACTGATCGGCCGGATCTACATCCTGACCTGAACCAAAATCTAATCGATTCATGCTCGTCACACCACCCAACCGTTCCGCAAAGTTTTGTCCAAATCCGTCCTTAGCTTTTTGACATATCCTGCTCACAGATAGACAAACAAATGGGTGAATACATAATGTCCATCCACCTCTGGTAGCTGAGGTACCATTCCATATACAGTCTACTTATAATCTGATTGCTGGAAAAAGAAAATCGGATGTGCAGTGGGATACATCATTCATGCTTAAAGGCCAAGTCATGCACATTTATTAGCCAATGATCATTCTTGCCTACCATGAGGCCCAGCAAATTGAGACTGTTTGGATCCATTGGTCTGTTGTGGACCATCAGCAAAGAATGCTTCAAGGATGTCTGCTTTCCTCCATCCAAGTCTCTTTCAGTTTGATGTTAAACAACGGCGGCGACTTTAAAAAGTTTATCATACGTGGGACAGAATTGACCGACTAGTTTGTGGTTCTAATAATTTTTACTTCCTGAAGGTGTGCCCCCACAATAAAGCTAATTATACACCTTAACAGTGAGTTCGTCCAAGGTGGAAAACCCCTTTTTGGAAAGGGGGCAAATGAAGTCACTGCAACTTCCGTCGTGTGAATTCTAGTCTCCTTGGCAAGTTAGGTTGCAATCAGATAAGTAACGACCGAATGTATCACGGTCAGACAGACAGACACCAAATTGCATATTTTAGCGTGATAGTGATGTCTCCTTGGGGGCTGGCAGGATGGCCTTGAGGTTCGCACACTCACCTCGAAGCTGTCTACCCGGGTTTGAAATCTAAACCCAACCCAGCTTTAAACTATCTTCCCTGTGTTTCACAGGCAGGGCGATTCATCAATGTGTACCGTCCCTCGGATAAACGTCAAGTTGGGTGTCCCATGTGCCGACGTTAGTTGGTGGATGTTAAAGATCCCACAGTATCCTTCGTGAAGAGAGTCGAGTTAGTGCCGCCATCATGGACAAATTCCAAATTTCCATCCTGACTTCCCAAGCCGGAGTGGCAACCTGACCAGGATTATAGCCTCGTAACTACTTTGGAAGCACCAACTTTCTGCCGGGAGTATGGTACATGACAGTGATCGTTTCTCTCCCCTACCCCCACCCCTTATTTATTTTTGACTGCATTTTGAATTACTAATTCAGGGCTTTGATATATATATATATATATATATATATATATATATATATATATATATATATATATATATATATATATATATATATATATATATTTTTTTTTTTGGGTCGCCGAAATAGGTGACCCTTATTGTCAGTAATTCTGCCTGTTTGTTCGTTTGTCATCAGTATAATTGGTAGTAAACGTGGGTGGATTTTGACCAAACTCAGGTGGTAGGTACATCTTATGACCTAGTGCTTTGTAAATTGTGATGGTTGCTAGGGACGCTTTGGTTCCCTAGCAACAACCGAAAAACCTTCAAAATCGATATCGTTCACGTGAAATCGATTCTGAAAGCCATTATCCCACGTAGGGTCATGAAATTTGGCACAAATGATCTACAGGTGACGCTCTATCAAATATATTCCAGTTTTTGTGATATATGGAATACTCTACCTGCAGCGCCCCCTACAATTAGGGTATGCACGAAAATTGAAGGCCCCTGAGTGACCAGGTGAGTGCAGATACGAATGAAACTTTGCAGGTTCATGGTACTCAGAGTACTACAATTTTGCCTCAGGACATATTGACCGATTTCGCTTAGGTCAGGGGTCAAAGGTCAATTAGTGCAAAAATCGATAATATGCGAGAGCTGGAGGTGCCTTCGCGCCAAATGCTACTCCTCCTCGGGTTATGATCGGATGGTCATGGAAATTCACACGAATCGTCTGGAATACATTGTGCACAAACGATCGAGCCGGATTTTCGATTTAGATGTTTGTTCACCCACAGCACCCCCTCCAACTTTGGGGATTTCGTTTTCAAACCGCATTTTCGGTACTTTTCATTCAAATGGATACCGAGTAGTTATCAGTAGATGGAACTGGATGAGATTTGATATGCATAATCTTAAGGTGATTCCCTATCTGCTATATGACATCCATTTTGCTCTATATCTTATCGTTTCCATGCTCGGCGACCCATCACCGCCTACCGGCTTGTGTATATATCTATATAATCCTAAAAATGCATAAAATACCATAAATATTGTTGGTATTTGCTGATTAAAATCAAAGCTACAGACCTAAAATACAATCAGAAAGCAATTTTGAGCTACCAAATCACATTTTTGATGAAATGCATATAATTTGCATCAATCATCATAAAATCATAGAAGGTATTTGCCAATTTTGTGGCTTCCCTTCTAAAATCGAAGTTATGGACCTAAGGAATCCCTGGTGGAAAAGTTGGTGCTTTTATCCGATCTGTCCCCATCAATCACCTAAGCTGCCTGACGATCTCCCCTCCACCCCATCCCATCTTCCACATTCTAGGCTGCTTGTATGAGCAGTGGAAAGGGAAAAAGGGTGACACCGGATCAACAAAGCCTCAAGTGTCGAGGTCACAGGAATCCTCCAAGAAGCAGAGAGAGGAACAGGACACAAACCGTGAGGCTGAGGACCAGGTTCAGATGGATAGCAATAAAGAAACTGCAATCCCACAGCATGATGCTGAAGAACTGTGAAGAGCCTATAAAGTGTCTTGTCCTGGAATTCCATACTTTTTCATCTTTTGTTTTATAAAATGGTTTGGGAGAAGTTGGGGGGGGGGCTGTATGTTTGGAAGTAAAAGTTTTGAATTTTGTTTTAAGGAAGAGGGGTGTGAGATGTGGTTGGTTATTGTATCAGTATTAATCTTTTTAAACCGATTTATGTTCATTGCCCTTTGAAAATGCTGCCTCTGGCAAGTAAGACGTCATACCTGATGAACATAATTAATTTCAAGTAATGAATGTATCTTGTCTCAACACGAAGCGTGTTTTCCAGGCTTTTCTCCTTTTTGTTTCGTGTGATTATGGAGTTTAACAAATATTTAAGCATTTTGTACATTTGTCAAATGGCCATTGGAAAGAGGTGTGTGACGGCTCGTGTTCTGTCTGCCCCGTGATTGGAATGATAGAGCTGCTCAAAAGGCAGCACTGTAGTTGTTTGGCTGTTGCCATGCGGTGGTGCTTATCATTGGGTTCTCATCATTGCAACCACGAAAGGAATTCAGAATTTGGCTAGAGCACGAGTACAACGTACGACTCCTGTTGAAAAGCGGTGTGGGATCTTTTAACGTGTACGGCTTTGCATCACGAGTCAATTTGTGTGAATCCAAATCAGATGAGAGAACTTTGTCCAAAGGTGAATATGACCTCCAATCTCTCAATCCTGTCAGTTGAACCCTTGTTACAGAGGACTTGTGCATGTGTCCTTTTGGATAAAACGACATCACATTCGTTTTGTACATTGGTTGGCTGAAATGGCGGTGGATTGGTTGGCGACTTCATTTTTCCAAAATAAAAGTTCTGAACTTCACCTTATTCTACTTAAGGAATGAAACAGATCATGTTCTCAACATTTTGATATTTGGCCCTATGCATGAGTTGACCTTGTGAGCTGAAGGTTCATAAAGAGAACAACTTCCTCAATTAATTTGCAAATTGTAGTTTGAAACCCAATATGTACAATTAAACCACATTTATGACCTTGAACTGGTTTTACACAGTTCCCTATTTGCAAAGTAGTGTGCCACAACCTTGAATGCTCGGTATGGATGGAACTTTCACGGACTGTTGACCGTAGCGAAGCCAAATAAAATAACACTTCAAACTTGAAACAGCCATTGTGAAAAAAAAAACAAAAAACTTTATTTTTACAACTTTTGTGGAATGAAATACCAATCCCCATGATTTACTTCTGACTCGAGATCAAAGTGCTGGTCTTCATCTATTACTTCCATCCACTCACCCCATGAGCCATCCCAACAATTATACCCTGGATATTGAAAATATCACCGTTTCAGGTATATTGTCCAACTCCGCTGCCCATGAGATCGATTATCGAACCAATCATAAGCAGAGTCCAATGAATGCTAATCTCCAATGCATGAAAACAACCAACTCAAATTGGGAATAAAAATTTAAGTTGGTACTGCCACGACAATTCATCACCTTTAATAAATACGTGCAAGGACAACCGACCGAAGGAGCATCCTGTCGTTCAAACTGCAGCACGGCTGCAACGAGGCCGAGAGGCCTCACCGCCTCCAATGAGAGTCAGTTTACAGTCATTCTTTGCAGCTGCGTGGCAAGGCCCGTGGGTGCCAGGTCCAGTGGAGTTTGTCCTTCATGATTACGGAGCGAGAGATCTGCACCGTGTCGTACCAGCAGCTGGGCCTCAGCAGTACGCTCTTCCTCACAAGCCAGGTGCCTGCAGAGCCAATTCAACTTGAGTTAAAGAATGTTCCAGCTCTTGACCGGACAAAGAGAGGTATTATATATTGTACAGTTCAGTCCTATTCAGATTTGTCCAAGTTTGGTAAAAAGCAAAGTTTTTCCTTGACCGTACGCTACAGGTATGCCAGGTACAGCACACAGGTATGCCAGGCAGTTACAATTTTCCCAGTCCTGGGTGAGTTCATGCCATTGATGTACAATTTATATATTTATTTTAAAGCACAAAAAATAAAAATAAAAAAAATAAAAAACACTTTGCAAGGGGAGTGAAAGATCCCTTTGTACCTCATTTCTTCGACTAGTTGATCTCGTCATTTAAAACAAAAAGCATCCAGGACAGTCGAGCCTCGTGTTAGGCTGCAGTTCCACAAGTACAATTTTTGGCAGATCCAAATGATGTGGAAACACCATCATCAGGTGATGATGTAATCTAATGCTATAAATCCACAAGCAGACCGATGATAAATCGGACATGACACGTCGAGAAGAGAATCCGTTAATTGTGCAGTGGCCAAGGAGCGAGATACGAGGCTCGTCAGCCATAAACAAGCATTTTAACTTGTTCGGTTTAAGTGTCAACTATTTTGCCATCTTACCAAATGAAAAGTTACTTTTTTGAACCTAACAGGTCTGCTTGTGGATTTTGGACACAAAATCGTTCAAAGTCGAGTGAATAGCAAACACTTCATTCTGCGATTCGATTCTACAATCAGCATTCACCATATTCAAAAGGCTGTTTCTGTCCTCATTTCCACCACTCACAAGGGAGAATTTCCTTGTGCGTCCGTTTTTTGCACGTTCGCGCCATGCTCCACGAGAATACGCAGCACCTTGAGATGTCCACAGGAAGCAGCGCGGTGGAGAGGGGTTGCACCCAGGCAATCAGCAAGGTTGGCATCTGCCCCTCCTTCCAAAAGCATGGACAAGATCTGCTTCACAACATCAGGATCAGATAAAATATTTTAAAAAAAATAAAAAAAATTGTAGTCCAGACAAAGAACACTATCTTTCCCATTGCTCCATAATGAGCTTCTCAATCTTTGAGAATTTTTCCGAAGAACATTTTTGTCACACCAATCCAAAGATCAAAACCCTTCAAATCGCTTCTTTCCTTTACCCCAAACTTCATGCATTTGATCTGAAATAAAATAAGCAGGTCATGGATGAACTTTTCTTACAAATCTGCAAAATTTGTCGACATCAAAAGTCATCTCTGTTTTTACAGTTATTATTTAACAATCAAATTTCAATGACAACATGCCTTCTCCTACTTGGCTGCCACAAAGGGTTTCACCATATCTTACGGCCACCAGGATTGGGCAGGTCAGTCTGGGAAGCTGCGTTTACACCCACTGACTGGCCACGAGCGAGTGGATGGGTGGTGAGATTTACCCACTCAGATGTTATCCGAGTCACGGACCATACTTAGACTTGTGGAGCGGCAGGCCCACGTCATGTTGCTATATGCTTTGGAGAAGACCACAAAATGGCAGATGCTCCCAAATATTCAGGCTGTAGCAGATGGTTGCTCTGAAATGGCCACATACAATCCAAACAAACCAGACTTGCATGGTCACCCTAACCCCCCCTCCCTCCCCCCGCCAACCAGGCCAGGTCTCATTGGCCATGCACATCCACCAATATCATGGAACACCCCCTTTCAGTCATTGGAATTGCCCACACCCATCTCAATTGCACAACATATGATTATAGTAAGCAGAGTAGCAGGTATACTTTAAGTAGTCTGGGAACAGCCAGTTGTTATTCAATTTCATATCAGAGGGGAAAAAAAATAAAAGAGTTCAAGCTCAAATAAGAAATGATAATCAGCCGGTAGTGAGTGGACACCTCCATCAGCCAGAATGATATTGACCATCCTTGTTGTGTTGTCATCAACTCAAACGATGGGGAGTGTCACGAGATATGACGATCAATCAATCCACAATGGTAGGCAACAGTCCTCAAACCTCGTTTATTCAGCAACCAAACATGACAAGGCCCACAGCAACTCAAAGACCTCTCTCTATCCTCCTCTCCTCCACATTTCACCCCCCCACCCCCACCAAAAGGTTTTAGCATGCATAACTCACCTCCAAAACCATTACTCAATCATATGCAGGATAACACCAATGGGCTGACAGGATGGCTTGAAGGTATGCGCACGCTCGCCTCAAAGTCACCGAGCCTGGGTTCGAATCTCGACCCAGCTATGAAACTGTCATCCCGGTGTTTCACAGGCATGATGGACCTCACAACTGCGAGTCTTATCTGCCAGCTTTCGTTGGTGGACATTATAGATCCAATGGCGTCCGATGCGGAGTCGGCGAGCTATCGCCGAGACCTTGGCCAAATTCCTGTCCTCACCAGCAGAGGGCATTGCATCAGCAGAACAGCAACACCCTCAGCCAATTATGCGACCGCACAGCCTTGTGCTGCACGCCAACGAAGAAGAAGTAAAATCAATACGTTTTGTATTATTAAACCAAAGGTGTACGATTACCCTCCAGCTGGACCGAAACACTGCCAAAGCCAGACACGCACATAAATTCTGACCAAGTCGTTATGAAACGGGTAAAGAGTACAAGCAAAACCAATCTTTGAGCATCAAATCATCATGACAATGAGAACTTTGCCTGCAGGTTACCAGATGGAACAGGTGTTTGGAGGGGAACAAAAACAATAAAAATCCCGTGATGCAACAAGAGTTCAGGAAGTCATTGGGATTGCAGAAGAGCGGCAGCCAATTTTGTCGAGCCATGTATTTGTTTGAATGTCACAAAAAGAGCAGCTGCACACGAACCTTTCATAAATGTGGTCAACTCACGGCAATGCACGCAACCGCGACCGACTCTCGGGCCTCGATCAACGTGGAAACGCATGTGCGCAACAAATTCAAATCCTTGTTCAAACGCAACGGCACGTCCTGCGAGACGTTAGAACTGGAATTGAAGGTTCCATCCGCAACAATCACAGAATGAGGAGCCGCCCGGGGATGGGCCACATGGCGAAGAGCGGGAAACCCCACGTCAACCCACGCTCAGTTAATATCGGATGTTCGAGTTGGGATAAAGGTGGTAATTGGGGTGCAGCGAGACCAGACACACCGTGCAGCTGCACACAAACGCTCATTACAAATCATCAAAATTGTGTATCCTGACTTTTGGTCGAACTGAACAACTCCAAAGAGCTCAAAATATCATCTTTATTTACATGTCCTATAATGTTTTTGCTTCATTTTGTTACCTCCACCACCGAAGGTGATGTTTTCACCCCTTTCTGTTTGTATGTTTGTTTGTTTGTGTGCATGACATCTCAAAAAGTTGTGGACGGATTTGGACAAAACTTGGTGGACAGGTTCAGTGTGTGGCAAGGATGAATCGATTCGATTTTGGTGAAGATCTGAATCCTGATCTGGATACGATAATTATTTAATTTATAAGGTGATTCTTCGCCATTGAGAGATATGGCCAAAAACGATACGGTACTGTGTAGCATGATATCTCAAACACGTAATGGACCCGATATGTTCTCGTGGATCAGGCATTACGTGGGGAGGTGTGTGCTCAACCGAGTGCCCTTCGAGGTTAATCTGTCTCGTGCTTCAGTAGAAAATGCTGCAGCCATGTTGTTAGCGTTCGCTTTACGTACGTACCTCCTGGCGGTCTCGTGAAGCAGCGTACAGCAAAGGTGTCTGTGCACGCTTGGTCGTTGCATTGATGTGCGCGCGATGCGTAATAAGTGCACGGACGATGTCAGTTCGTCCGGCAGACGACGCAATGTGCAAAGCACTCCAACCCTCCTGTGCAGCAGAAAAACGCACACAATTACGAGTGGGAAGTGGTGAAACGGTACACACCATGGGTGTGAGAGCACAACACACATAATAAATGGACAGAGTACACAAAGCAGAAAAGGTAAACATGAAACATTAAATTTACAATAATACATTTTTTTTTACATCATCAGGTAGATTTGGGTCACATCCATTCTGCAGCAGGAACATCACAACAGCATCATGGCCTGCAGAAGCGGACCAGTGGAGAGGTGCACGAGAAGCCTGCACAGAAACAGGGGGGAAGGGAAAGGGAGGGGGGTGGGATGTGACAGGAAGAGAGGAAGAGTTGGGATAATAGATAGTGGGGGAGGGGGAGAAAGAGAGTGTGGTTGGGGTGGGGGGCAGAGTGTATGTGGGAGGGAGGAGAAAGACAGTGTGATGAGAGTGTTGGAGTGGGGGTACGAAAGATGAGTGTTGGAGTGGGGGTACGAAAGAGGGTGTTGGAGTGGGGGTACGAAAGAGAGTGTTGGAGTGGGGGTACGAAAGAGAGTGTTGGAGTGGGGGTACGAAAGAGAGTGTTGGAGTGGGGGTACGAAAGAGAGTGTTGGAGTGGGGGTACGAAAGAGAGTGTTGGAGTGGGGGTACGAAAGAGAGTGTTGGAGTGGGGGTACGAAAGAGAGTGTTGGAGTGGGGGTACGAAAGAGAGTGTTGGAGTGGGGGTACGAAAGAGAGTGTTGGAGTGGGGGTACGAAAGAGAGTGTTGGAGTGGGGGTACGAAAGAGAGTGTTGGAGTGGGGGTACGAAAGAGAGTGTTGGAGTGGGGGTACGAAAGAGAGTGTTGGAGTGGGGGTACGAAAGAGAGTGTTGGAGTGGGGGTACGAAAGAGAGTGTTGGAGTGGGGGTACGAAAGAGAGTGTTGGAGTGGGGGTACGAAAGAGAGTGTTGGAGTGGGGGTACGAAAGAGAGTGTTGGAGTGGGGGTACGAAGAGAGTGTTGGAGTGGGGGTACGAAAGAGAGTGTTGGAGTGGGGTACGAAAGAGAGTGTTGGAGTGGGGGTACGAAAGAGAGTGTTGGGTGGGGGTACGAAGAGAGTGTTGGAGTGGGGTACGAAAGAGAGTGTTGGAGTGGGGTGCGAAAGAGAGTGTTGGAGTGGGGCGAAAGAGAGTGTTGGAGTGGGGCGAAAGAGAGTGTTGGAGTGGGGTGCGAAAGAGAGTGTTGGAGTGGGGGTACGAAAGAGAGTGTTGGAGTGGGGTACGAAAGAGAGTGTTGGAGTGGGGGTACGAAAGAGAGTGTTGGAGTGGGGTGCGAAGAGAGAGTGTTGGGTGGGGGTACGAAAGAGAGTGTTGGGTGGGGGTACGAAAGAGAGTGTTGGAGTGGGGGTGCGAAAGAGAGTGTTGGGTGGGGTACGAAAGAGAGTGTTGGAGTGGGGGTACGAAAGAGAGTGTTGGAGTGGGGGTACGAAAGAGAGTGTTGGAGTGGGGGTACGAAAGAGAGTGTTGGAGTGGGGGTACGAAGAGAGTGTTGGAGTGGGGGTACGAAAGAGAGTGTTGGAGTGGGGGTACGAAAGAGAGTGTTGGGTGGGGTACGAAAGAGAGTGTTGGGTGGGGGTACGAAAGAGAGTGTTGGAGTGGGGGTACGAAAGAGAGTGTTGGAGTGGGGTACGAAAGAGAGTGTTGGGTGGGGTACGAAAGAGAGTGTTGGAGTGGGGGTACGAAAGAGAGTGTTGGAGTGGGGTACGAAAGAGAGTGTTGGAGTGGGGGTACGAAGAGAGTGTTGGAGTGGGGGTACGAAAGAGAGTGTTGGAGTGGGGGTACGACGAGAGAGTGTTGGAGTGGGGGTACGAAAGAGAGTGTTGGAGTGGGGTACGAAAGAGAGTGTTGGAGTGGGGGTACGAAAGAGAGTGTTGGAGTGGGGTACGAAGAGAGTGTTGGAGTGGGGGTACGAAAGAGAGTGTTGAGTGGGGTACGAAAGAGAGTGTTGGAGTGGGGTACGAAAGAGAGTGTTGGAGTGGGGGTACGAAAGAGAGTGTTGGAGTGGGGGTACGAAAGAGAGTGTTGGAGTGGGGGTGCGAAAGAGAGTGTTGGAGTGGGGGTACGAAAGAGAGTGTTGGAGTGGGGGTACGAAAGAGAGTGTTGGAGTGGGGGTACGAAAGAGAGTGTTGGAGTGGGGGTACGAAAGAGAGTGTTGGAGTGGGGTACGAAAGAGAGTGTTGGAGTGGGGGTACGAAAGAGAGTGTTGGAGTGGGGGTACGAAAGAGAGTGTTGGAGTGGGGGTACGAAAGAGAGTGTTGGAGTGGGGTACGAAAGAGAGTGTTGGAGTGGGGGTACGAAAGAGAGTGTTGGAGTGGGGGTACGAAAGAGAGTGTTGGAGTGGGGGTACGAAAGAGAGTGTTGGAGTGGGGGTACGAAAGAGAGTGTTGGAGTGGGGGTACGAAAGAGAGTGTTGGAGTGGGGGTACGAAAGAGAGTGTTGGAGTGGGGGTACGAAAGAGAGTGTTGGAGTGGGGGTACGAAAGAGAGTGTTGGAGTGGGGGTACGAAAGAGAGTGTTGGAGTGGGGGGTACGAAAGAGAGTGTTGGAGTGGGGGTACGAAAGAGAGTGTTGGAGTGGGGGTACGAAAGAGAGTGTTGGAGTGGGGGTACGAAAGAGAGTGTTGGAGTGGGGTACGAAAGAGAGTGTTGGAGTGGGGGTACGAAAGAGAGTGTTGGAGTGGGGGTACGAAAGAGAGTGTTGGAGTGGGGGTACGAAAGAGAGTGTTGGAGTGGGGGTACGAAAGAGAGTGTTGGAGTGGGGGTACGAAAGAGAGTGTTGGAGTGGGGGTACGAAAGAGAGTGTTGGAGTGGGGGGTACGAAAGAGAGTGTTGGAGTGGGGGTACGAAAGAGAGTGTTGGAGTGGGGGTACGAAAGAGAGTGTTGGAGTGGGGTACGAAAGAGAGTGTTGGAGTGGGGGTACGAAAGAGAGTGTTGGAGTGGGGGTACGAAAGAGAGTGTTGGAGTGGGGTACGAAGAGAGTGTTGGAGTGGGGGTACGAAAGAGAGTGTTGGAGTGGGGTACGAAAGAGAGTGTTGGAGTGGGGTACGAAAGAGAGTGTTGGAGTGGGGGTACGAAAGAGAGTGTTGGAGTGGGGGTACGAAAGAGAGTGTTGGAGTGGGGGTACGAAAGAGAGTGTTGGAGTGGGGGTACGAAAGAGAGTGTTGGAGTGGGGGTACGAAAGAGAGTGTTGGAGTGGGGGTACGAAAGAGAGTGTTGGAGTGGGGGTACGAAAGAGAGTGTTGGAGTGGGGTACGAAAGAGAGTGTTGGAGTGGGGGTACGAAAGAGAGTGTTGGAGTGGGGGTACGAAAGAGAGTGTTGGAGTGGGGGTACGAAAGAGAGTGTTGGAGTGGGGGTACGAAAGAGAGTGTTGGAGTGGGGGTACGAAAGAGAGT
The DNA here is from genome assembly GCF_056783735.1 of Eptatretus burgeri. Taxonomy (NCBI): domain Eukaryota; kingdom Metazoa; phylum Chordata; class Myxini; order Myxiniformes; family Myxinidae; genus Eptatretus; species Eptatretus burgeri. The sequence continues at coordinate 3,161,170 of NC_140970.1, read as the reverse complement.
GTTGGAGTGGGGGTACGAAAGAGAGTGTTGGAGTGGGGGTACGAAAGAGAGTGTTGGAGTGGGGGTACGAAAGAGAGTGTTGGAGTGGGGGTACGAAAGAGAGTGTTGGAGTGGGGGTACGAAGAGAGTGGGGGAGAGGGGGTAGGAAAGAGAGTGTTGGAGTGGGGGTACGAAAGAGAGTGTTGGAGTGGGGGTACGAAAGAGAGTGTTGGAGTGGGGGTACGAAAGAGAGTGTTGGAGTGGGGTACGAAAGAGAGTGTTGGAGTGGGGGTACGAAAGAGAGTGTTGGAGTGGGGGTACGAAAGAGAGTGTTGGAGTGGGGGTACGAAAGAGAGTGTTGGAGTGGGGGTACGAAAGAGAGTGTTGGAGTGGGGGTACGAAAGAGAGTGTTGGAGTGGGGGTACGAAAGAGAGTGTTGGAGTGGGGGTACGAAAGAGAGTGTTGGAGTGGGGGTACGAAGAGAGTGTTGGAGTGGGGGTACGAAAGAGAGTGTTGGAGTGGGGGTACGAAAGAGAGTGTTGGAGTGGGGGTACGAAAGAGAGTGTTGGAGTGGGGGTACGAAAGAGAGTGTTGGAGTGGGGGTACGAAAGAGAGTGTTGGAGTGGGGGTACGAAAGAGAGTGTTGGAGTGGGGGTACGAAAGAGAGTGTTGGAGTGGGGGTACGAAAGAGAGTGTTGGAGTGGGGGTACGAAAGAGAGTGTTGGAGTGGGGGTACGAAAGAGAGTGTTGGAGTGGGGGTACGAAAGAGAGTGTTGGAGTGGGGTACGAAAGAGAGTGTTGGAGTGGGGGTACGAAAGAGAGTGTTGGAGTGGGGGTACGAAAGAGAGTGTTGGAGTGGGGGTACGAAAGAGAGTGTTGGAGTGGGGGTACGAAAGAGAGTGTTGGAGTGGGGTACGAAAGAGAGTGTTGGAGTGGGGGTACGAAAGAGAGTGTTGGAGTGGGGTGCGAAAGAGAGTGTTGGAGTGGGGGTACGAAAGAGAGTGTTGGAGTGGGGGTACGAAAGAGAGTGTTGGAGTGGGGGTACGAAAGAGAGTGTTGGAGTGGGGGTACGAAAGAGAGTGTTGGAGTGGGGGTACGAAAGAGAGTGTTGGAGTGGGGGTACGAAAGAGAGTGTTGGAGTGGGGGTACGAAAGAGAGTG
>NC_140970.1:3069604-3159531 GCF_056783735.1 Eptatretus burgeri | reverse complement strand
TGGGGGTACGAAGAGGAGAGTGTTGGAGTGGGGGTGCGAAGAGTGTTGGAGTAGAGTGCGAAAGAGAGTGTTGGGTGGGGGTACGAAAGAGAGTGTTGGAGTGGGGGTGCGAAAGAGAGTGTTGGGTGGGGGAGTACGAAAGAGAGTGTTGCTGGAGTGGGGTACGAAAGAGAGTGTTGGAGTAGGGGTACAAGAAAGAGAGTGTTGGAGTGGGGAGTACGAGAAAGAGAGTGTTGGGTGGGGGTACGGGGGTGAGGTGTTGGAGTGGGGATACGAAAGAGGAGTGTTGGAGTGGGGGTGCGAAAGAGAGTGTTGGAGTGGGGTGTACGAAAGAGAGTGTTGGAGTGGGGGTGAAAGAGAGTGTTTGGAGTGGGGGTACGAAAGAGAGTGTTTGGGTGGGGGTACGAAAGAGAGTGTTGGAGTGGGGGTACGAAAGAGAGTGTTGGAGTGGGGGTACGAAAGAGAGTGTTGGAGTGAGGGGGTACGAAAGAGAGTGTTGGAGTGGGGGGTACGAAAGAGAGTGTTGGAGTGGGGGTACGAAAGAGAGTGTTGGAGTGGGGAGTACGAAAGAGAGTGTTGGAGTGGGGGTACGAAGAGAGTGTTGGAGTGGGGGTACGAAGAGAGTGTTGGAGTGGGGGTACGAAAGAGAGTGTTGGAGTGGGGGGTACGAAAGAGAGTGTTGGGTGGGGGTACGAAGAGAGTGTTGGAGTGGGGTACGAAGAGAGTGTTGGAGTGGGGGGTACGAAAGAGAGTGTTGGAGTGGGGGGTACGAAAGAGAGTGTTGGAGTGGGGGGGGTACGAAGAGGGTGTTGGAGTGGGGGGTACGAAGAGAGTGTTGGAGTGGGGTACGAAGATTGAGTGTTGGTGTGGGGGTACGAAAGAGAGTGTTGGGTGGGGGTGCGAAGAGTGTTGGGTGGGGAGGTACGAAAGGGGTGTTGGGTGGGGGGGTACGAAGGGAGGTGTTGGGTGGGGGAGTACCGAAAGAGAGTGTTGGGTAGAGGGGTACGAAAGGGGGTATTTGGGTAGAGGGGGTACGAAAAGGGAAATTGTTGGAGTGAAGTACGAAAGAGAGTGTTGGGTGGGGTACGAAAGAGAGTGTTGGAGTGAAATTACGAAAGAGAGTGTTGGGTAGAGTGCGAAAGAGAGTGTTGGAGTGGGGAGTGAAAGAGAGTGTTGGAGTGGGGGGTACGAAAGAGAGTGTTGGAGTGGGGGTACGAAAGGAGAGTGTTGGAGTGAGTGCGAAAGAGAGTGTTGGAGTGGGGGTACGAAGAGAGTGTTGGGTGGGGTACGAAAGGGGGTGTTGGGTGGGGGTGCGAAGAGAGTGTTGGAGTGAAGGTGCGAAAGAGAGTGTTGGAGTGGGGGTACGAAGAGAGTGTTGGAGTGGGGGTACGAAGAGAGAGTGTTGGGTGGGGTGCGAAGGGAGAGTGTTGGAGTGGGGGTGCGAAAGAGAGTGTTGGAGTGGGGTGCGAAGAGTGTTGGGTGGGGGTACGAAAGAGAGTGTTGGAGTGGGGTGCGAAAGAGAGTGTTGGGTGGGGGTACGAAGAGAGTGTTGGAGTGGGGGTACGAAGAGAGTGTTGGAGTGGGGGTACGAAAGAGAGTGTTGGAGTGGGGGTACGAAGAGAGTGTTGGAGTGGGGTACGAAGAGAGTGTTGGAGTGGGGGTACGAAAGAGAGTGTTGGGTGGGGGTACGAAGAGAGTGTTGGAGTGGGGGTACGAAAGAGAGTGTTGGAGTGGGGGTGCGAAAGAGAGTGTTGGAGTGGGGGTGCGAAGAGAGTGTTGGAGTGGGGGTACGAAAGAGAGTGTTGGAGTGGGGAGTGCGAAGAGAGTGTTGGAGTGGGGGTACGAAAGAGAGTGTTGGAGTGGGGTACGAAGAGAGTGTTGGAGTGGGGTACGAAAGAGAGTGTTGGAGTGGGGGTACGAAAGAGAGTGTTGGAGTGGGGGGTACGAAGAGAGTGTTGGAGTGGGGGTGCGAAAGAGAGTGTTGGAGTGGGGGGTGCGAAGAGAGTGTTGGAGTGGGGGTACGAAAGAGAGTGTTGGAGTGGGGGTACGAAGAGAGTGTTGGGTGGGGAGTACGAAGAAGAGTGTTGGAGTGGGGAGTGCGAAAGAGAGTGTTGGGTGGGGGGTACGAAGAGAGTGTTGGAGTGGGAGTACAGAAAGAGAGTGTTGGGTGGGGGTACGAAAGAGAGTGTTGGAGTGGGGGTACGAAAGAGAGTGTTGGAGTGGGGGTACGAAAGAGAGTGTTGGAGTGGGGGTACGAAAGAGAGTGTTGGGTGGGGGTACGAGAAGAGAGTGTTGGAGTGGGGTACGAAAGAGAGTGTTGGGTGGGGGGTACGAAAAGAGAGTGTTGGAGTGGGGTACGAAAGAGAGTGTTGGAGTGGGGAGTACGAAAGAGAGTGTTGGAGTGGGGGTACGAAAGAGAGTGTTGGAGTGGGGGGTACGAAAGAGAGTGTTGGAGTGGGGGTACGAAAGAGAGTGTTGGAGTGGGGGGTACGAAAGAGAGTGTTGGGTGGGGGTACGAAAGAGAGTGTTGGAGTGGGGAGTACGAAAAGGGAGTGTTGGAGTGGGAGTGCGAAAGAGAGTGTTTGGAGTGAAAGTGGGCTGAGGTGGGGTGAAGTGTTCAGGTAGGGTACGAAAGAGAGTGTTGGAGTGGGGGTACGAAAGAGAGTGTTGGAGTGGGGTACGAAAGAGAGTGTTGGAGTGGGGTACGAAAGAGAGTGTTGGAGTGGGGGGTGCGAAGTGAGAGTGTTGGAGTGGGGAGTACGAAAGAGAGTGTTGGAGTGGGGTACGAAAGAGAGTGTTGGAGTGGGGGTACGAAAGAGAGTGTTGGGTGGGGGTACAGAAGAGGGGTGTTGGGGTGGGTACGAAAGAGAGTGTTGGAGTGGGGGTACGAAAGAGAGTGTTGGAGTGGGGGTACGAAGAGAGTGTTGGAGTGGGGGTACGAAAGAGAGTGTTGCCAGGTGGGGGGTACGAAAGAGAGTGTTGGGTGGGGGTACGAAAGAGAGTGTTGGAGTGGGGAGTGCGAAGAGAGTGTTGGAGTGGGGGTACGAAATTGAGTGTTGGAGTGGGGGTACGGGGAGAGTGTTGGAGTGGGGGTACGAAGAAAGAGAGTGTTGGAGTGGGGAGTACGGGGTGAAGAGAGTGTTGGAGTGGGGGTACGAAGAGAGTGTTGGAGTGGGGGGTACGAAAGAGGGGTGTTGGGTGGGGGTGCGAAAGAGAGGTGTTGGAGTGGGGTACGAAGAGAGTGTTGGAGTGGGGGGTACGAAAGAGATGTTGGAGTGGGGGTGCGAAAGAGTGTTGGAGTGGGGTACGAAAGAGAGTGTTGGGTGGGGGTGCGAAGAGAGTGTTGGAGTGGGGGTACGAAAGAGAGTGTTGGAGTGGGGGTGCGAAGAGAGTGTTGGAGTGGGGGTACGAAGAGGGTGTTGGGTGGGGGTGCGGGGGTGAGTGTTGGGTGGGGGTACGAAGAGGGTGTTGGAGTGGGGGTACGAGAGTGAGTGTTGGAGTGGGGGGTACGAAGAGAGTGTTGGAGTGGGGGGTACGAAAGAGAGTGTTGGAGTGGGGGGTACGAAGAGGGTGTTGGGTGGGGTGCGAAAGAGAGTGTTGGAGTGGGGGTACGAAGAGAGTGTTGGAGTGGGGGTACGAAAGAGAGTGTTGGGTGGGGTACGAAGAGAGTGTTGGAGTGGGGGTACGAAAGAGAGTGTTGGAGTGGGGGTACGAAAGAGAGTGTTGGGTGGGGGTACGAAAGAGAGTGTTGGAGTGGGCACGAAAGAGAGTGTTGGAGTGGGGGTACGAAAGAGAGTGTTGGAGTGGGGGTACGAAAGAGAGTGTTGGGTGGGGGGTACGAAAGAGAGTGTTGGAGTGGGGGTGCGAAGAGGAGTGTTGGGTGGGGGTGCGAAGAGAGTGTTGGAGTGGGGGTACGAAGAGAGTGTTGGAGTGGGGAGTACGAAAGAGGGTGTTGGAGTGGGGGTACGAGAGTGTTGGAGTGGGGTGCGAAAGAGAGTGTTGGAGTGGGGGTACGAAGAGAGTGTTGGAGTGGGGGGTACGGGGTGAGTGTTGGAGTGGGGTACGAAGAGAGTGTTGGAGTGGGGGTACGAAAGGAGGGTGTTGGAGTGGGGGTACGAAAGAGAGTGTTGGAGTGGGGGTACGAAAGAGAGTGTTGGGTGGGGGTACGAAAGAGAGTGTTGGAGTGGGGTACGAAATTGAGTGTTGGAGTGGGGGTACGAAGAGGAGGGTGTTGGAGTGGGGGTACGAAAGAGAGTGTTGGGTGGGGTGCGAAAGAGAGTGTTGGGTGGGGTACGAAAGAGAGTGTTGGAGTGGGGTACGAAGAGAGTGTTGGAGTGGGGGTGCGAAAGAGAGTGTTGGAGTGGGGGTACGAAGAGAGTGTTGGAGTGGGGGGTACGAAAGAGAGTGTTGGAGTGGGGGTACGAAAGAGAGTGTTGGAGTGGGGAGTACGAAGAGAGTGTTGGGTGGGGGGTACGAAAGAGAGTGTTGGAGTGGGGGTACGAGTGTTGGAGTGGGGGGTACGAAAGAGGTGTTGGGTGGGGGTGCGAAGAGAGTGTTGGGTGGGGTACGAAAGAGAGTGTTGGGTGGGGGTACGAAAGAGTGTTGGAGTGGGGTACGAAAGAGAGTGTTGGAGTGGGGGGTACGAAGAGAGGTGTTGGAGTGGGGGTGCGAAGAGAGTGTTGGGTGGGGGTGCGAAGAGAGTGTTGGAGTGGGGTGCGAAAGAGAGTGTTGGAGTGGGGGTACGAAAGAGAGTGTTGGAGTGGGAGTGCGAAAGAGAGTGTTGGAGTGGGGGTACGAAAGAGAGTGTTGGAGTGGGGGTACGAAAGAGAGTGTTGGAGTGGGGAGTGCGAAAGAGAGTGTTGGAGTGGAGTACGAAAGAGAGTGTTGGAGTGGGGGGTGCGAAAGAGAGTGTTGGAGTGGGGGTACGAAAGAGAGTGTTGGAGTGGGGGTACGAAGAAGAGTGTTGGAGTGGGGTGCGAAAGAGAGTGTTGGAGTGGGGGTACGAAAGAGAGTGTTGGGTGGGGGGTGCGAAGAGAGTGTTGGAGTGGGGAGTACGAAGAGAGTGTTGGAGTGGGGGTACGAAGAAGAGTGTTGGGTGGGGGTACGAAAGGGAGTGTTGGAGTGGGGGTACGAAAGAGAGTGTTGGAGTGGGGTACGAAAGAGAGTGTTGGGTGGGGGTACGAAAGAGAGTGTTGGAGTGGGGGTACGAGGGTGAGTGTTGGAGTGGGGGTACGAAAGAGAGTGTTGGAGTAGAGGTGCGAGGAGAGTGTTGGAGTGGGGTACGAAAGAGAGTGTTGGAGTGGGGGTACGAAGAGGTGTTGGAGTGGGGGGTACGAAGAGAGTGTTGGGTGGGGGTACGAAAGAGTGTTGGGTGGGGGTACGAAAGAGAGTGTTGGGTGGGGGTACGAAAAGAGGGTGTTGGAGTGGGGTGCGAAGAGAGTGTTGGGTGGGGTGAAAGAGAGTGTTGGGTGGGGGGTACGAAAGAGGGTGTTGGAGTGGGGGTACGAAAGAGAGTGTTGGAGTGGGGGTACGAAAGAGAGTGTTGGGTGGGGTACGAAAGAGGGTGTTGGGTGGAGTGCGAAGAGAGTGTTGGAGTGGGGGTGCGAAAGAGAGTGTTGGGTGGGGGTGCCGAAAGAGAGTGTTGGGTGGGGGTACGAAGAGAGTGTTGGAGTGGGGGTACGAAAGAGAGTGTTGGGTAGGGGGTACGAAAGAGAGTGTTGGAGTGGGGGGTACGAAAGAGAGTGTTGGAGTGGGGTACGAAAGAGAGTGTTGGAGTGGGGGGTACGAAAGAGAGTGTTGGAGTGGGGGTACGAAAAGAGTGTTGGAGTGGGGGTACGAAGGAGAGTGTTGGAGTGGGGGGTACGAAAGAGTGTTGGGTGGGGGTACGAAGAGAGTGTTGGGTGGGGTACGAAAGAGAGTGTTGGGTGGGGTACGAAAGAGAGTGTTGGGTGGGGGGTACGAAAGAGAGTGTTGGAGTGGGGGTACGAAAGAGAGTGTTGGAGTGGGGGTACGAAAGAGAGTGTTGGAGTGGGGGGTACGAGAGATTAGTGTTGGAGTGGGGGTACGAAAGAGAGTGTTGGAGTGGGGGGTACGAAAGAGGGTGTTGGAGTGGGGGTACGAAGAGAGTGTTGGAGTGGGGAGTACGAAATTGAGTGTTGGAGTGGGGGTACGAAAGAGAGTGTTGGAGTGGGGGTACGAAAAGAGAGTGTTGGAGTGGGGGTACGAAAGAGAGTGTTGGAGTGGGGAGTGCGAAGAGAGTGTGGGTGTTGGGTGGGGGGTACGAAAGAGAGTGTTGGAGTGGGGGTACGAAGATTGAGTGTTGGAGTGGGGGTACGAAGAGAGTGTTGGAGTGGGGGTACGAAGAGAGTGTTGGAGTGGGGTACGAAGAGGGTGTTGGAGTGGGGGTACGAAAGAGAGTGTTGGAGTGGGGTACGAAGATTGAGTGTTGGAGTGGGGGTACGAAAGAGAGTGTTGGAGTGGGGCACGAAAGAGAGTGTTGGAGTGGGGGTACGAAGAGAGTGTTGGAGTGGGGGTACGAAGAGGGTGTTGGTGGGGGTACGAAAGAGAGTGTTGGAGTGGGGTACGAAGAGGGTGTTGGGTAGAGTGCGAAAGAGAGTGTTGGGTGGGGGTACGAAAGAGAGTGTTGGAGAGGGTGTTGGGTGGGGGTACGAAGAGAGTGTTGGAGTGGGGGTACGAAAAGAGGGTGTTGGAGTGGGGTACGAAAGAGTGTTGGAGTGGGGTTATCGTTGCAAAACTATCCTCTCGTGACGTCACATACAAAATACCAGACGGGCGAACACTGAAGGAAAAACAAGACATACAAAATGAAATCTTGAAACATTAAACAGGATCCCATCAGAAACCTTGTCCGTATTACTCGCTGCACTTCCATCAGTCGCCATCAACTGTTGCAGCTTTTCCAGATCTCCAGCATAAGCCAAGTTACACGCCTCCACATCCGACACAGCGAACTCTTCCATTTTGAGCTGTGCAGTGTGGAAAGTGGGCACAGAGCACAAGACCCGAACGTCTCCTTTTTACTCCTTAAAGTTTTTCACATCAAAATAATTAATATACAAACAATACAAAACACACCCGATGGGAAACGATTCGGAAATAGTTTTACAACAATTTCTCCCTCAATGAAGAAAGATGTTTCTAACACTACTTGTACTGACATGGACATCAATTTGTGTATAAAACACGACACGATCGAACCCGAGGCACAAATCACAAAGGGAAGTGGGATGGAGGAATATTATACGGACATTATACACGGATATTATACCCGGACGTATACACGGACATTATACTCGGACATTATACACGGACATTATACACGGACATTATACACGGACATTATACACGGATATTATACACGGACATTATACACGGATATTATACACGGACATTATACCCGGACATTATCCACGGATATTAAACACGGACATTATACACGGACATTATACACGGATATTATACACGGACATTATACACGGATATTATACACGGACATTATACACGGATATTATACACGGACATTATACCCGGACATTATCCACGGATATTAAACACGGACATTATACACGGACATTATACACGGATATTATACACGGACATTATACACGGATATTATACACGGATATTATACATGGACGTTATACACGGATATTATACACGGACGTTATACACGGATATTATACACGGACATTATACACGGACATTATACCCGGACATTATCCACGGATATTAAACACGGACATTATACACGGACATTATACACGGACATTATACACGGATATTATACACGGATATTATACACGGACGTTATACACGGACATTATACACGGATATTATACACGGATATTATACACGGACGTTATACGCGGATATTATACACGGATATTATACAGGGATATTATACACGGATATTATACACGGATATTATACACGAATATTATACACGGACATTATACCCGGACATTATACACGGATATTATACACGGACATTATACACGGACATTATACACGGACATTATACACGGATATTATACACGGACATTATACACGGATATTATACACGGACATTATACACGGATATTATACACGGATATTATACACGGACATTATACACGGATATTATACACGGACATTATACACGGATATTATACACGGACATTATACACGGATATTATACACGGACATTATACACGGACATTATACACGGATATTATACACGGACATTATACACGGATATTATACGGACATTATACACGGATATTATACATGGATATTATACACGGATATTATACATGGATATTATACACGGACATTATACATGGATATTATACACGGATATTACACACGGATATTATACACGGATATTATACACGGATAATATACGGATATTATCTACGGACATTATACATGGATGTTATACACGGATATTATACACGGACATTATACACGGACATTATACACGGATATTATACACGGACATTTATACGGACATTATACGGACATTATACACGGATATTATACACGGAAATTATACGGATATTATACATGGATATTATACGGACATTATACATGGATATTATACGGATATTACACGGATATTATACGGACATTATACATGGATATTATACACGGATATTACACGGATATTATACGGACATTATACGGACATTATACCTGGATATTATACACGGACATTATACACGGACATTATACACGGACATTATACACGGATATTATACACGGACATTATACACGGATATTATACACGGACATTATACGGATATTATACGGAAATTATACACGGATATTATACATGGATATTATACGGACATTATACATGGATATTATACCACGGATATTACACACGGATATTATACGGATAATATACACGGATAATATACGGACATTATACGGACATTATACGGATATTATACACGGATATTATACACGGACATTATACGGACATTATACGGACATTATACGGACATGTATACGGACATTATACACGGATATTATACACGGACATTATACACGGATATTATACACGGATATTATACACGGACATTATACGTATACGGATATTATACACGGATATTATACGGACGTTATACACGGATATTATACCACGGATATTATACGGATATTATACGGACATTATACCCGGACATTATACGGATATTATACACGGATATTATACACGGACATTATACACGGACATTATACACGGATATTATACGGACGTATACGGACATGTATACCACGGACATTATACACGGACATTATACACGGATATTATACATGGATATTATACACGGACATTATACACGGATATTATACATGGATATTATACACGGATATTATACGGATATTATACACGGATATTATACCCGGACATTATACGGATATTATACGGATATTATACGGATGCGGATAATTACGGATATATACGGACATTATACGGATATATACCGCGGATATTATACACGGACATTATACACGGACATTATACGGATATTATACGGATATTATACACGGACATTATACGCGGACATTATACGGATATTATACACGGACATTATACACGGATATTATACGGATATTATACGGATATTATACACGGACATTATACACGGATATTATACACGGATATTATACGGATATTATACCACGGATATTATACACGGACATTATACGGACATTATACACGGATATTATACGGATATTATACACGGACATTATACACGGATATTATACACGGACATTATACCACGGACATTATACACGGATATTATACACGGATATTATACACGGACATTATACACGGACATTATACACGGACATTATACACGGATATTATACACGGATATTATACACGGATATTATACACGGACATTATACGGACATTATACGGATATTATACACGGACATTATACACGGACATTATACACGGACATTATACACGGATATTATACACGGACATTATACGGACATTATACGGATATTATACACGGATATTATACCCACGGATATTATACACGGACATTATACACGGATATTATACCACGGACATTATACACGGACATTATACACGGACATTATACACGGATATTATACACGGACATTATACACGGATATTATACACGGACATTATACACGGATATTATACACGGACATTATACGGATATTATACACGGATATTATACACGGATATTATACACGGACATTATACATGGATATTATACCACGGATATTATACACGGATATTATACACGGACATTATACACGGATATTATACACGGACATTATACACGGATATTATACACGGATATTATACACGGATATATACGGATATTATACACGGAAATTATACATGCATATTATACACGGATATTATACACGGATATTATACGGACATTATACACGGATATTATACACGGACATTATACACGGACATTATACATGGATATTATACACGGACATTATACACGGATATTATACACGGATATTATACACGGATATTATACACGGACATTATACGGATATTATACATGGATATTATACACGGATATTATACACGGATATTATACACGGATATTATACGGACATTATACCACGGATATTATACACGGACATTATACACGGACATTATACACGGATATTATACACGGACATTATACACGGATATTATACACGGACATTATACGGATATTATACATGGATATTATACACGGACATTATACATGGATATTATACACGGACATTATACACGGATATTATACCACGGATATTATACACGGATATTATACACGGATATTATACACGGACATTATACGGACATTATACACGGATATTATACACGGACATTATACACGGATATTATACACGGATATTATACACGGATATTATACACGGACATTATACACGGATATTATACACGGACATTATACACGGATATTATACACGGATATTATACGGATATTATACACGGATATTATACGGACATTATACGGACATTATACACGGACATTATACGGATATTATACACGGATATTATACCACGGATATTATACACGGACATTATACACGGATATTATACACGGACATTATACACGGATATTATACACGGATATTATACCACGGATATTATACACGGACATTATACACGGATATTATACCACGGACATTATACGGATATTATACACGGATATTATACGGATATTATACGGACATTATACGGACATTATACACGGATATTATACACGGATATTATACACGGATATTATACACGGACATTATACACGGATATTATACACGGATATTATACACGGACATTATACACGGACATTATACACGGATATTATACACGGATATTATACACGGACATTATACACGGATATTATACACGGACATTATACACGGACATTATACACGGACATTATACACGGATATTATACACGGACATTATACACGGATATTATACACGGACATTATACCACGGACATTATACGGATATACGGATTATACACGGACATTATACGGATGTGGATATTATACGGACGTATACAGGACATTATACACGGACATTATCCACGGATATTAAACACGGACGTATACGGACATTATACACGGACATTATACACGGACATTATACACGGATATTATACATGGATATTATACGGACGTTATACGGACATTATACACGGATATTATACACGGATATTATACACGGACATTATACACGGACATTATACACGGATATTATACGGATATTATACACGGATATTATACACGGATATTATACACGGACATTATACACGGACATTATACACGGACATTATACACGGACATTATACGGATATTATACGGACATTATACACGGATATTATACACGGATATTATACACGGATATTATACAGGATATTATACACGGACATTATACACGGACATTATACATGGATATTATACGGATATTACGGATATTATATGCGGATAATATGCCGCGGATAATATACACGGACATTATACGGACGTGCCCGGATATTATACCGCTGATATTATACGGACATTATACACGGACATTATACCACGGACATTATACACGGACTTTATACGGACATTATACTCGGACATTATACACGGACATTATACCACGGACATTATACACGGACATTATACACGGATATTATACACGGATATTATACACGGATATTATACACGGACATTATACACGGATATTATACACGGATATTATACACGGATATTATACACGGACATTATACACGGATATTATACACGGATATTATACACGGACATTATACACGGATATTATACACGGATATTATACACGGATATTATACACGGACATTATACACGGACATTATACTCGGACATTATACACAGACATTATACTACGGATAATTATACACGGATATTATACTCGGATATTATACACGGATATTATACCCGGACATTATACACGGATAATATACACGGATAATATACACGGATAATATACACGGACATTATACACGGACATTATACACGGACATTATACACGGATATTATACACGGACATTATACACGGATAATATACACGGATAATATACACGGACATTATACACGGACATTATACACGGACATTATACACGGATATTATACACGGACATTATACACGGATATTATACACGGATAATATACGGGACATTATACACGGATATTATACACGGACATTATACGGATATTATACACGGACATTATACACGGATATTATACACGGATATTATACATGGATATTATACACGGATATTATACGGATATTATACACGGACATTATACACGGATATTATACCACGGACATTATACACGGATATTATACACGGATATTATACATGGATATTATACACGGACATTATACATGGATATTATACACGGACATATACACGGATATTATACACGGACATTATACATGGATATTATACATGGACATTATACGGACATTATACACGGATATTATACACGGACATTATACCGGATGGATATTATACACGGATATTATACACGGATATTATACGGACATTATACGGATATTATACGGATATTATACGGACATTATACACGGACATTATACACGGACACGGATATTATACACGGACATTATACACGGATATTATACACGGATATTATACACGGACATTATACGGATATTATACGGACATTATACACGGATATTATACCGGGATATTATACATGGATATTATACGGATATTACACGGACATTATACGGACATTATACACGGATATTATACATGGATATTATACACGGACATTATACATGGATATTATACGGATATTATACACGGATATTATACGGACATTATACACGGATATTATACGGAAATTATACATGCATATTATACGGATATTATACATGGATATTATACGGACATTATACGGATATTATACACGGATATTATACACGGATATTATACATGGATATTATACGGACATTTACGGATATTATACGGACATTATACACGGAAATTATACATGGATATTATACACGGACATTATACGGACATTATACACGGATATTATACGGATATTATACACGGACATTGTACACGGAAATTATACATGGATATTATACACGGACATTATACACGGACATTATACACGGATATTATACACGGATATTATACACGGACATTATACGGACTGGATATTATACACGGACATTATACACGGATATTATACACGGACATTATACGGATATTATACACGGACATTATACGGATATTATACACGGACATTATACCACGGACATTATACACGGATATTATACACGGATATTATACACGGACATTATACACGGATATTATACACGGACATTATTATACACGGATATTATACACGGACATTATACACGGATATTATACGGATATTATACGGATGACATTATACGGATATTATACACGGACATTATACACGGATATTATACGGATATTATACACGGACATTATACACGGATATTATACACGGACATTATACGGATATTATACATGGATATTATACCACGGACATTATACACGGACATTATACGGATATTATACATGGATATTATACACGGATATTATACGGATATTATACGGACATTATACTCGGACATTATATACGGACATTATACACGGATATTATACACGGACATTATACGGATATTATACGGATATTATACACGGATATTATACACGGACATTATACACGGATATTATACACGGATATTATACACGGATATTATACACGGACATTATACACGGATATTATACCACGGATATTATACCACGGACATTATACACGGATATTATACACGGATATTATACGGATATTATACGGATATTATACACGGACATTATACACGGATATTATACACGGACATTATACCGCGGATATTATACACGGATATTATACGGATATTATACGGATATTATACGGACATTATACACGGATATTATACACGGACATTATACGGATAATATACGGATAATATATACGGATATTATACACGGACATTATACACGGACATTATACACGGACATTATACACGGATATTATACACGGATATTATACACGGATAATATACGGATATTATACACGGACATTATACACGGACATATGTATACGGATATTATACACGGACATTATACACGGACATTATACACGGATATTATACACGGATATTATACACGGACATTATACACGGATATTATACACGGACATTATACACGGATATTATACACGGATATTATACGGATATTATACACGGACATTATACATGGATATTATACACGGATATTATACGGACATTATACACGGATATTATACACGGATATTACACGGACATTATACACGGATATTATACACGGATATTATACCACCGCGAGGGGACATTATACACGGATATTATACACGGATATTATACACGGATATTATACACGGATATTATACACGGACATTATACACGGATATTATACGGATATTATACACGGATATTATACACGGATATTATACACGGATATTATACACGGACATTATACACGGACATTATACACGGATATTATACACGGACATTATACGGATACACGGATATTATACATGGATATTATACACGGACATTATACACGGACATTATACATGGATATTATACACGGATATTATACGGATATTATACACGGACATTATACACGGATATTATACACGGACATTATACACGGATATTATACATGGATATTATACGGACATATACGGATATTATACACGGACATTATACACGGATATTATACATGGATATTATACACGGACATTATACACGGACATTATACACGGATATTATACACGGATATTATACACGGACATTATACACGGATATTATACACGGATATTATACACGGATATTATACACGGACATTATACACGGATATTATACACGGACATTATACACGGATAATATTATACACGGATATTATACACGGACATTATACGGACATTATACATGGATATTATACACGGATATTATACTACGGACATTGTACGGACATTATTATACACGGATATTATACATGGATATTATACACGGACATTATACACGGACATTATACATGGATATTATACACGGATATTATACACGGACATTGTACACGGATATTATACACGGATATTATACACGGACATTATACACGGATATTATACACGGATATTATACACGGATATTATACACGGACATTATACACGGATATTATACACGGATATTATACACGGATATTATACTGCGGACATTTATACACACGGATATTATACACGGATATTATACACGGACATTATACACGGATATTATACATGGATATTATACCACGGACATTATACACGGATATTATACATGGATATTATACACGGATATTATACCAGCGGATATTATACACGGATATTATACACGGACATTATACACGGATATTATACGGATATTATACGGATATTATACCACGGATATTATACACGGATATTATACCACGGACATTATACACGGATATTATACGGATATTATACGGACATTATACACGGACATTATACACGGACATTATACACGGATATTATACACGGATATTATACACGGATATTATACATGGATATTATATACGCGGATATTATACGGATATTATACACGGATATTATACACGGATATTATACGGACATTATACACGGACATTATACGGATATTATACGGATATTATACACGGATATTATACACGGATATTATACACGGATATTATACACGGACATTATACACGGAAATTATACACGGATATTATACACGGACATTATACACGGACATTATACACGGATATTATACACGGACATTATACACGGATATTATACGGATATTATACACGGACATTATACACGGATATTATACACGGATATTATACACGGATATTATACATGGATATTATACACGGACATTATACACGGATATTATACACGGATATTATACACGGATATTATACACGGACATTATACACGGATATTATACACGGATATTATAGGGATATTATACACGGATATTATACACGGACATTATACGGATATTATACACGGATATTATACACGGATATTATACACGGATATTATACTGCGGATATTATACACGGACATTATACACGGATAAGACATTACGGACGTATACGGATATTATACACGGACATTATACATGGATATTATACGGATATTATACACGGACATTATACGGATATTATACACGGATATTATACATGGATATTATACGGACATTATACACGGATATTATACACGGATATTATACACGGACATTATACACGGACATTATACACGGGATATATACGGATATTATACACGGATATTATACACGGATATTATACACGGATATTATACACGGATATTATACATGGATATTATACACGGATATTATACACGGATATTATACGGACATTATACACGGATATTATACACGGACATTATACGGATATTATACACGGACATTATACACGGATATTATACACGGACATTATACACGGATATTATACACGGATATTATACACGGATATTATACACGGACATTATACACGGATATTATACACGGATATTATACACGGACATTATACACGGATATTATACACGGATATTATACACGGATATTATACACGGACATTATACACGGATATTATACACGGATATTATACACGGATATTATACACGGACATTATACACGGACATTATACACGGATATTATACACGGATATTATACTCGGACATTATACACGGACATTATACACGGATATTATACACGGATATTATACACGGACATTATACACGGACATTATACACGGATATTATACGGATATTATACGGACGTACTGCAGATATACGGATATTATACACGGACATTATACACGGATATTATACATGGATATTATACACGGATATTATACGGATATTATACGGATATTATACACGGATATTATACGGATATTATACACGGACATTATAACGGATATTATACACGGATATTATACACGGACATTATACATGGATATTATACGGATATTATACGGATATTATACCACGGACATTATACACGGACATTATACACGGATATTATACGGATATTATACACGGATATTATACACGGATATTATACACGGACATTATACGGATTATACGGATATTATACACGGATATTATACCACGGATATTATACCTGCGGATATTATACACGGATATTATACGGATATTATACACGGATATTATACACGGACATTATACACGGACATTATACACGGATATTATACACGGATATTATACTCGGACATTATACACGGATATTATACGGACGTATACGGATATTATACGGACATTATACACGGATATTATACACGGACATTATACCACGGATATTATACACGGATATTATACGGACATTATACGGATATTATACACGGATATTATACACGGACATTATACACGGATATTATACACGGATATTATACACGGATATTATACACGGACATTATACACGGATATTATACCACGGACATTATACACGGATATTATACACGGATATTATACACGGACATTATACACGGACATTATACACGGATATTATACACGGATATTATACACGGACATTATACACGGATAATATACACGGACATTATACACGGATATTATACACGGATATTATACGGATATTATACCACGGATATTATACACGGATATTATACACGGATATTATACACGGACATTATACACGGATATTATACACGGATATTATACATAATACGGATATTATACACGGATATTATACACGGATATTATACACGGACATTATACGGATATTATACACGGATATTATACCACGGACATTATACACGGATATTATACGGATATTATACACGGATATTATACATGGATATTATACACGGATATTATACCACGGATATTATACACGGACGTATACACGGATATTATACACGGATATTATACACGGATATTATACGGATATTATACCACGGATATTATACACGGATATTATACACGGACATTATACCACGGATATTATACGGATATTATACCGGATATTATACACGGACATTATACACGGATATTATACACGGATATTATACACGGATATTATACGGATATTATACACGGACATTATACACGGACATTATACACGGATATTATACACGGATATTATACACGGATATTATACGGATATTATACACGGATATTATACGGATATTATACCACGGACATTATACGGATATTATAC
The DNA here is from genome assembly GCF_056783735.1 of Eptatretus burgeri. Lineage (NCBI taxonomy): Eukaryota > Metazoa > Chordata > Myxini > Myxiniformes > Myxinidae > Eptatretus > Eptatretus burgeri. The sequence goes on along the minus strand of NC_140970.1, from coordinate 3,140,654 downwards.
GGATATTATACGGATATTATACACGGATATTATACACGGACATTATACACGGATATTATACACGGACATTATACACGGATATTATACATGGATATTATACACGGATATTATACACGGATATTATACACGGATATTATACACGGATATTATACACGGACATTATACACGGATATTATACACGGATATTATACACGGATATTATACACGGACATTATACACGGATATTATACACGGATATTATACACGGACATTATACACGGATATTATACACGGATATTATACACGGATATTATACCACGGACATTATACACGGATATTATACACGGATATTATACACGGATATTATACACGGACATTATACACGGATATTATACACGGATATTATACACGGATATTATACACGGACATTATACACGGACATTATACACGGATATTATACACGGACATTATACACGGATATTATACACGGATATTATACACGGATATTATACACGGATATTATACACGGATATTATACACGGATATTATACGGACATTATACACGGATATTATACACGGATATTATACACGGATATTATACCACGGACATTACGGATATATACACGGATATTATACACGGAATGTGCTACCACGGATATATACCGGACATTATACGGATGAATACGGATATTATACACGGATATTATACACGGATATATACACGGACTTTATACACGGATATTATACACGGATATTATACACGGATATTATACACGGATATTATACATGGATATTATACACGGATATTATACGGATATTATACACGGACATTATACGGACATTATACACGGATATTATACACGGATATTATACACGGATATTATACACGGACATTATACACGGACATTATACACGGATATTATACACGGATATTATACACGGATATTATACACGGACTTTATACACGGATATTATACACGGATATTATACACGGATATTATACACGGATATTATACATGGATATTATACACGGACATTATACACGGATATTATACACGGATATTATACATGGAGGATATTATACACGGATATTATACACGGATATTATACGGACATTATACACGGACTTTATACACGGATATTATACACGGATATTATACACGGACATTATACACGGATATTATACACGTACATTATACACGGATAATATACACGGATATTATACACGGACATTATACACGGATAATATACACGGATATTATACACCGATATTATACACGGAAATTATACATGGATATTATACACGGATATTATACACGGATATTATACACGGATATTATACACGGATATTATACATGGATATTATACACGGATATTATACACGGATATTATACACGGACATTGTACACGGATATTATACGGATATTATACACGGACATTATACCACGGATATTATACACGGATATTATACACGGATATTATACGGACATTATACGGGATATTATACACGGATATTATACACGGATATTATACCACGGACATTATACACGGATATTATACACGGACGGACATTATACACGGATATTATACACGGATATTATACGCGGATATTATACACGGACATTATACGGATATTATACCACGGATATTATATACGGATATTATACACGGATATTATACGGACATTATACGGATATTATACGGATGTATACGGATATTATACACGGATATTATACACGGATATTATACGGATATTATACACGGATATTATACGGACATTATACGGATATTATACACGGATATTATACGGACATTATACGCGGATATTATACGGACGGATAATTATACACGGATATTATACCACGGATATTATACACGGACATTATACCACGGACATTATACACGGATATTATACCACGGACATTATACGGATATTATACACGGATATTATACACGGACATTATACACGGATATTATACACGGATATTATACACGGATATTATACCGCGGATATTATACGGACATTATACGGACATTATACACGGATATTATACCACGGATATTATACACGGACATTATACACGGACATTATACACGGATATTATACGGATATTATACCGCGGACATTATACACGGATATTATACACGGACATTATACACGGACATTATACACGGATATTATACACGGATAATATACACGGATATTATACACGGATATTATACACGGATATTATACGGACATTATACACGGATATTATACACGGATATTATACATGGATATTATACACGGACATTATACACGGATATTATACACGGATATTATACACGGATATTATACACGGATAATATACACGGATATTATACACGGACATTATACACGGACATTATACACGGATATTATACACGGATAATATACACGGATATTATACACGGACATTATACACGGATATTATACACGGATATTATACACGGATATTATACCACGGATATTATACACGGACATTATACACGGATATTATACACGGATATTATACACGGATATTATACACGGACATTATACACGGATATTATACACGGATATTATACTCGGACATTATACACGGATATTATACACGGACATTATACACGGATATTATACACGGATATTATACACGGATATTATACACGGATATTATACACGGATATTATACACGGATATTATACGGATATTATACACGGACATTATACACGGATATTATACACGGATATTATACACGGACATTATACGGACATTATACATGGATATTATACCACGGATATTATACACGGACATTATACACGGACATTATACACGGATATTATACACGGATATTATACACGGATATTATACACGGATATTATACACGGATATTATACACGGATATTATACACGGACATTATACACGGATATTATACACGGATATTATACACGGATATTATACACGGATATTATACACGGATATTATACACGGATATTATACACGGATATTATACACGGATATTATACACGGATATTATACACGGATATTATACGGACATTATACACGGATATTATACACGGATATTATACCACGGACATTATACACGGATATTATACACGGATATTATACGGATATTATACGGATATTATACACGGATATTATACACGGACATTATACACGGATATTATACACGGATATTATACACGGACATTATACACGGATATTATACACGGATATTATACACGGATATTATACACGGATATTATACGGATATACACGGACATTATACACGGATATTATACACGGATATTATACACGGATATTATACACGGATATTATACACGGACATTATACACGGATATTATACACGGACATTATACACGGATATTATACACGGATATTATACACGGACATTATACACGGACATTATACACGGATATTATACACGGATATTATACACGGACATTATACACGGATATTATACACGGACATTATACACGGACATTATACACGGACATTATACACGGATATTATACACGGATAATATACACGGACATTATACACGGATATTATACGGACATTATACGGATATTATACACGGATATTATACACGGATATTATACCGGACATTATACATGGATATTATACACGGATATTATACACGGACATTATACACGGACATTATACACGGATATTATACACGGATATTATACATGGATATTATACACGGATATTATACACGGATAATATACACGGATATTATACACGGACATTATACACGGACATTATACATGGATATTATACACGGATATTATACACGGATATTATACACGGACATTATACACGGACATTATACACGGATATTATACACGGATAATATACATGGATAATATACACGGACATTATACACGGACATTTTTCACGGATATTATACACGGATATTATACATGGATATTATACACGGATATTATACACGGACATTATACACGGACATTATACACGGATATTATACACGGATATTATACATGGATATTATACACGGATATTATACACGGATATTATACATGGATATTATACACGGACATTATACACGGATATTATACACGGATAATATACATGGATAATATACACGGACATTATACACGGACATTATACATGGATATTATACACGGATATTATACACGGATATTATACACGGACATTATACACGGACATTATACACGGATATTATACACGGATAATATACATGGATAATATACACGGACATTATACACGGACATTTTTCACGGATATTATACACGGATATTATACATGGATATTATACACGGACATTATACATGGATATTATACACGGATATTATACACGGATATTATACACGGATAATATACACGGATAATATACACGGACATTATACACGGACATTATACACGGATATTATACACGGATATTATACTCGGACATTATACACGGATATTATACACGGACATTATACACGGATATTATACCCGGATATTATACACGGACATTATACACGGACATTATACACGGATATTATACACGGATATTATACTCGGACATTATACACGGATAATATACACGGACATTATACTCGGACATTATACACGGACATTATACACGGATAATATACACGGATAATATACACGGACATTATACACGGATATTATACACGGACATTATACACGGATATTATACACGGACATTATACACGGATATTACACACGGATATTATACCCGGACATTATACATGGATATTATACACGGATATTATACACGGACATTATACACGGACATTATACACGGATATTATACACGGATATTATACATGGATATTATACACGGATATTATACACGGATAATATACACGGATATTATACACGGACATTATACACGGACATTATACATGGATATTATACACGGATATTATACACGGATATTATACACGGATATTATACACGGATATTATACAGGGATATTATACATGGATATTATACACGGATATTATACACGGATATTATACACGGACATTATACACGGATATTATACACGGATATTATACACGGATATTATACACGGATATTATACACGGACATTATACACGGATATTATACACGGACATTATACACGGATATTATACACGGATATTATACACGGATATTATACACGGATATTATACACGGACATTATACACGGATATTATACACGGATATTATACACGGATAATATACACGGATATTATACACGGATATTATACACGGACATTATACACGGACATTATACACGGACATTATACACGGACATTATACACGGATATTATACACGGACATTATACACGGATATTATACACGTACATTATACACGGATAATATACACGGACATTATACACGGATATTATACCCGGATATTATACACGGACATTATACACGGACATTATACACGGATATTATACACGGATATTATACTCGGACATTATACACGGATAATATACACGGACATTATACACGGATATTATACCCGGATATTGTACACGGACATTGTACACGGACATTATACACGGATATAATACACGGATATTATACTCGGACATTATACACGGATAATATACACGGACATTATACTCGGACATTATACACGGACATTATACACGGATAATATACACGGATAATATACACGGACATTATACACGGATATTATACACGGACATTATACACGGATAATATACATGTACATGATACACGGACGTAATACATGGATATTATACACGGATATTATTCACGGATATTATACACGGACATTATACACGGACATTATACACGGATATTATACACGGATATTATACATGGATATTATACACGGATATTATACACGGATAATATACACGGATATTATACACGGACATTATACACGGACATTATACATGGATATTATACACGGATATTATACACGGATATTATACACGGACATTATACACGGACATTATACATGGATATTATACACGGATAATATACACGGATAATATACACGGACATTATACACGGACATTATACACGGATATTATACACGGATATTATACATGGATATTATACACGGACATTATACACGGATATTATACACGGATATTATACACGGATATTATACACGGATAATATACACGGATAATATACACGGACATTATACACGGACATTATGCACGGATATTATACACGGATATTATACTCGGACATTATACACGGATATTATACACGGACATTATACACGGATATTATACCCGGATATTATACACGGACATTATACACGGACATTATACACGGATATTATACACGGATATTATACTCGGACATTATACACGGATAATATACACGGACATTATACTCGGACATTATACACGGACATTATACACGGATAATATACACGGATAATATACACGGACATTATACACGGATATTATACACGGACATTCTACACGGATATTATACACGGACATTATACATGGATATTATACACGGATATTATACACGGATATTATACACGGATAATATACACGGATAATATACACGGACATTATACACGGACATTATACACGGATATTATACACGGATAATATACACGGATATTATACACGGACATTATACACGGACATTATACATGGATATTATCCACGGACATTATACACGGATATTATACACGGACATTATACACGGACATTATACATGGATATTATACACGGATATTATACACGGATAATATACACGGATATTATACACGGACATTGTACACGGACATTATACACGGATATAATACACGGATATTATACTCGGACATTATACACGGATAATATACACGGACATTATACTCGGACATTATACACGGACATTATACACGGATAATATACACGGATAATATACACGGACATTATACACGGATATTATACACGGACATTATACACGGATAATATACATGTACATGATACACGGACGTAATACATGGATATTATACACGGATATTATTCACGGATATTATACACGGACATTATACACGGACATTATACACGGATATTATACACGGATATTATACATGGATATTATACACGGATATTATACACGGATAATATACACGGATATTATACACGGACATTATACACGGACATTATACATGGATATTATACACGGATATTATACACGGATATTATACACGGACATTATACACGGACATTATACATGGATATTATACACGGATAATATACACGGATAATATACACGGACATTATACACGGACATTATACACGGATATTATACACGGATATTATACATGGATATTATACACGGACATTATACACGGATATTATACACGGATATTATACACGGATATTATACACGGATAATATACACGGATAATATACACGGACATTATACACGGACATTATACACGGATATTATACACGGATATTATACTCGGACATTATACACGGATATTATACACGGACATTATACACGGATATTATACCCGGATATTATACACGGACATTATACACGGACATTATACACGGATATTATACACGGATATTATACTCGGACATTATACACGGATAATATACACGGACATTATACTCGGACATTATACACGGACATTATACACGGATAATATACACGGATAATATACACGGACATTATACACGGATATTATACACGGACATTCTACACGGATATTATACACGGACATTATACATGGATATTATACACGGATATTATACACGGATATTATACACGGATAATATACACGGATAATATACACGGACATTATACACGGACATTATACACGGATATTATACACGGATAATATACACGGATATTATACACGGACATTATACACGGACATTATACATGGATATTATCCACGGACATTATACACGGATATTATACACGGACATTATACACGGACATTATACATGGATATTATACACGGATATTATACACGGATAATATACACGGATATTATACACGGACATTGTACACGGAAATTATACATGGATATTATACACGGACATTATACACGGACTTTATACACGGATATTATACACGGATATTATACACGGATATTATACACGGATATTACACACGGACATTACACACACAACGAAGACACAGGACAAGGGCGTTCAGTCCATCGCACCGATGTTCCATCAATATCACATGAGAAACATTTTGATCTCCATCCATTTCAAGTAATTGTGATTAATAATTTAAAAAAAAGTAATTACAGAATTATTGTTCATAGTGGTTTTGTTAAGGGAAAAACAAAAATTAATCATGATACAATGATTATAAAGTGTAAAAAAAAAACAAGGGGGAATGAAGGATTGGAGATGAATGGGTGTCCTGAAGGGTCCCCAGGAATGCTTGTGGTGAGTGAATGTCTCTTGGACTGGGGACTGGGATTGAGTGAATCGTCAAATTTAGAATTTTAACCCAATCGCCTCCTTAATGAGACGCGGGCTTGGCGCCGACAGGACGTCCTGCACGTTGAAGCAGGTACTGTATTTTAAGGTTTGTTCACGGTGTTGTCGACTCCTTCGTTTCTTCACTTCAAGACAACGTGCGATGGTTGACGTCCACGAACTGAATGCAGGATTGCAGGACAAAACAGACTTCCTCGACAAGACGGTGAAACACCAGGGTGACATTCTTTGGGTTGGCATGGAGACTCGAACCCAGACAAGATACAGCTTGGAGGGATGTGCATATCTCTTCGAGTCTGGGCTATCTTCCCTTCCCGATCAGGAATAGTAAGCGAAGGGCGAGGCGTCATCTATTTCATCTCAGTTCATCTCAGATGATAATAAGGTCGAATCGGTGGAGACGGTTTGATCGATGCCCGGAAATGCGTGCGTGGCGGTACGTGCAAAAAAGAAGAAAAAAGAAGCATTGTGACGTCGATTGTGACGTCATAGCACCTTGGCCTGTCAATGGTTTGGTAAATAAATGGCCATAACTTGGGAACCACTTGTCCGATTAATATCAAACCTTGAAAAGGCACATCCTCGGGTCACCAGCAATATAGCTGGCAAGTTTCAATTAGATTGGACCAGTGGTTGTCGAGAAACAGCGGTGACAGACAGACAGACACACAGACACACACAGAGATTGTTGGGATTGAGGGGAAAGGTCAAAATTTCAGCAGGTACACGACCATTCTGAACAAAGAGGATGAAAATTTAATTTTGGAAGGGAAGAAGCGAGGGTTCGGGCTGAAGGAACTGTTTCAGGAACTGTGACAAAAGTGGAGGGAGAGAGGGAAACGGTTTCGGGGGGGGGGGGGGATGTCGGAGTCGTCGAGGAGAAGAGGCACACGGTGAGGTGGCAGGATCAGAATCTCCGCTACATTTGAATGTGTAAAAACAGATATTGTCCCAAACGCGAAACGTAATCAAATGCATTTGAAGTAAAATAAATAAAAAAAAATAAAAAAATATTATTGGACGGTGTATAACAAGAGAAGGTCGAAGGAAAGATTGTGCACTGTTCAGTCGTCACAGAATCCTGACGGGCGATAAACGAAGAGGCCAGATTAATCGGTGAATTGTCAAAATATACGTATGATCGTAAAATGGGGAGAAATTTATTTTTAAAGGTTAAATAATTGTTGCGTTAAAATTAAAGAACGTTGCAAACTCCTCCGTTGTTGACATGGGGGCGCTAGTGGTGATTGTGCGTGTAATGGCCGTCGGGCCCGGTTTCACGACTTGACTGCTTTACTGTTCCCTGCGCTCCAACGTCGGTGATTATCAGCAGTCCTGAGAGCAGTTTCTCTCTTGGAGTCGTGTCAACAGACTTGAGAGGGACGAGAAAGGTGAGGCCTCGCTGGGAGTCGCATTCTTCCGGCTGTTTGGGCGTTAAAGCGTTGAACCGACTCTCGAGACTGTCAGTTCGGTTGGTTTTCCTCACAGCCTCTTGATTTGATTCTGCTTTTGTCCTGCCGTCTCGATTTTGTGCGGAACATGTTTTCCGCATCTTCCACTTGAGCTCACTGACGCCCCTCATGCATTGTGTTATTTATATTGGAAAGTGGAGGTTCAGCTTGGGCCTCAGGGCGGATGGTGAGGGCGCTGTCTGGGCCCAAACGGCCAACATTGCTTGTTTGCAATGGCTGTTTCATTTGCTTGCGCATTGAAAGGTGTTCGATCAAGTAGTATTCTGCGTTTGCTCGCATTGCCGTGATGTTTATGTGGTTCGTTCGTCAAGCTAAGGTAATGGTTGAAGCACCGGCTGCTCATTGTCCTGCCCCTGCACCACACCCCCACCCCTCCCCCAATCCAGCCGCTCTTCCTCCGCCCCCAATCCTGCCGCCCTTCCTCCTCCCCCAATCCTGCCGCCCTTCCTCCTCCCCCAATCCTGCCGCCCTTCCTCCTCCCCCAATCCTGCCGCCCTTCCTCCGCCCCCAATCCTGCCGCCCTTCCTCCGCCCCCAATCCTGCCGCCCTTCCTCCGCCCCCAATCCTGCCGCCCTTCCTCCGCCCCCAATCCTGCCGCCCTTCCTCCGCCCCAATCCTGCCGCCCTTCCTCCTCCCCCAATCCTGCCGCCCTTCCTCCTCCCCCAATCCTGCCGCCCTTCCTCCTCCCCAATCCTGCCGCCCTTCCTCCTCCCCAATCCTGCCGCCCTTCCTCCTCCCCCAATCCTGCCGCCCTTCCTCCTCCCCCAATCCTGCCGCCCTTCCTCCTCCCCCAATCCTGCCGCCCTTCCTCCTCCCCCAATCCTGCCGCCCTTCCTCCTCCCCCAATCCTGCCGCCCTTCCTCCTCCCCCAATCCTGCCGCCCTTCCTCCTCCCCCAATCCTGCCGCCCTTCCTCCTCCCCCAATCCTGCCGCCCTTCCTCCTCCCCCAATCCTGCCGCCCTTCCTCCTCCCCCAATCCTGCCGCCCTTCCTCCTCCCCCAATCCTGCCGCCCTTCCTCCTCCCCCAATCCTGCCGCCCTTCCTCCTCCCCCAATCCTGCCGCCCTTCCTCCTCCCCCAACCCTGCCGCCCTTCCTCCTCCCCCAACCCTGCCGCCCTTCCTCCTCCCCCAACCCTGCCGCCCTTCCTCCTCCCCCAACCCTGCCGCCTTCCTCCTCCCCAATCCTGCCGCCCTTCCTCCTCCCCAATCCTGCCGCCCTTCCTCCTCCCCCAATCCTGCCGCCCTTCCTCCTCCCCCAATCCTGCCGCCCTTCCTCCTCCCCCAATCCTGCCGCCCTTCCTCCTCCCCCCAATCCTGCCGCCCTTCCTCCTCCCCCAATCCTGCCGCCCTTCCTCCTCCCCCAATCCTGCCGCCCTTCCTCCTCCCCCCAATCCTGCCGCCCTTCCTCCTCCCCCAATCCTGCCGCCCTTCCTCCTCCCCCAATCCTGCCGCCCTTCCTCCTCCCCCAATCCTGCCGCCCTTCCTCCTCCCCCAATCCTGCCGCCCTTCCTCCTCCCCAATCCTGCCGCCCTTCCTCCTCCCCCAATCCTGCCGCCCTTCCTCCTCCCCCAATCCTGCCGCCCTTCCTCCTCCCCAATCCTGCCGCCCTTCCTCCTCCCCCAATCCTGCCGCCCTTCCTCCTCCCCCAATCCTGCCGCCCTTCCTCCTCCCCCAATCCTGCCGCCCTTCCTCCTCCCCCAATCCTGCCGCCCTTCCTCCTCCCCCAATCCTGCCGCCCTTCCTCCTCCCCCAATCCTGCCGCCCTTCCTCCTCCCCCAATCCTGCCGCCCTTCCTCCTCCCCCAATCCTGCCGCCCTTCCTCCTCCCCCAATCCTGCCGCCCTTCCTCCTCCCCCAATCCTGCCGCCCTTCCTCCTCCCCCAATCCTGCCGCCCTTCCTCCTCCCCCAATCCTGCCGCCCTTCCTCCTCCCCCAATCCTGCCGCCCTTCCTCCTCCCCCAATCCTGCCGCCCTTCCTCCTCCCCCAATCCTGCCGCCCTTCCTCCTCCCCCAATCCTGCCGCCCTTCCTCCTCCCCCCAATCCTGCCGCCCTTCCTCCTCCCCCAATCCTGCCGCCCTTCCTCCTCCCCCAATCCTGCCGCCCTTCCTCCTCCCCCAATCCTGCCGCCCTTCCTCCTCCCCCAATCCTGCCGCCCTTCCTCCTCCCCCCAATCCTGCCGCCCTTCCTCCTCCCCCAATCCTGCCGCCCTTCCTCCTCCCCCAATCCTGCCGCCCTTCCTCCTCCCCCAATCCTGCCGCCCTTCCTCCTCCCCCAATCCTGCCGCCCTTCCTCCTCCCCCAATCCTGCCGCCCTTCCTCCTCCCCCAATCCTGCCGCCCTTCCTCCTCCCCCAATCCTGCCGCCCTTCCTCCTCCCCCAATCCTGCCGCCCTTCCTCCTCCCCCAATCCTGCCGCCCTTCCTCCTCCCCCAATCCTGCCGCCCTTCCTCCTCCCCCAATCCTGCCGCCCTTCCTCCTCCCCCAATCCTGCCGCCCTTCCTCCTCCCCCAATCCTGCCGCCCTTCCTCCTCCCCCAATCCTGCCGCCCTTCCTCCTCCCCAATCCTGCCGCCCTTCCTCCTCCCCCAATCCTGCCGCCCTTCCTCCTCCCCCAATCCTGCCGCCCTTCCTCCTCCCCCAATCCTGCCGCCCTTCCTCCTCCCCCAATCCTGCCGCCCTTCCTCCTCCCCCAATCCTGCCGCCCTTCCTCCTCCCCCCAATCCTGCCGCCCTTCCTCCTCCCCCAATCCTGCCGCCCTTCCTCCTCCCCCAATCCTGCCGCCCTTCCTCCTCCCCCAATCCTGCCGCCCTTCCTCCTCCCCCAATCCTGCCGCCCTTCCTCCTCCCCCAATCCTGCCGCCCTTCCTCCTCCCCCAATCCTGCCGCCCTTCCTCCTCCCCCAATCCTGCCGCCCTTCCTCCTCCCCCAATCCTGCCGCCCTTCCTCCTCCCCCAATCCTGCCGCCCTTCCTCCTCCCCCAATCCTGCCGCCCTTCCTCCTCCCCCAATCCTGCCGCCCTTCCTCCTCCCCCAATCCTGCCGCCCTTCCTCCTCCCCCAATCCTGCCGCCCTTCCTCCTCCCCCAATCCTGCCGCCCTTCCTCCTCCCCCAATCCTGCCGCCCTTCCTCCTCCCCCAATCCTGCCGCCCTTCCTCCTCCCCCAATCCTGCCGCCCTACCTCCTCCCCCAATCCTGCCGCCCTACCTCCTCCCCAATCCAGCCGCCCTTCCTCCTCCCCCAATCCAGCCGCCCTTCCTCCTCCCCAAATCCTAGGTCTCTGCCGGGACGAGGGAGGGGGAATTAGAATAGAGGTGGCAAGGGGAGCCGGACGGAAATGGGGGCGGGACGAGGGGGAGCCGGACGGAAATGGGGGCGGGACGAGGAGAGCCGGACGGAAATGGGGCGGTACGAGGGGAGCCGGACGGAAATGGGGGCGGTACGAGGGGAGCCGGACGGAAATGGGGGCGGTACGAGGGGAGCCGGACGGAAATGGGGGCGGTACGAGGGAGCCGGACGGAAATGGGGGCGGTACGAGGGGGAGCCGGACGGAAATGGGGCGGTACGAGGGGGAGCCGGACGGAAATGGGGCGGTACGAGGAACCGGACGGAAATGGGGCGGTACGAGGGGGAGCCGGACGGAAATGGGGGCGGTACGAGGGGGAGCCGGACGGAAATGGGGCGGGACGAGGGGAGCCGGACGGAAATGGGGGCGGGACGAGGGGAGCCGGACGGAAATGGGGCGGGACGAGGGGAGCCGGACGGAAATGGGGGTGGGACGAGGGGAGCGGACGGAAATGGGGCGGGACGAGGGGGAGCCGGACGGAAATGGGGGCGGGACGAGGGGGAGCCGGACGGAAATGGGGGCGGGACGAGGGAGCCGGACGGAAATGGGCATGGAGGCGGGTCAATTTCTACTCCCCCGTCCCACCTCGGTTTCGCCTCCCCGTCCCGCCTCCACTGTATTCGGCCCCCCTCGTCCCGCCTCCACTGTATTCGGCCCACCTCGTCCCGCCTCCACTGTATTCGGCCCCCTCGTCCCGCCTCCACTGTATTCGGCCCCCCTCGTCCCGCCTCCACTGTATTCGGCCCCCCTCGTCCCGCCTCCACTGTATTCGGCCCCCCTCGTCCCGCCTCCACTGTATTCGGCCCCCTCGTCCCGCCTCCACTGTATTCGGCCCCCTCGTCCCGCCTCCACTGTATTCGGCCCCCCTCGTCCCACCTCCACTGTATTCGGCCCCCTCGTCCCCCTCCACTGTATTCGGCCCCCCTCGTCCCGCCTCCACTGTATTCGGCCCCCCTCGTCCCGCCTCCACTGTATTCGGCCCTCCTCGTCCCTCCTCCACTGTATTCGCCCCTCTCGTCCCGCCTCCATTCTATTCGGCCCCTCTCGTCCCGCCTCCATTCTATTCGGCCCCTCTCGTCCCGCCTCCATTCTATTCGGCCCCTCTCGTCCCGCCTCCATTCTATTCGGCCCCTCTCGTCCCGCCTCCATTCTATTCGGCCCCTCTCGTCCCGCCTCCATTCTATTCGGCCCCTCTCCTCCCTCCTCCATTCTATTCGGCCCCTCTCGTCCCGCCTCCATTCTATTTGGCCCCTCTCGTCCCGCCTCCATTCTATTCGGCCCCTCTCGTCCCGCCTCCATTCTATTCGGCCCCTCTCGTCCCGCCTCCATTCTATTCGGCCCCTCTCGTCCCGCCTTCATTCTATTCGGCCCCTCGTCCCGCCTCCATTCTATTCGGCTCCTCACCCCTCCTCTATTCTATTCAGCCCCCCTCGGTTCTTCTTGTCCCACCTCAATTTGGCATTTCCTCGTCCCGCCTCAATTTGGCATCTCCTCGTCCCTCCTCAATTTGGCATCTCCTCGTCCCGCCTCAATTTGGCATCTCCTCGTCCCGCCTCAATTTGGCATCTCCTCGTCCCACCTCCATTTGTCCCTCCTCGTCCCGCCTCCATTTGTCCCTCCTCGTCCCGCCTCCATTTGGCCCTCCTCGTCCCGCCTCCATTTGCCCCTCGTCCCGCCTCCATTTGCCCCTCGTCCCTCCTCCATTTGGCCCCCTCGTCCCGCCTCCATTTGGCCCCCTCGTCCCGCCTCCATTTCGCCCCCTCGTCCTGCCTCCATTTGTCCTTCCTCCTCCCGCCTCCATTTGCCCCCTTGTCCCGCCTCCATTTGACCCCCTTGTCCCGCCTCCATTTGGCCCCCTTGTCCCGCCTCCATTTGGCCCCTCGTCCCGCCTCCATTTGGCCCCTCGTCCCGCCTCCATTTGGCCCCTCGTCCCGCCTCCATTTGGCCCCCTCGTCCCGCCTCCATTTGGCCCCCTCGTCCCGCCTCCATTTGGCCCCCTCGTCCCGCCTCCATTTGGCCCCCTCGTCCCGCCTCCATTTGGCCCCCTCGTCCCGCCTCCATTTGGCCCCCTCGTCCCGCCTCCATTTGGCCCCTCGTCCCCCCTCCCTTTGGCCCCTCCTCCCGCCTCCCTCTGGCCCCTCCTCCCCCCTCCATTTTGCCCCTCGTCCCGCCTCCATTTGGCCCCTCGTCCCGCCTCCCATTTGGCCCCTCGTCCCGCCTCCATTTGGCCCCTCGTCCCGCCTCCATTTGGCCCCTCGTCCCGCCTCCATTTGGCCCCTCGTCCCGCCTCCATTTGGCCCCTCGTCCCGCCTCCATTTGGCCCCTCGTCCCGCCTCCATTTGGCCCCTCGTCCCGCCTCCATTTGGCCCCTCGTCCCGCCTCCATTTGGCCCCTCGTCCCGCCTCCATTTGGCACCTCGTCCCGCCTCCATTTGCCCCCCCTCATTCTGCCTCCATTCTATTCGGCCCTCCTCGTCCCTTCTCCATTCTATTCGGACCCTCCTCGTCCCTTCTCCATTGTATTCGGCCCCCCTCATTCCGCCTCTGTTCTATTCGGCTCCTCCTTGTCCTCCCTCCATTCTATTTGGTGCATCTCGTCCCACCTCCATTCTCTTCGGCCACCCTCGTCCCACCTCCATTCTATTCGGCCCCTCTCGTCCTGCCCGCCTCCATTGTTTTTGGGCCCTCTCGTCCCGCCTCCATTGTATTCGGTCCCTCCTCGTCCCGCCTCCATTCTATTCGGCCCCTCCTCGTCCCGTCTCCATTCTATTCGGCTACCCTTGCTCCACCTCGCCCCGCCTCCATTCTATTCTTCCCCCCTCACCCCGCCTCCATTCTATTCAGCCCCCTCGCCCTGCCTCCATTCTATTCGGCTCCCCTTGTCCCACATCCATTCTATTCGGCCCCCCCTCGTCCCGCCTCCATTCTATTCGCCCTCCCTTGCCCTTCCTCCTTTCTATTGCCCCCCTCATCCCGCCTCCATTCTCTTTGGCCCTCCTCGTCCCACCTCCATTCTATTCGCCCCCCTCGTCCCTCCTCAACTCTATTTGGCCCCCTCGTCCCACCTCGCTTATATTCGCTCCTCCTCGTCCGGCCTCCATTCTATTCGGCCCTTTCTCGTCCCGCCTCCATTCGATTCGCCTCTCCCTCGCCGTCCCTCCATGCTATTCGGCCCCCTCATCCGTCCCTCCATTCGATTCGCCTCCCCTCCGTCCGTCCCTCTATTCTATTCGGCTCCTCCTCGTTTTCCTCCATTCTATTTGGCTCCCATCGTCCTGCCTCCATTCTATTCCCCCCCCTCCTCGTCCCGCCTCTATTCTATTTTGCCCCCCTCGTTCCGCCTCTATTTGCTGTCCCGCCGCCTTTTCGTTCCCCGCGCCGCCCTTTCGCCCCGCCGCCCTTTCGCCCCGCCGCCCTTTCGCCCCGCCGCCCTTTCGCCCCGCCGCCCTTTCGCCCCGCCGCCCTTTCGCCCCGCCGTTCTTTCGCCCCGCCGCCCTTTCGCCCCCCGGTCCCGCCGCCCTTTCGCCCCCGGTCCCGCCGCCCTTTCGCCCCCCGGTCCCGCCGCCCTTTCGCCCCCGGTCCCGCCGCCCTTTCGCCCCCGGTCCCGCCGCCCTTTCGCCCCACGGTCCCGCCGCCCTTTCGCCCCCCCGTCCCACCGCCATTTCACCCCCCTTTAATATGTTTCACCCACGCATTGCCTCATTCACCAATTATCTTGTTCCTGATCGGTCTCATGAATCGAAAAGCTTCATCACAACCTCTGTCCCATGTCGTCTGAATTAAAACCATTCAAGTACATCTTATATTAAACTCTCATATGGATTGTCTCGGTTAGCTTTTAGCTTTGTTATCTTCACTATTCAAGTGCTGATGGTGACTATCATGGCCCCCGTCATTGTTCAACAATCTGTGTCGTTTATTCCTCTGGTTGTCTTCTCTGGTTGCTTTGTAAACAATAGCTGCTTTATTTAGTTTTCCTGAACATTATACCATGTTTTCATATTGCATTTTGGAAAAATTCAGCATGCAAACAGTTAAAGATGTCACTTCTTGGCTACATTCATGTTTACAAACCACTTGATGTCTATCTTGCTGTCAGCTGTTGTTCATGTCTCCAAAGCGGCCTCTTCTGTTAAAATAAATATTTATTTCATTTATCTGTTGCTTTGTACTTGCTGTCCTACTCACTGCCCTGTAAATATTGTACAAATTTAACTTGCTTAAGTACTTTTTATGCTTATGCTGACGAAGTCACCGGAAACATTATGTCTTCAAGTTGTCCATCCGTTCGTATGTACGTACGTACGTATATCCATGCGTGCTAATTTTTTCTGTTTTCTCTGCAACCGTTTATCCGATTGATACAAAATCTTCACCATCGGTGCAACTACTCATTTAGAATGTTTTACTGATTATAATTGTGACATCATCGGTCATGTGGTGTGGCAGCCATGTTGGAAAAACTTTGGACCTCAGTCTCCAAAAACTGCTCCATCAAAAACTAAATAGAAACTTGGCACATGTGAAGTACTTGTCATGGGACAGGCGATTTTTATTTATATATTTATTTATTTTTGGAGTTTATTTTTTTTTTTTTTTTGATGTCACTTCCTGAATTGATCCTGTCTTGTGCCCATGCAGGCTGTGCAATGCCCTCTGCTCGCAGTCTGAAGAGGACGGCAGAGGCTATCATAAAGCAGCGAACGTGGACCATTTGCCATAAGTTCTCATTCCTGTGCCCTGTCTGAGTGAACAAGCGGACCACGGGTCTGGCGCTTGGTGCCCGCCATGACAGCGACAACGCGTGGTTCGCCGGTTGGTAGTGGCGACACAAGCCAAAGCCAGCCACCGGCAGAGACACCCAGCCAACCCCCCTCACCTCAGCACCAGGTGAAACTGAAAAAAAAATAGCTTCTCTAATTTCAGTTGTCTTGTACAAAATGTCTGTTTGTTTGTGTCCTTGTTTTTCTATTACTCGGGTTGAGCTGTGATGTAACAGTTTGCTGCTTGGACAATATGGTCACTATTTTTAAAGTGTTTTGCTGTGACAATTCCATTTACAAGAAGACTGTCAAGCCCACACTAAAGTTGTAACATTTAAAAGGTTTGCTGTGTGTCATTTAAATGTCAAAGCGCATCCTTTGTGTTGATGGAATGAAAACTTAGGAATGTAACAGCTCGGGAATTTTTGTTTTGCTAATACCGATGTTAACACCAGAACAGCCTCTTGTGGGAAGGAGATTAAAAAAAGGAAACGAACAAGGGGATTTCTCGAAGAAGTTCTCAAATGATTTGACGTCCAACAGGATGTGACCAGCTGGACCATCAACCTGAAAACAATCTTTGTCATGGATATGTTTCAATCTCCGAATGACAACATCCTAGATTCGCTTTGCAATGAATCTGCATTTCTGTGAAGCACAAGAAGCGATTGACTTTGGTTGTGAAGATTGTACACATGATCCAGATACCGAATTGTACATGTGAACATGTGCATGCACTTGTGATGTTTGAAAGTTGGTGCAAAATAGGAGCTCGCCGTTGAGGTTCGCAAGGGTGGTGAGAGCTCGCCGTTGAGGTTCAAATTGTTTGATCCTTTTCTCTTCCTGATGGCTTTGTTGTGTTTGTGTTTGTTTTGTTTTAAATTTTCTGTTCCCCTTTTACTTTACCGAGTTCTTTGTTGATCTTGCCCTCCTCTGTTCGTATGCCGAGATCACAGAAAGCATCACATTTTATTTTATTTTTTTAATCCCAGAGGCATACATCATTAGTTCCTTATACACATTACAATAATTCTTACACGAGATAAACCTTTTATTGTCAGGATTGCTCAGTCCTGTTTCCCCAATCCCCATGTATAGTATTTGTGGATGCTGTCTATGTTTACAAAGCTGCATGACATTGTGAATGAAGAGAATCCATTGTGTCCACGTTTGTGGAATAGTATGAGGCAGTGTCGAGTTTGTATGGTTTGTTCCAGGAGTTTTGTACTCGTAAAGGATATCCTGGAAAAAGGAAATGATAGAGAACTTGCTCATGTGTGGCAGTCATAAGCTGCGTTTCATTACAAAGTACACCGTTCCTCAGATGGACGTTGTTGGGTTTCCCTTCTGCGAGCATTATTTGGTGGACAAAAGATCCCACGGTATCCAAGATAGAAGGGTAGTTGTGTTTTTGCTGACGCTGACACCCTGAACAAATTTCAAATTCCTTCCCTAACTAACTTCAATACAACTTTGCCTCTGACCAGCCAGTTCGTGAAAGACTTGGGCCAAACCTCACTCTCGGCTGATCCCACAAAAAGGTGGGAATAATTGGCATCATTGTACTGTAGTACATTAGGCTCCAATTTGTAAGATGACAACCATGGTTCTTGCTGTGATTATAATTCTTTTGTTTCGACCATATTTTGTGCCACGTTTTTCTCGAAGACTGTGGCACCAATGAACTTAACTTTACAGGGTTGTTACAAGTCATGAAATGCAGTGCACATCCTCCAGCGAAGCTGGTGGGTCCAACATCTTTGTGTCCATCTTGGATTTTCAACTTCTTCAAAACGTTCACGCAGTAACTTTATTAGCACCGTGGGAACAATCAAACTTCAGATAGATCATTGATGGGCCATGTTTCTTCAAGTTTGTAAATAAGCACATGGAATGTATAATCCCACCATGTACCAATCAAAGTTAACCGTTTTCTAACATCGGGATGTTGATAGATTTTGATGGAAAAGCTGGATGTAGGTTATGGGATTCAAATGGCCTTTTATAGTTTTGTGGTTGTACTGGTTTTAAAAATGCTAAATCTGAAGGTGCCCAACCCTTCTGTCAATCCCAATGTTGTATTTATTACTGTCCTTTTTAAATGGGCAATCCACCTGGTCAGCATGACTGGTTCTGAGTAAGGGTTCACATGATGACTATTGAGCTGTCGATGCAATGTTGTGGCACTCCCAATCCAGTGTAAACTTGAGTTGCCTGATCTGGCAGGTTTATTGGAATATTTATTATTTATCGTTGATGGTTCCAATTCAATTGGAGTGCCTGGAAATTTAATAGGAACCGTATAGAGGCATGGTGCAAACTTTCTGGAAGAGATTTTGTGTTGGACAGTTTAGAGTCTTGATGTTGCTGTTTGTTTCTTTCCATATTGTATTTTCCTTACCCATTGTGTTCTCTCATCAGAACCCTGTTCCAACTTCCCCTGGAGATACTCCAAGCCCAAGTCCTGCAGACTCCCAAAGCCAGGGTGATGGCGTCCCAGTGCCGGAAGAGGAGGAGCCACCATTCCCTCATGCTGAACTTGCAAAGCTTGATGACATGATCAACAGGTCGAAACAAAATTCTGATAACTACTAAGCCTCCTGCTCTCATTCTACCCACTTATCATTGTGCTTGATGATTGCTATAAACAATGATGCAGTGACAATTTGGCAAATTTAAGGTTTTGGGGACCACCACTTGACTGCCTGCAAATATTGTGACTGCCACTTTGAGCCTCTGAATCGTGATCCTCTTTCAGAATATTTCATCTTAAATCCAAGTACTCATGGGAAACAATGGATGAAACCAAAAGGGTGTTGATTGAGGTATACCAACCCCTGTGGGAGCCAAGGAGAAGCTGATTATTGATATTACCAATGAAGGGTTAACGTTCGTTCCAAGGGATAATGCCCAAAACGTCAACTTCTCCTTGCTTCCCATGCCGGTTAGAAAACCTCAATAAAAGGTATTCTTTTTGTCCATTGTTCTACCTTTCTGCCAACACAGATCAATGCTAGCCTTCACCAGCAAGACCAGTCATTCATTCTTCTCAAGGGGAAGTTTGCTTTGAATTGCACTGAAAATGTCAGAACGCATCAGAACGCATCAGAATTTGCAATGGAGCTGCAGTGACGACTGTTTTTTCGCCATTTGTAATTCAACGAATGAATGTTCTATGAAGCTTCAAGCTGTTAACAAATCTTTGGGCATGCACTTATGTTGTGGTGTGGTTAGGTTGGGCCATCCAGGTTGCAGCTGAGCGGATGTACATTCTAAACCCTTTGCTTTTCAGGCCTCGCTGGGTTGTACCAGTACTACCCAAGGGCGAACTTGAGGTTCTTTTGGAAACTGCTATTGAACTTGGCAAAAAAGGTAAATGGAGATGTTCATTCACCTGGGTGTCACTTTTTGTGGTTGCCCGTTTTGAATTTGTGGTGGTTCTTGGGGTGTGTGATACGCCAAGTCTGTGGTGTTACCTCATAACTTCTCAGGGCTCGATGTCAAGAGTGAGGCTTGCCAGAGGTTCTTTCGTGATGGTTTGACCATCTCATTTACAAAGATCCTCACGGACGAGGCTGTTAGCGGATGGAAATACGAAATTCATGTGAGCATTTTGTATTCTTCGATCCAATTTGACATTCGGTCTCATCCATAGCTCTAAAGTTTTCTCACGTGTACTTCTTCTCGAAACTTTGCAATGTGCTCGAGCTCACTTATTCTTCCATTTGTCTTGCGCAGCGCTGCATCATCAGTAATACCCACAGGCTTATTGAGCTGTGCGTAGCCAAGCTTCCTCAGGATTGGTTCCCCTTGCTCGAACTTCTTGCTATTGCTCTCAGCCCACATTGCAAGTTTCACCTGTATAATGGCACGCGGTCTTCAGAAACGGCCCCGCCGGGCACTCCCCTTGCTGATGATGAGTTGTTTGCCCGCCCACCTGACGCTCGCTCACCGAAAGTAAGCTTGGTTCGTGGGGTTTTACTGTTGATGGAAAATGAATTTTATTCTTATGGATGAACTGGCATTTTCACAGGGATGGCTTGTTGACCTCATCAACAAGTTTGGAAACCTAAACGGCTTTCAAATCCTCCACGACCGGTTGATGTCATGTGCTGCACTCAACGTGCCAATCATCGCAGCACTCATCAAGTATGTTTGTTTTTTGTTGGTTTAATTAGTTTGCTGACAGTGGCATTCTTCCATGTGCAAATTACATGACCAGTATGTCTCAAGAAGGGATGACTATGCGGGATGTCAGCAGAACTGCAATTGTGTGGCTTTTGATGAGGCTGGTCTCTGCTTTTGGGGTGTCCCACGGCTAAGCAACCATGGATTTGTTCACAGTATTTGTTACGTATTAACAATACCTTAAACCAACCACAGTTACTTTTTAGCTTGTCTCGGAGTCTTGTGCCAAGCATTTTGACAAACAGCACTTCTTGATAGAAATTTAACAAGTGAAGGGTAAGACTCACAGTCTGAAGAATGACTTCTTGTAACAAGGGAAGGGAGCAAGATTTGAAGGAGGATGGAGACTGTGCAGTGGCCTGCAAAGGTATTCACCCATCTCCAAAGTTTTCACATTTTGATGCCACCTGAGCTTATTTCATGATGCTTTCAAATCAAATCAAATCAATAATATAGTCCTCACAAATGACTCCAAAGTGATATAGCTAAAAATAATGCAGATATATTGTGAATAAGTTCAATTAATAGAGAAAAATCAGATGATTCTCAGTTGCATAAATATTCAAACCCTTTGCCTAATTAGTCCCAATTCACTTCAGGAGTAAATCATTTGTTTGAAAGTTTACAGAATAAGTGTAAGAGGTTTCACCCATATGTAATCAGCAGTTTAACTTAAAAATTAAGCACCCCTACTTATCTAAGGAGTTTTTAAGGTGAAACTCACTTGGTCAATCAAGGAGCTTTCCAAAGAAGTCAGACATAAAGTGGTGGAGAAGCACTGTTCAGGAGAAGGTTATAAGAAGATTTCAGTCACTCATCCCTTTGAGTACGGTGAAATCCATCATTAAGAAGTGGAAGACGTGTTGTACAACCCAGACTCTACCCAGATCGGGTCGCCCATCCAAACTCTGCAGCCGGGCAAACAGGAAAGCTAGTTTCGGATGCTACTGTAAATTCAACAATGACTTTGAAAGATCTGCAAGGTTTTATGTTTAAGATGGGAGTCGGTGTTCATCGATCAACAATATCCCGTTCCCTTCACAAAGCTTGCCTCTGGATAGGTGGCAAGAAAGAAGCCATTACTGAAAAAGATGCATTTCAAACCTTGTATGGAGTTTGTGAAGATGCATTTTAATGATACTGCAGGCATGTGGAGAAATGTTTTTTGTGGCAGATGAGACAAAAATTGAACTTTTTGGTCTAAATTCAAAGTGTTACTTCTGGAGCAATCTTAACACTGCACCTCACCCAGTCAACACCATCCCCACTGTGAAACCTGGTGGTGGTGGCATCATGTTATGGGGCTACTTTTCATCAGCAGGGACGGGCAAGCTTGTCAGCATAGAAGGGACAATGGACGATGCAAAGCACAGGAGAATCCTTGATAATCCTGCTTGAGTCAGCCATGGATCTGAAACTGTGTAGGAGATTCGCATTTCATCAGGACAATGATCTGAAGCACAAAGCTAAAGCCACACTGTAGTGTCAGCCTTTACACACTTTAAAATCAGCCGATTGGTAAATATGAAGAAAATAAATATTCACGAGTGGCCCAGTCAAAGTCCTACCTTGTTGAACCCAATTGAACATTTATGGTGAGACTTGAAGATTGCAGTCCATCGACTATCCCCACCAAACTAGGCAGAACGAGAGCAATTATTACCATCTCACTGTGCAAAGCTGGTTGTAGTGTAGTAGATAGTAGAAAAATCGTGCAAATTATGATACAAGCATCAAATTTGGCATTTCTGTTCTGCAGGGCGTTCTGATCAAATCTGCCTGATTGGCCATTTGAAAATCCAAATTTTGAAAAATTTGAAGAAAAAAAAAAAATTGAAGTCACAGCTGGCTGAAATTCTTGAAGCGCAAGTGAACATCCCAGACAGAGAACCAAGCGGAGATGCAGTCATCATTGATGGCTCAGCACTTATCAATGCCCTACCTCCACGCACTTCAAAGATGTTTGATTACTATACTAAAGAAGACATCATCCCAAAGGTGGAATCCTATGGTGCCAGGTACGAGAGGGTGGACGTAGTGTTTGATGTGTACAAGAAGTCAAGTCTGAAGTCCGAGGCAAGGTCGAAAAGGGGGAAGGAATCGGAAGAAGTGACAAGAACCAGTAAGACCCCAAGTAACTGGAGAAGCTTTCTTCGAGATGACAGCAACAAGACTGAGCTGTTTCACTTCCTTGCAGAAAAGATGTGTGAAGCACAGACAACAAGCACAGTCATTGTCACAAAAGGAGAAGATGCCATTAGCAACACAAGGAAGTCACTGGATGCTGTGTCTCCATGTTGTCATGAAGAAGCTGACACTCGAATATTTGTACATGCCAGGGATGCAATGACTGATGGTAGCAAGTCCATTATCATTAAAGCTAATGACACGGACGTACTAGTCATAGCAATAATATCTGTACTGTCATCCTTGCAGGAACTCGGTCTTGAGAACATGTGGATTGCCTTTGGCCAAGGAGCCAAAGCGCGATTAATTCCAGTCGATGAGGTAGTTTCTGCAATAGGGTCTGAGAAAGCTAGAGGGATCCCATACTTCCATGCATTCACTGGATGTGACATCATGTCTGCCTTCTGCGGTAAAGGGAAGAAAACTGCATGGCAGACTTGGAACGTCTTTGATGATGTTTCTGAAACATTCACCTATCTCAGCCAGCATCCAACATTGATTCGTGATCTTTACTTTTTTGAAGTTGTTTTTTTTTTAATTTTTTTTTTTTTAATTTTTTCAAAATTTTGATTTTCAAATGGCCAATCCGGCAGATTTGATTAGAATCCCCTGGAGAACAAATGTGCCAAATTTGATGCTTGTATCATCATTTGCACGATTCCTCTCAAATTGCTGTTATCTGCCCCACTATTGAGACCAACCCAAAAAGACTCGGAGACTCGGAGCAGTCATTGCTACAAAAGGCTCTTCCACCAAGTGCTAACCTCAGTGGCTGAATACTTTGTAACCAGTGAATTTTGATTTGTACATTTTTTTCAGGTATTCCTTACATGTAACCTTCAACTATAACAAGAATATATAACTATATACAATAATTTAAATTGTAAAGAATGGTGTTTAGTTTGATTTATTTCGTTATGAATAAAAATAGTTTATTTGGACAAATCGTTTTTATATAATTTGTAATTCATCTAAATGTGGCATTATTGGTAGGGGTGAATACTTTTGTGGGTCACTGTAAGAACTCGTTGATCTGTTCCTTGGACCTCTGAAGTTTGCAGACAGTGGGAAAGGCAGAAGGCAGAAGGGAGATGGCTTGTTATGGAGTTCAATGGTGCAAGGAAAGAAAGATGTTTGTGTATTGGTTGCACATGTAAGGGTGGCTAACTTAAGGTCAAGCAAGTCAAGTGAGGACATATTGGTGGGGCAACTCAGCTGAGCTCTGCAGAGCAACAGCCGTGGCAATAGGTATGCTTGGATGAATTTCCACATTATCCTCATTACGAAGCCATGGATTTGTTTGTTTTGATTTAATAACGCATTTGATTGAGGCTTAAAATCACCAGAGAAAATGTATGGTGGAGCATATGGCTTGTGAAGATCTTATTTAAATCGTAATGCATCAGTGCATATAAATGTGTATAAAGAATGGTGCGATAACAAGCTTGAGGGGAAAAAAAAAGATCTTATTAGGGTACCTTGTCATTCTGACAGGGAACCCTATTGTTTTTCTTCTGTTTATTTCCTGATTTTTTTTATTTTTATTTTTTATTATTTCTTATTTATTCTTTTTCCGCTGGCAATTTGCGGGTTCTTTCGCTTTAAAAATCATTTTCTCAGGAACGGTAAGTCTGATCAACATGAAATTTTCGCCATAGCATGCATCGTTTTTGATAGCAAACTTAATTGGTACTTGTGATGTCATAGGCCACGTGGTAGGACGCCATCTTGAAAAAAACGAAAAACTTTGGACCTCTGTATCTCTGAAATTGAAAAATTTTTCGCTTCATACATTTGAATAAGCTCCTCATGGGGAACAGGGGTGATTTTTCGTGAGGTCATCGGTCAAGAGGTGTGCCGGTCAATTTGTTAGGTACAACGCTGCATAGGAAAAATCTGAAATTTCTTGAGCCTCATCCGCACAATAATTCACCGTAGAAAAAATATATTATGACGTCATAGGTCACTTTGTTCGGCAGCCATCTTGTTTTGGGAATTTAAAAAAAAAAATCTTCTCCAGAACGGCAAAACAGATTGAGGCGAAACTTTACACACACATTCCCCATGACGTCCTTTATCAAGTTTGTTAATTTATTATTAATCAGTCATACGGTTTGGCGGCCATCTTCAATTTACCCTAAACCTTCAAATATCTTCTCCAGAACGGCTCATCAGATCAAGCTGAAACTTCACAAACGTATTGCTCACGAGTGGTGAATATAAGTTTGTTAATTTCTAATTGATAGGTCACATGGTTTGGCAGCCATGTTGGATTCATGAAAAATATTAAACAATGTTTTCTCTGGAATCACATAACCAATCGAAGCGAAAATTTGCAACTATCATCCTCCATGATGTCTGCATTCAGAGTAAAAATTATGACGCCACAAGTCGCATGGTTTGGCGGCCATCTTGGATAGAAAAACTGACCTTATCCGATTTATATGAAACTTCACACACTTGTTAGGGTCTCCGATGGGAAGTTGAATATAAACTTATGATGTTATACGTCACATGGTTCGGCAGCCATCTTGGATTGAAAATGAATAAATTTTAAAAATCTTCTTCTCCAGAATAGAACGGCAAGACAGATTGAGACGAAACTTTACACATATATTCCCCATGTGGTGCTTTCTCAAGTTTGTTAATTTCTTCTTGATCGGTCACATGGTTTGGCGGCCATCTTGAATTTACCCTAAAACCTTCAAACATCTCCAGACCGGCTGATCTGATCAAGGGGAAACTTCACACACATATTGCACATGAGTAGGGAATACAAGTTTGTTAATTTCTAATTGATAGGTCACATCGTTTGGCAGCCATGTTGGATGTAAGAAAAATATTAAATAATGTTTTCTCTGGAACCGCTTAACTATCGAAGCGAAAATTTGCAAATGCCATCTTCCATCAATTCTGCATACATGGTAAAAATTATTACGTCACAAGTCACATGGTTTGGTGGCCATGTTGGATTTAAGAAAAATATTAAATAATGTTTTCTCTGGAACGGCTTAACCTATCGAAGCGAAAATTTGCAACTGTCATCCCCATGATGTCTGCATACATGGTATAAATTATGACATCACAAGTCACATAGTTGGGCGGCCATCTTGGAATGAAAAACGGACCTTTTCCGATTAACACGAAACTTCACAGACATGTTCTACGACAGTTGAAAGCAGAATATAAATTTTTTTGTCCTCATGTTGTATCAAGGACCGAGGTCTGGGTAGTGCACACGAGTAGTGAATATAACTTTGTTAATTTCGAATTGATAGGTCACATGGTTTGGCAGCCATGCTGGATTCAAGAATTATATTAAATAATGTTTTCTCTGGAACCACATAACCTATCGAAGTGAAACTTGGCCAATATAATCTACCTCCATGCCTGCATGCACGTTAAAAATTATGATGTCACATGGTTTGGCGGCCATCTTGGATAGAATAACGCACTTTGTCCGATAAAGACGAAACTTCACAAACGTGTTCCACTACACGATTGGAAGCAGAATTTAAATTTATGATGTCATAGATCACATGGTTCGTCTGCCATCTTGGATTGAAAATTAATAAATTTTAAAAATCTTCTTCTCCAGAACAGCCAGACAGATTGAGGCAAAAATTCACACAAACTTTCCGCAAGACATCCTTTCACAAGTTTGTTAATTTCTAATTGATAGGTCACATGGTTTGGCAGCCATGTTGGACTCAAGAATTATATTAAATAATGTTTTCTCTGGAACCACATAACCTATCGAAGCAAGACTTGGCTACTATAATCTAGCCCCATGCCTGCACATATGTTAACAAGGACAAATGTGTCCAAGAGCTGCGTCCTAAATGTTTTGTCTTCACCAGAAGAAGAAGAAGAAAAAAAAAAAAAAAACTTCCGATATTTCATCACATGCCTTGACGGAGCCAATAGCGAGACCAGTCATGGACGAGCGTTGTTCATGACAAGAAAATAATGTATTTACGAAATTACAATACATTAAATGGAATAATCTTTAAATAGTAATGTGAACTTTTTGAAACTTTAAAGCAAATGTCCAAATATATTTAAAAGTTCATGATAGACGCTCTCAAAAGGCACCCTCAATGCGAGGATGTGTACAAGTGTTTAGTATTTAAGGAGATACGGATCCTGTATATGAAATAGTCGAGTCCTAAAGGATCTGTCTTCACCAGAAGAAGAAGAACAACAACAACAACAACAATGCCGAGCTCTCTTAATTTTAATTTAGAATAAGAGTAAATAATGAAGAAGAAGAGTAATAAAATGAGGAAAAAAAGAGTAAAAAATGAAGAAGAAGAGTTAAAAATAATGAAGTGCTAAAAATTATGACGTCGTCACATTGTGTGGCGGCCATCTTGGATAGAAAAACACACCTTTTCCGATTAACACTAAACTTGACAGATGTGTTCCAACACACAGTTTGAAGCAGAATATAAATTTGTGATGTCATAGGTCACATGGTTCATCAGCCCTCTTGGATTGAAAATTAATAAAAAATTTTTTAATCTTCTCCAGAACAGCCCGACAGATCGAGGCAAAAATTCACGCACACATTTCCCAAGACATCCTTTCACAAGTTTTTTTTAATTTCTAATCGATAGGTCACACGGTTTGGCGGCCACGTCAAATTTACCCTAAAACCCTCAAACATCTTCTCCAGAACGGCCGGTCAGATCGAGGGGAAACTTCAAGTACGTATCGCACCCGAGTGGTGAATATAAGTTTGTTAATTTCTAATCGATAGGTCACACGGTTTGGCAGCCACGTCGGATTCAAGAACAACATTAAATATCGTTTTCTCCAGAACCGCTCATCCTATTGTCGCGAAACTTTGCGACCGTCGTTTAAGTTTCACGTCGTATCAAAGGCGTCGTGTACGGGTACCCGGTCATCACTGCCAGCAGTTATAAAGTGGCAGTTATAGTTTAAATTGTAATGCATCGGTGCATATAAATGTGTATAAAGAATGGTGCAATAACAAGCTTGGGGGGGGGAGGGGAAATAAATACAGATTAAACCTATTGTAAGGCTCTTTGTGTTCATGTGTATGGTGGTGTTGTGTTATGGTTGGCAGACTGGCCTCCTGGAGGTTGAGTTCAATTGGAAATTCTGCTGAAGGTAGCAGTATTAAGAACCTGTGTCCAGGAAACTTGGCTCATGTCAGATGAATTAGCATGCTGCTTGTGGATTATCGATTTGCGAAGCCCAGCTCACTCGTTAATTCCTTTTTTGAATGGGGCTTTCAAGCCTGGTCTAAATGCATTGTCTGCCCACATTTTATGGTTTACTCTTGAATAACTCTATATAATTTTGAATGGGAAGCAAAATACTATTTAAAAGGCAGTGCCATCTAACTAATGGAAAAAATGCTTGGTGCCATCTAATTAATGAAAAAAAAAAAGAAGCAAAATGCTACTTAAAAGTCACTGCCACTCGCCTAACTTACTTAAATGTATGCTCTTATTTGTGCTTGTGTTTGTTTTTCATAAATAAAATGTATAAAGGTGCAGCCAACCAGCAAATAGCACACCGAAGAAAGAAACAGGAAAGGGCAGTTTTCGACTATTCTTGTTTTGTGAATCATGAGTGAAACATTGCTTGAGGCCAAGTCTGTTTCCAGTTGGTTTTTATATTGGTGGAGCAATATGTACTTGGTATCTTATTTGTTGGTTCACTGTGTCTTTATATATAATTTTTAACTCTCATATAAATGACAAGTCTAACCATTTGGTTAACATCAAACAAACAAACAAAAAAAGTCTCACACACACACACACACGTTGAGCATTGTGTGACAGAGTTAAGCCAATATAGAGGCTGCACATAGAACGAAAATCGTGCTGTTTCCCAATTTTTTTGTTTTGTTATTATTTGTTCAAATTTTCTTTCAAACATAAATGAAAGAACCCTCTGTGCACAAGCTGTTTTACATTAATTGCTAGACCAAGACAATTTTGCACACCCCGACATGGACAGCACTGTCTTCTCTCTTCTTCTTTTTCTTTCGGCTGCTCCCGTTAGGGGTCGCCACAGCGGATCATCCATCTCTATTTCGCTCTATCCTCCACATCTTCCACTGACACTCCAACCACCCGCATGTCCGCCCTCACCGCATCCATGAACCTCTTCTTTGGCCTTCCTCTTCTCCTTCGAGCTGATGGCTCCATCCTCAGCATCCTTATCCCGATATACTCCGCTTCCCTCCTGTGCACATGTCCAAACCATCTCAATCTCGCCTCTCTCACTTTGTCTCCAAACAGTCCTACCTGCGCTGTCCCTCTAATATACTCATTCCTTATCCTGTCCATCCTCATCACTCCCAACGAGAATCGCAGGATCTTTAACTCTGCCACCTCCAGCTCCACTTCCTGTCTTTTGTCAGCGCCACCGCCTCCAAACCCTACAACATAGCTGGTCTCACTACCGTCTTATATACTTTCCACTTAACTCTTGCAGCTACCCTTCTGTCACAAATCACTCCTGCAACTCTTCTCCACCCACTCCATCCTGCCTGCACTCTCTTTTTCACTTCTCTACCGCACTCTCCGTTACTTTGGACAGTTGATCCCAAGTATTTAAACCCGTCCACCTTCCCCACCTCAACTCCTTGCAACCGCACCATACCACCAACCTCCCTCTCATTTACGCACATGTACTCCATCTTACTCCGACTGACTATCATTCCCATTCTCTCCAGTGCGTACCTCCACCTCTCGAGGCTCGCCTCAGCCTGCTCCCTATTCTCCCTACAGATCATGATGTCATCCGTGAACTTCATAGTCCATGGAGACTCCAGTCTGATCTCGTCCGTCAACCTGTCCATCACCATTGCAAACAGGAAAGGGCTCAGAGTCGATCCTTGGTGCAATCCCACTTTTACCTTAAACCGGTCCGTCATTCCTACCGCACACCTCACCGCTGTCACACTGTCCTCGTACATATCCTGCACGATCCTCACATACTTCTCCACCACTCCCGACTTCCTCATACAATGCCACAACTCCTCTCTTGGCCCCCTATCATATGCTTTCTCTAAATCCACAAACGCACAATGTAACTCCTTCTGGCCTTCCCTCTACTTCTCCATCAACATTCTCAAAGCAAACATCGCATCAGTGGTGCTCTTTCCTGGCATAAACCCATATTGCTGCTCACAAATCATCACCTCTCCTCTCAACCAAGCTTCCACTACTCTTTCCCACAACTTCATGGTGTGGCTTAACAACTTTATCCCTCTGTAATTACCACAGCTCTGCACATCACCCTTGTTCTTGAAAATCGGAACCAGTACACTTAATCTCCACTCCTCCGGCATCCTCTCACTTTCCAAGATTTTATTAAACACTCTTGTTAAAAACCCCACTGCCATTTCTCCGAAACACTTCCATGCCTCCACTGGTATATCATCTGGGCCAACCGCCTTTCCACTCTTCATCCTCTTCATAGCACTCCTCACTTCATCCTTACTGATTCACTATCTCCACCTCTTCCAACCTTCTCTCTCTCTCTCAATTTCTTCATTCATCAGCTCCTCAAAGTACTCCATCCACCTTCTCAACACACTCTCCTCGCTCGTCAGCACATTCCCATTTGCGTCCTTTATCACCCTAACCTTTTGCACATCCTTCCCAGCTCGGTCCCTCTGTCTTGCCAATTGGTATAAATCCTTTTTCCATTCTTTTGTATCCAACTTCTCATGCAGCTCGCCATATGTCTTTTCCTTAGCCTTTGCCACCTCTCCCTTTGCCTTTTGCCGCCACTCCTTGTACTCCTGCCTACTTTCTTCATCTCTCTGACTATCCCACTTCTTTTTCACCAACCCCTTCTTCCTTATACTTTCCTGTACTTCCTCGTTCCACCACCAAGTCTCCTTATCTTCCTTCCTCTGTCCAGATGTCACACAATGTACCTTCCGAGCTATCTCCCTCACCACTTCTGCTGCAGTTGCCCAATCATCCCACCCATCTTTACCACCATCCAACACCTGTCTCACCTCTTCCCTAAATTCTATGCAACAGTCTTCCTCCTTCAGCTTCCACCATCTGGTCCTTGGTTCAGCCCTCACTCTCTTCCTCAACCTCACCTCCAAAATCATCCTACAGACCACCAATTGATGCTGTCGAGCTACACTCTCCCCTGCAGTCTCTAATCTCTTTCAGGTTGCATCTCCTGCTTAAGATGGAATCCACCTGTGTGCACTTTCCTCCACTCTTGTACGTCACCCTGTGTTCCTCCTTCTTCTTGAAATACGTATTTACCACTGCCATTTCCATTCTTTTTGCAAACTCTACCACCATTTGCCCTTCCACATTCCTCTCGTTGACACCATACCTACCCATCACCTCCTCATCCTCTTTATTCCCTTCCCCAACATGCCCATTGAAATCTGCTCCAATCACCACTCTTTCATCCTTGGATACACTCTCCTCCACTTCATCTAACTCACTCCAGAAATCTTTATACTCCATCTCACACCCCAAATGCACTGATGACATTCATCATCACCCCTTCAATTTCCAACTTCACACTCATCACTCGGTCCGACACTCCTCACCTCCAATACCCTCTTGACATAATCCTCCTTCAGGATTACCCCGACACCATTTCTCCTCCCATCCTCACCATAGTAGAACAGTTTGAAACCACCTCCAATGCTCCTAGCCTTACTCCCCAACCACTTGCTCTCTTGTACACACAGTATGTCCACCTTTATTCTCTCTATCATATCAGCCAACTCTCGCCCTTTGCCAGTCATAGTCCCAACATTCAGAGTTCCAACTCTCAACTCCACACTTCTACCCTTCCCCCTCTCCCACTGCCTCTGGACACGCCTTCCCAGTCTCCTTCTCCTTCGCCCAGCAGAAACACAATTTCCACCGGTACCCTGCTGACCAACGGTACCGGTGGTGGTCGTTGGTAACCCGGGCCTCGACCGATCCGCTATATAAATTCGTTTTGTTGTCCACGTAATGATTTGGCATAGGCTTTTATGCCGGATGCCCTTCCTGACGCAACCCTGGTCGCCTCGTACGACACACAGGGATATGGTACACCAATTCTAACCGGGGCATACACCGGGCCCAGTACACTGGTACTAATTTTGCCGACCTCGGAAGGATGACAGGCTGAGTTAACCCCCTGGTGTATATACGACTGAATATATATATATATATATATATATATATATATATATTAATATATATAAATATATATATATATATATTAATTCAGTGGCTCAACGGGGCTTGAACTCAGGACCTTTTGGGTCCCAAGCCGCTGCCCTAACCACTGCACCAATACCAGGTTTCATGGTCTCATGGACAGCACTGTCTGGATATCAAATTGGAAAAAAAAAATAGCCCAAAACTTTCACCTGGACTAGAGAAGGAAATGCTATCGCTGCATTACTTCCATTGGCTGATTGCTTGTAGAAGACTTTATGAAGCCCAAAGATGGCAAATTATTGGGATGAACAATTCTGGGATGTCCGACATTGAAATGAGACGTCAACTTGGCTTCCATCGGTCTGTTATCAGCCGATTAGTCCGCAAACATCGACACACCAATGATGTTGAAGACTGACTTCAATCTGGATGTTGCAGGGTGACCTCTAATATGATTGTAAAGTTGACCTTGTCATTATACTGGGTGGCCTGAAAGTCACTTTACCCCTTCCCAGTAAAGCATTTCTTCTTAAATCTTTTAATATGCAGGTTTTATTGTGCAGTACTTGTAATAATTAATCCGTCATGTATCTCTATATGCTCCACCATTCTGGATATGATGACGTGCCTACACCTTTTTAGCTTGTCTGGAATCTACATTCAAGATAAGGTATTGTCATCGCGTGCCGTCTGTCCATCTCCTTTTTCGACTTCTCCGGCCAAACCGCTGGGCTGATGAGTTGAAATTCGGCAACAACGTCCCTCTCCTGACTGGTAACAGGAATTGCAAAGCTCGTTCCAGTCACATGACTTTAAGTAGGTCAAAATGGCTGACTTGGTAAATTTCTTCAAAAATCTTCTCCTGACCCACCAGACAGAATGCTACCAAATTTGGGTTACAACATTAGGCCAGGGTAGGGATGTTAAATTGCTGGTAATTACGATCACGTGACCGGTAGTGTCAAAATGGCTGACTTAGTCAATTTTGGGGAAAATTGTGTAAATGCCTTCAAAAAATCTTCTCCAGACCCATCAGTCAGAATGGTACCAAATTTGGGTTACAACATTAGGGCAGCGTCCTGATGTTAAATTGCGGAGGCCATGTCTATCACATCACTAGAAGTGTGTCAAAATGGCGGTCATGCAAATTCCTTCCAAAATCTTTTTCTCGAGACCCACCAGTCAGAATGTTCCAAATTTGGGTCGCAACATTAGGCCCAGGGTAGGCATGTTAATTATATTGCGGAAGTCATGCAGATCACATGATTGAAAGTGTGTCAAAATGGCTGACTGAGTCAACTTTTTGGAGAATCACATTAATTCCTTTGAAAAACCTTCTCCAGACCCACCAGTCAGAATGCTACCGAACTTGGGTTACGAGTACGTGCCCGTAAAAAAAAAAAAGAAAAAAAAAAGAATAAATATTCCAACCGCGAGCAACAAACAACAACCACACAGGCCGTTTCTTTGCTCTCGCGTGCCCGTACGTGCGTGGCGCGGAAGTTCGCATATCACAGTTACGATGATTCGCAATTTAGGTTTTAATGGCCAATTATTCAATTAGCGCCAACGTATTTTGCCTTTTCGCAATGTCATCGCAAGGAAAAACAGAGAAGAAGAGAAAAAAAAATTACTTCCTGGTTCGGAGCACACCAGCACTGATGTTACCGAAATTTATGCACCATCTAATATGAAAACGATCATAACTTGGGCCATGGTGTTTATCTATAAATGCGCATAAGAAATCGAGAAATTATTAGAATACACGAAGTCATCACTCTCTGGAAGCCCGTACGTTGTAACCTGTAATGGGGAACGCGGCTGTGCTTCCCTTCCCCATCGGCCACGCCAACGCAACAACGTGTCTTGTCATTGGTTTGGTAAATAAATGGCCATAACTTGGGAAGCACTTGTCCGATTAATATCAAACCTTGAAAAGGCACATCCTCAGGTCCCCAGCAATATATCTGGCAAGTTTCAATTAGATTGGACCAGTGGTTGTCGAGAAACAGCGGTGACACACAGACACACAGACACACACTGCTGGAATTATTGATAGATAACATTAGGACAGGGTTTTGATAAATTGTCGAGGCCATGCCTATCACATGACCGGAAGCGTGTCAAAATGGCGGACTTGGTAAAATTTTGGAAAATCGCCTAAATTTCTTCAAAAATCTTTCTCTGCAGACCCACCAGTCAGAATGCTCCCAAATTTGGGTTACATCATTTGGCCAGGGCCCAGATAAGCTACAGGTCAGGTGGTCGTATTTTTATTCAATTGACATACAGTATAATTGATATCCTTATTTATATTTGTGTGAATGTCTTATTGTTCAGTCTTGAATGTTTATCGAAAATGTTGAATTATTATTTTAGCTAATTCGTCAATGCATTGAGGGCACTCAGGTAAGACGATGCAAAAGTTTATCCACCCCCCTCCCTCCTTTCCTTATTCGCGTCGAGTAGCTGCACACTACATGCTCGGGGCCTGAATGTATTGCAGTCCTGCAAACGTGCCCAAGCATATAGTTCTTTCTGCCCCCCTCGGCCACCATTTTACGCACCCAGCATGTGTGCACATATTCAATGTGCGTCAGGCCTTGCACCGTCAGGGCCCCTTGTACCT
This sequence comes from Eptatretus burgeri, assembly GCF_056783735.1. Lineage (NCBI taxonomy): Eukaryota > Metazoa > Chordata > Myxini > Myxiniformes > Myxinidae > Eptatretus > Eptatretus burgeri. Next base: position 3,104,444 of record NC_140970.1, on the reverse strand, counting down.
GTCTCACTTGCCTATATAGTTGCTCGTGACAAAATAATTGGTTTTGAACTTTATTTGAGTTTCCTTAAATGACTGTGTTCGAAGTATATTTCCACCAAAACGTCTGCTGCTCATCTCTCATTTCAGGGGAATAATCCTTGTCTGTTATGCTACACCTTTCAGGATAAAAATAATGAGGGGGTGTGGTCAACCTTTTTTTTTTTGTTTGTTTATTTGTTTGACCACCCTGTACCTAAATTGGAATTGATGCTAGTACATAACTATTGGAGTTGAAAAAGTAGGTTACTGAATGTTTTCAGGAAGATGGCACTTTACCTTTTGTGGTTGATCAATTATGAATGGAGCTATTAGCACAACAGGAAGGGAGTAATGGCAAAGAGCATACAGTATCATGGGAGGATAGAAAGAGTTTGGAGTCGGTGAAGGGAGATTCTGGGATTTACCACAGCCCATGGGAAGAGAGCACAACTAGTCATTGCATTTGTAAGAAAATGAAATGGAGAGATTCAAGGGATGGGAAATAATATTGATGAGCAGGGATGGGGTTGTGGGTGGCGGGAGGGAGCTTGTGTTATGGGTGGGATGAGGAAAGCATTGGGGATGGAGGGAGGAATGAAAGGAGAAGACGGACAGGAAGGTCGCAAGAGAAGACTGATTTGTATTTTTGATCCAACAAAAAGAAATTGATTGCTTTGTCGGGGGAGAAAAGAAGAAAGCCAAGAAAGAGGTGGGGGAAGAGTGGAAGGATACAACCACAGAGAAAAAACGATGAATACCATAGAAATACACAAATATTGAAAGGGCTACAAGAAGAGATGTTGACAATGTTGAAAGGACAAGTTTTGGGATGTAGGAAAATGCTGGGAAGAAGAGATGGAAAAGGGGGGAACCCCAAAGAAAGGTCAACTCAGGTCTGCTGATGCCTTATAAGAAACAGAAACCACCAGCAAAACAGATATAAAAGACTCATGTTGTAATTGTCCATCGATGGAACCACCTTGCAGAGGCTGTTCTATCTCTTCCCTCCAGGGCTTCAAGGAAACTGTGCACCGCCTTATCTTGTCATCCTCTATTCTGACCATGATCTTTATTACCCCCATTAACTTTTCCAAACTCAACCGCTTTACTTGCTAGTTTTAGTTTCCTCCTCCAGCTCTTTTTCCTGTTCAGTTGCTCCCTTAATTTTAGTGCCACTGTCAGTTAGTTATACCTTGCTCTTGCATGAGCTTCACCTCTAAAGGAAAATAAAGCAAGTACTTTCAGCAGTTAATTCTCAGAGAGAGCAGAGGATATGGTAATGTTTAACATTTGTAAAATTCACAGTTACAAGAGGTGGACACTAAATAAAACAACCGGTAAAAGTTACCTTTCCTGGAATGAACCTGGTCCATATCCAAAGGCCATGAGACCAGAAGACAGAGACGCTTTCCTGTTTTTGTCTTGGATATGTCTGCTCTCGATTTGAATGCTGCCTCCCTCCCCCCTCTGTTTTTTTCACTTAAAATTAACTGTTGTGATGAGGAGAATAAATTGTAAGTTATGACGTGACACTCACCAGTGTCAGACCATTTTGTCTTTCATTGTATGTTCATCCATTTTGTTACCTCCTTCCACCTTTGGTGGACGGAGGTAATGTTTTCACCCCGTCTGTCTGTGAGCAGGATATCTCAAAAAGCTATGGATGCATTTGGATAAAATTTGATGAACCAGTTGGGAGTGTGATGAGGACAAATTGGTGGAAATCCGAATACGAGAATTTTTGATTTTTAAAGTGATTTTTCACTATTGAGAGATGGACCAAAAACGATGTATAGCATGATATTTCAAAATCTTGTGGATCGATGACAAAAGTTAACAGGAACAAGCCGATTAGATTTTGGTTCAGGTCTGGATGCAGATCTGGCCTATGAGTGGGATATAAAACGTAAACTGTTCAGCCTGGTGGAGGTATACACTCGATTGAGTGCCGTTCTAGTTTTCAACGCTATTTTGCATGCCCTTCACGTTGTAATTGAAAGGTATCATGAGAAACTTCCAAACTGCCTTTTTTGTCTCCTCACCTCCATCTGCAGACCCTTTGGCCTGTGCTATGAACTCTTGACTCCACATACTGTACAGAAATTCTTCCTTCCCGTTATTGAGATGGTGCCCAAGTTTCTGGAAAACCTGACGGACGAGGAACTGAAGAAGGAAGCGAAAAACGAGGCCAAAAACGATGCCCTGTCGATGATCGTAAAGTCGCTCAAGAACTTGGCGTCTCGGGTGCCTGGGCAGGACGACACTGTCAAAAGCCTAGAGATGTTGCGCCTCAAGATGATCCTCAGGTCTCTTAAGGAATGTGCAACTCGCATGCTTCGTGTCTCATTTTATTTATTTATTTTCAGCCCTATCTCTTTTTCACCATCACTGTTTCTTTGCTGCTAGCATGTTGATGTCAATCTTTACAAGAATGGTTAATATAGCCATTATGAAGCTGAAATATTGTGTGAAAGATGGCCTTGCCCAATCAATGAATTGGTAGTGACTTACCTTTTCATTGAAAAAGTTTTCTATTTTGTTGTCCAGGTTGCTCCAGATCTCATCATTTAATGGTAAGATGAATGCCTTAAATGAAGTGAACAAGGTGATTACAAGTGTGTCCTACTACACGCATCGTCATGGCACTGTCGACGAGGAAGAGTGGCTCACTGCTGAGCGTATGGCGGTGAGACCCTTAGCTCTTCTCTTTGTTGTCCCACCCCCCCAACCATTCCGAGATTTTTTTTTTGTTTTTTCCCCCCCCCCCCCCCCCCCCAATCACATTCTCTGTACTCACGGCTTTCCTGTTTGTCATCCACATTAACTGTGAGGTCAGGAGTGGATCCAAGTGAATGGTGTACTGTCAATCGTGCTGCGAGACAGCCTGCACCAACCGCAGTATGTGGAGAAGCTTGAGAAAATACTACGGTTTGTCATCAAGGAGAAGGCCCTCACACTGCAAGATCTGGACAACATTTGGGCAGCACAGGTGCTTTTGTTGTTTGAGCCAGATGTGAGAGTTATTTTTTGAAGATACTCAGTGGAAAGTTGGTGATTTAAGTAATGGGAGTTGGTTCTTTTGGTATGGGATTCAAATGCTCACTTTTGCCCACAGGCTGGGAAACATGAGGCCATTGTGAAGAATGTTCATGACCTGCTTGCCAAGTTGGCCTGGGACTTCTCTCCAGAACAGCTTGATCATCTTTTTGACTGCTTCAAAGTATGATCTTGCATCATGTCATTTGGGTTGGGTTTATTATTATTTTTTTTTTTTGTGACCCGCCGTATGACCTTTTCGATATGCGGTGAGTAGGCGAGCTGGACTAACGCGAGCAAGAAACAGCGTGAGAAGCTTCTTGAGTTGATCCGACGCCTGGCTGAGGATGATAAGGATGGTGTGATGGCCCATAAAGTGCTCAGTCTATTATGGAACCTAGCGCACAGTGAAGATGTGCCTGTGGACATTATGGACCAAGCCTTGAGTGCCCACATAAAGATTCTGGACTACAGCTGCTCTCAGGTGTGCTGTGGCATTTTTTTGTGTGGCATTATTCATTGGACCAATCACTGTAGAACTGGAACATTTATCATGCAAATTTGCTTTGACTACTACTACTGCTGATAAAGTTTGTGCCAGGAAGGTAATTGTTTAAGAGTAAGTGTCTCCAAGTATAAGTTTGGTTATTATTGTTTTCCAAAGTTCCAACAACATATTTAAACGAGAAGGGCACTCGGAAGAGCGCATACCACCCCACTCAATGCCTGATCCATGAGACCATGTTAGGCCCAATACGTTTTTGAAATATCGTTTTTGGCCTCATCTCTCAATGGTGAAGAATCACTTAAATTAAATAATTCCGGATTTTGGATCTTAACCAAAATCAAATCGGTTCATCCTTGTCATACACCCAACCTGTTTCCCCACCTTCTTCCAAATCTGTCCACAACTTTTTATTTTTTTGTCAAAGTCAAAACATTTCCTCCCAATCATGAAGGGGAACGGTTTTGTTGCAGTAAAACATGGCACACATGTTAATCCTTTTCTGTAGTTTACAGCCAGTATCTCTCACTTTCCCCATTGGCGGGTGTCTCTTCTGATGCCATTGGAATAGCTTCTTGAAAGGGGAAAACTTTAAATCCCCATTGCTTGCACTTCAATTGTTAATGTCTTTATCTTGGCACAATCTGTTTTCATAATACTGCCAATTGAGGTATTAAAAATTGTTCAATATGGAGGTTTTTGAATAAAGAAAATGAACTGGGGAAAACAGAAACCATCACTCGAGTTGCACTTCACACACAAATTGAAGGCTCAACATGGGCTGTTTAAAAAGCAAAGCTCATCTTGTGCCTTTGTTTACACAAAGCTTCACCTCTTGTTGAATTCCAGTCCACAAGGACTGGCGTTTACTTTATTTATTGATCTTTTATGAAAGTTTGTTCCCCGGGTCTGTCAATTTTATTTCAGTTTGTCCACATTTAGACTTTTGAATTTTGTGAATGGACAACTGGATGCTTGTACATGAAATTGATCATGTGAAACCTGAAGGACATTTGAATATGATCATCAGCACGAGTGGATAGGTATACGTGTGTTGTCTAACAAGGTGACCTTTTTAGATGTTCCCCGTTTTAAGATAAACATCAGTTTCGCTTACATGGTTTTGTTACCTTGCTCTTAATATGGTTTTATTACCCCCACCACCAAAGGTGGAAGGTTACTTGCAAAATCGAAGATTTTTTTTCAAGTGTATTGGTCAGTTGATTTTATTATGTCTGTCTGTCTCTTTGTTTGTCGATCGCCTTCAGGTCACAATTCTAAACCGATCGTCATGAAACTTTACGAAGTTGTCGAGGTAGTCTCCACTGCGAAGCCTATTTATTTTGAGGTTCAAGGTCAAAGGTCATCTTGAGGTCAAATTTCGAAAATCGTCATTTTTCATCCAATTGACTTGACAGTTGAACAGTATTTGCAATTTGCATCACTGAATTGGGAAACCAACTATTTGAGGTGAAAAGGTCAAATGTCAACTCAAGGTCAAACTTCTAAAATAATCAATTATCATCCGATTGACCTGAGCTTTGATTAAGATTGCCAATTTAAATCCTAATGAAATTGACAATTTGATGTATCCATGGCAACCTTTGGAGAGGTGGGTGGATTTTGAAAGTATGACTCAGCACGATGTCTTTTTCTTGTTTGGCTTTGTGCAGGACATCTCAAAAAGTTGTGGATGGATTCGGATGAAATTTGGTGGGCAGGTTGGGTGTGTAATAAGGATGAACTGGTTATACGTTTGTGAAAATCTGTATCTGATAAATTTTTTTAAGTGCTTCTTCACCATTGAGAGGGCTAAACTGATATATATATATATATATATATATATATATAGCAGGATATCACATAAAGTTGAGGATGGATTTGGATGAAACTTGGTGGACAGGTTGGGTTTGTGACTCGGACGAATTGATTAAATTTTCCTGAAAATGTGAAAATTATAATTATTTAATTATTATATTTTTAATTATTATTATTTAAAAAAATTAATTATTTATTTTTTAAATAATTAGATTTTTTGGGGATATGAGAATTATGAAATTTAAAAAAAGTGATTCTTCACCATTGAGAGATTGAGCTGTTAGGGTTGTATTGGGCCCGATGTGTTCTCGTGGATCAGGCATTGCGTGGTGGAGGTATATGCTCTTCCAGTTGGGACCATGGTCATACATTTGGTGCCCTTTTTATACAGGATCGCGATGCACAAAAGATGCAGTGGATCAAACGCTTCATTGAAGAGCTCCGCAATGACAAATGGGTTATCCCAGCCCTGAAACAGATCAAGGAAATCTGCAGCCTGTTTGGCGAGGCACCACAGAATATGAGGTGTGAGGAATGTGAATGGGTGTCTCCTGTTGGAACTTGTTTTGAAATCTTTTCATAAAAAATTAACTTTGAGCTCATTCTTTAAATTTCAGTTTTCCATTGATCTTGTGCATGCTGTTCTTTTCTGTACCCCTCTCTTCTGGCACAGCCAAATGCAGCGAAGTCCACATGTGTTCTACCGGCATGACCTGATCAATCAGTTGCAGCAGAACCATGCTCTCGTAACACTTGTGGCTGAGAATCTTGCATCGTACATGGACAATATGAAGCAATTTGCACAAGGTAGATAATCTGGTGATGGGGGTTGGGGTTATTCTGAGAGATTTACCTGCTCTGATTAGCTGTTCAGATGGTGCTGGGGATAACCTCAATATCTTGCAATATCTGCAGAACACCCTGACTACGATCCACAGACTGTTCGGCCTGGCAGTCGATACAGCCACACGCAGGAGGTTCAGGAAAGGCTCAGCTTCTTAAGGCAAGTTCAAGCATCTTCCCAAGTTTTGCGAAACAATTCGCTACCATGTTATCCTTCATGTGTCTTCACTGCTTCAATCTCTCGCATTGCAGGTTCCTGCTTAAGGATGGACAGCTGTGGCTGTGCTCCCCACAAGCCAAGCAAATCTGGCGCTGTCTGGCAGAGAATGCGGTTTTTCTGTGTGACCGTGAATCCTGTTTCAAGTGGTTCTCCAAGCTCATGGGTGATGAGCCTGACCTCGACCCAGACATTAACCGTGAATTCTTTGAGAGCAATGTTCTGCACCTAGATCCAGGACTGCTCACAGAGAATGGGATGCGATGCTTTGAACGTTTCTTCAAAGGTCTGTTACTTTCCCTTTCTGTGCTTGCAGCTTCCTATTTGTTACCCCATGCATGCGAAGCTTAAAAGCGGTTCATGTCCGTCTGTCCATCTTATTTGTTTGCGATTGTCAGTTTATGATCGAGGAACACCTTATTAAAATCAAATGTTACATTTTGAACATGGATCAGAAGATAAGTCTGCCATTTTACCATATTTTGTCTCGAATTTGTTCTGATTGCATATGTGCAGAGAGGAGTCGGGTCAGGCCAGATTAGATCTGTGACTTGCCACAGGTACTATGTAAACCTGAACAAACCTGTTTCATGGTCGGGTTGTCGCCAACTAAACAGTCCCCACCACCAGGTTATCTGATGAGGAGGGTGTATGGGTATGGACACCAGCAGGATTAAAAACAAAACTTGTCAAAGGGCGGAGGAGCTCCTTGTGAGCCAACGGCCATCCATATCGAGTGACCAACTGTATGCAGACGACATCTTGCAGTTGGGTTACTTTTCTTCTTTTTTTTTTTTTCTTTTTTTTTAGGAGGTTGGTGGCATGATTTACACTCCGGCCACCGTAAAACCCTTCACTCTGTAAAACACAAAGGAAATTGAAAACCCACTCTGTGGGAGTACCACCTGTGCAGCTGCCCTTCGCAGGGCAGCTCACCAGATGGTGGGATTGAAGCAAAGCTTTCGGGACCCCCACTCTTTGATAGGAAAACCACGGAGTAACCTTCCCTGGTCAGATTGCAGTTGTGTGTGTCGGGGTGGTGCTGAGGTGTCGTCCGCCAGACGGTGTTAACCTTCTTGGGTTAACCTGAGGCGGTCCCTTCGGTTGGGTGCCTGGAATGTCCTATCCCTGAGAGAGGATGATCACCTGTCTCTGTAATCATCTGAGCTCAAGTGAAGTTGCAGTTTGACGAGGTCAGGGCGGGTGGTTACACCTATTGGTCTGGTTGCTCAGATGGTTACCATGCCCAAGGAGTTGCTGCAGCTGACTCCAATGATGATTGAGGTAACACTGGTCAACGAGCGTATTATGAGACGAAGGATTCTTCACTCCTTTGTTGTCGCTTCCCTGTTCTCTGCAAATGCTCTGCCTGAGGCGAGCGATCTCACCATGAAGGATGTGTTCTATTTCACGCTCGGGTCTGTGGTTGATCAATGCCCCAGGCGAGATACTCTTCTCGTCTTGGGGGATTTCAATGCATTGACTGGAACTGCTAGGGATGGTTATGAGACATGTGTTAGTGCTATTTTGGTTCACAGTTCCAGACTCATGGGTACCAAGTTCCTTGACTTTGCAAGAAGTCAAGGACTTAAGGTGGCTGGTTCATGGTTTCATTGCCCACAGGCTCATTGCTGGACTTGGTATTCCAATGCCGGCGGTGTGGCAAATGAGATTGATCATGTGCTCGTTGATTGTCACTGGAAGATGATCCAGAACTGCAAGGTCTACCGGAGTGCTCAGTTCCTCAATACCGACCACAGGCTTGTGGTAGCAACTCTGAAGTTGCAGCTTAAATCCAGGAGAATGGTACCATCCCAGCAGAGGCTGGATGTTGGCAAGCTCAAGAATGAGAGGGTAGCTGAGGAGATTGCGAACAGGCTGAGTGAAGATTTGGGGGGATCTGGGTGCTTTGGAGGATCCTGAAGAGTTGTGGAGTGCCTTCGAGACCACCGTCCTTGATGTTGCCGGTGGATGTCTTGGAACTCACCGTAGGGTGCAGAAGAATTTTGTCTCTCAAGGGACACTGGATACCATTGACCAGAGTTGCAGGGCCAGGCTTGATGGTGGAGCTGAGCTGTTCAGGGAGTTGAAGTGCAAAACTGTACGTGTGCTGAGGGTGGCCAAGCAGGCCCATGTGTAAGGAATCTGTGAGGGGGTAGAGTATCACCTGTGGTCAAGTGATTCTCGTCCTGCTTACAGGGTAATTCGCGCATTGCGTTCATCCAAGCCCATCCCTCGGTGTACTGCAGTTAGAGCAGAGGGTGGCGGGCTCTTGACAGAAGAGTCCGAAGTGAAGGCCCGCTTGGCCGGTTATTTTGAGCAGCTGTACCAGGCTGATCCACCAGCTGTCGAGTTGGATGTCAGGGGTGTTACAATCCCGATTGCTGATTCTTCAATCAAGTGTGGTCTCCCTTCGTTTGTGGAAACACATGCTACGGTGAAATGGGGTAAAACTCCTGGGATCTGTGGCATCCATGCTGAACTTCTCAAGGCTGGTGGAAATGCTGTAATCGTGCCATTACATGCAGTCTGTGCTCGGCCTGGAACACAGGCATCATCCCAACTGATTGGAAGAGGGGCCTTGTTGTCCCTCCCTGGAAAGGGAAGGGTGATCACCAGGACTGCAACAACTACTGAGGTTGATGCTGCTCTCAGTACCGGGCAAGGTCTTTGCTCGGATAATTCTTGATCGGGTTCGCCACCATCTGCTTGAGCACCAGCGCCCAGAGCTGTCAGGCTTTTCACCAGAGATCAACGATTGACCGTATCCTTTCCCTTCGGGTCCTCGGTGAAAGCAGACAAGAGTTTCGGCAGGGGCTGCTTGCAGCTTATGTTGATCCCTGCAAATGTTCGATTCGGTGAATCGGGATGCCCCCTGGAGGATTCTTGGTCTTTGTGGGGTGCCACCAAAACTGATCAATCTGATGTCTGAACTATACTCTGATACTGAGAGTGCTGTGAGATGTGGTGATACCATCTCTGACGTATTTCTAGTTGTTACTGGAGTTCGTCAGGGGGTGTGTACTGGCCCCCACACTTTCTGTGCTTTTATGGACTGGATTCTGGGGAGGATGTCTGAGAGATCAAGCTGTGTTACATCATTTGGGAATGTCAAGATCTCTGACCTTTATTTTGCAGATGATGCAGTCATCTTTTCGGAGCCTGGAGATCCTTTTGGGGTCCCTCGAGGTGCTGAATGAGGAGTTTGAGTCGCTGGGATTACGGGTTTCCTTGGTTAAAACTAAGATGCAGGCTTTCAATGACATCTTGTCTGAACCTGTGCAGGAGGGCAAAAGTCCAAGTCTTCAGGTTATTGGTGCTTCCAATCTTGCTCTGCTGATGTGAGACTTGGACTCTGACCAGGGATCTGAGATGGAGACTTAATTCGTTTGGTTCCAGATCTTTTCCGAGAATCCTTGGCTCTCGCTGGTCGGACTTTGTGTCCAACGAGCGGTTGCTGAGAGAGACTCAAATGAGATTTGTTACCTGTATAATCTGTGAGCATCAGCTGTGGCTGTATGGACATGTGGCTCGTTTTCCTGACGCTGATCCTGCTCACCAGATTCTCTCAGCGAGGGAGCCTTGTGGGTGGAGGAAGGCAATGGGCTGACCATGTGCCTCGTGGCTGCAGTAAGTTGATCAGCATCTCGAGATGAGGATGAGCCAGGCATTTGCCTGGGGGATGGCCAGACAGACTTCTGGAGTACTGGCGGAAAGTGGACGCAGCGACGTGCTGCTCCGGTGCATGCTCCCTTACCTGACCTGACCGAGGAGTGAGAATTTTATTTTTCTCTGCCTGTTTGGCAGTCAAACAAAATTTAAAACCATTCCAAATGGGAAACCTGTTTTTAAGCACTTCATGAAGGACACAAACTCCATGCACGAAGTAATGTAATGTAATGTTTTAGATCGGGTGATGTAATCGACACTGGATAAAACGATGGTAAAACCCAGAATTAATTATTTTTTTATATGCCTTTAAATGTTTATAAACCTTTATTTAAATGGAATTGTATACTTGAAGACTGTAGAACACAAATCACCATCATCATCACTTCATCATTTCCAAAATCATGCTGTATATCAATGTATGGCATGTAAGAGGGTCGTGGTGAAGCAGATGCTGATTGATACTGCATTCGATGGTGATGAATAATGCCTCCATCTCCTGAATTGCCACTTGACGTCGTGTTATTTTGGTGTATAAGTGTGAGTTATGTATGGCTGCTTCAGTAACGCTAAACTTCTGTTTGGTTTTTTTTTCGTTTTTTTTTCTTTTTTCCGCTCCAACAATATTTTAAATCATTATTTTATTAAAATTGAAGTACAGTAAGACCCCGACATTCGCAGGGGATATGTTCCTGAAAAATGCCACGAATGTCGGTGTATTGTTTCAGTTGGAAAAAGGGTGATAGGTTCCCAGCGCTTCTTGAATCATAAGGGGAAAATTAAAATTTTTTTATAACACTAATGCAAATGATTATGGTTTCATTCAAAATGCTTACGAATGAAAAAACAAAACAACAGGAGGTACTGTTTCCAATGTTTATTTAAGATACGACATAACTTTTTGATGTGATGATATTGATGATGAGCTAGAATCCAGTTAACTCCTCTGAAGATGATGCAGGTGAGGGTGCTGATTAGTCGAACAGCACTGAAAGGAATGCAGGTGAGCATCCTGAATGGGATGCTGGTGAAGGTTAGGATTCGCAGGTCAAGGCAGCAGGGCGAGATGAAAGACCCAGACCCAGGACACGCTGCACATAAGTAACCGTGCAGGGGTTGTGGGTAGATGGAGGAGGGGTGGGTAGTATGACTACTATTTGTGGGGGATGGTGGTGAGCGATGATTTATGTTCGTGTAGAGCTGCTTTATACGCAGCTGGTGCAACATGGTTTATGTGCCTGAAAATCTATGAATTCGCAAAAATGCCATGAATGTAGAAACGGGTCGCATTTTATGAACTGCGAATGTCATGGTTTCATGGTATTATACCTGAACACTACATGGGGTGGGCTTGGGATGTTTTCAGTTACGAAGCAGCGAGCTAGCGCTTGCCAAGTCAGCCATTCCATATCAACTGGTTTGAAGAGTGCTTTAGCCACTTGGCAAGCACTCTACAAGAAACTTGGCAACGGAACACACCCCTGGAGTTGGCTTAACAGTTAAGGTGGCTGGCTTATTATCTTAGGGTCTTGAGTTTGAGCCACTGTCTTGCCATTAAATAACAGCAGGTGGGTTGATTAAGCCAGTCATCCTTCCGAGGTCAGCAAAATTACCAGCTTGCTTGAAATAGGACACTGCATCAGCGGCACAACCGTGCTTCCAGAAAATGATGCAACTAGCAGCCACAGGCTGCAATAATAATAATAATTAATAACTAAAACTGTGAGCAGTGATGCAGGGGCCCAAGCATCCCTTGTTCAATATGAGGCAATTTCAAACCATGTGCTCTATGACATCATTAACCATATATATATATATATATATATATATATATATATATATATATATATATATATATATATATATATATATATATATATATATATATATATATATTACCTTGGGGTACTCAATCATACACACCAAGTTTCACATCAATCGGTGGAACGGTTTTGAAGAAGATTTTAAAAAGGTGTTTATCTTCAATCCAACATGGTCACCAAACCACGTCACTGATAACTTGATCTCAACAAACTTTTTTGCATCATGGGTAGTCAATCATAACCTGTCAAGTATCAAATTGATAGCATTTGCGGTTTCGGAGAAAAAGAGTTGAGCTTTTGTTTAAATCCAAGCTGGTTGCCATGATGACTGCAAAATCAAAATTTGGAAAAAAAAAAAGGCATTAGTTCCCATTTGCCCCAACATTGCATGGGAAGTTTCAACTTAATCGGTGCAGCAGTTCTGGAGAAATAGCTTCTTTTTTTAGGTTACTCCAAGATGGTGTCACCTATGACATCAACAATTTTCATCAGTTTTGTTTTATTTGTCATTGTCAGACCAAGTGACCGATCAAACTAAAATTTCATATTCAAGTTTGTACAGTGGTGTCGATGCCACAAAAATAGTTTTGTGTTAATCGGGGAATTTTTTTTCTGGTTTTTTTTTTTTTTGGTTCTTTTTTTTTTTAATGACTTCAACCTGGCTGGGAAAGCGCCTCACCGATGGCATCTTCTAAAAATTTTTTTTTTTTGCACCATTGGTAGTCAATCATAACCTGACAATCGAATCGACAGCATTTGTTGTTTCGGAGAAGATTTTTGAAGTTTTTGGTTAAATCCAAGCTGGGTGCCATTGTGATTGCAAAATCAAAACTCGGAAGCAATGTGCATCAGTTCCCATTCACCCCGACATTCCTGTGAAGTTTCAACTTAATTGGAGCAACGGATGCTACAGCTGATGCTACAGCTTTCACAAATATTCGACGGAAAGAAAGCATAATAAAATATCACTAACAATAGGAGACCGAGCAATAATAACATTGTGTGGGGAATCGTGTTCTATGAACTCTCTTGTTTATTTTGTGTTAGGAGAACCGGCGAAGGTTAAAGTCCAAAACGTCATCACCTTATGATCCCTTATTCTGGCTCACTCTAACGATTTTATTTTTTTCGGTTTTCATAGCCATGTCCAGTCTTGTGCGATTCGGGACTCTATGCCAGGGGGTTTGCCATGACTGTATTTGTCCTTGTGTGTGTCAAAACAGCGGTGAACTCTCGTGAAGGAAAGCTTGTCGCCAAACGGCGTGCATACATGCTCGATGATCTGCAGCTCATTGGAATTGACTATCTTTGGCGGGTAAGACACATTGCACAGGCATTGCCTTACCTTTGTGCATCATATACAATTGGAAAAAAAACTACTGTGTGTGTGTGTGTGTGTGTGTGTGTGTGTGTGTGTGTGTGTGTGTGTGTGTGTGTGTGGGTGTGGGTGTGTGTGTGTGTGTGTGTGTGAGTGTGTGTGTGTGTGTGTGTGTGTGTTCGTTCCACTACTACTATAGTTCTGGGCCGATTACATCCAAACTTGCTATATAGGATCAGCATGACCCCAATTAATGTATAGGGGGTGTTTTTATCTTTACCTGTTGTCTTAGTGGGTGGGTGGGTGGAGGAGGGGATGGGGATAAGGGGGTGGATGCAAATTCAAATTTTCTACATAAATTGGTATCGTGTAGCGCCGCCTCCAGGTGGGGGAGGGTATTACAAGTCTCCACCCTTTACAGTGCAGTATTCCTGTTGCTATGTTTTCCAGCCCTGTGAGGTGTTATAAATTATATGCAGTCAGTATGTTTTGGCTTCATGCACATAACCTGGGTTTTTATTTTATTTTTGCGTATACAGTGCTGTCAGTTGCCTATACACCGCCCAAATATAGGTATGTGTCAGAAGAACATGTTGCGTGCTTGGAACAAGATCGCCCATAGGGCGGGTGCTCTGCTCGTTTTTGAAATTCCTTCTAAAATACTTGAATTTGTTGCAACAAAAGAAAACATGTAAGCGTGTCCACAACTGTAAAATCTGCCATAATGCCGGCCGTGCACTGAAGTGATTTTTATTTTCACGCCAGGCGATGATTCGAGAGTGACTAACACATTTGTGCGATGCCCACCAGTGCCACAAGCATTCACCGGTGCAAATCGCATGCTTCTTCCAGGAAATTGGCAAACTCATCGACAGCATTTCCTGTTTGTTTGTTTTTTTTTCTTTTTTTTTAAACATTGGTGTTTAATATGTAATTTAAAAATGGTGTTGCTCTGATATCTGAGCTTTAATTATGATTCGCCCTGATTTGATGGGGGCATGAAAAGTGTGACTATCTGATATCTCTCGCAACATGGATGTGACATCATTAGGTTTGTTAAATCACCAGCGATGAATTATCGCTCCATTGTGTGGCTGGCCAAATAATATAACCACACTTTTAATAACACTTTTAATCATAAATCCTGCATGCTGATGATGTAGTTGCCCATATCGATGCTGTCTTTTCCATCCTTCCAACTTTTTCTTGTTTCTTTCAGCTGGTCATCCAGGGCAGTGATGATATAGCAAACCGGGCCATAGACCTGCTGAAAGAGATATACACGAACCTTGGTCCACGTCTGCAGACCAGCCAGGCAGGTTCCCTGGGTGGTACAAGCTTATCTACTATTGATCCTTTGCTGAATTTTGTTTGAAAATAAAATTTACTTTTGATTTGTTTTTGTTCTCTTTGCAGTTTATAATTAAAAAGAAGCTTATTTTCAAGTCTTTTTGCCTGAAACTGCCATGGTCTGATAAATTAAGATGTTACATTTGATTTCTGTCCAGCCATTGACATTTATTTCCATTTTGCTGCACCCTTCCATCAGGTTGAAATTCACGAGGGGTTTGTGCGCTCCTGCTTTGAACGTCTGACGGCGTCTCGCGATGCACTGCACTTGCTCGAGGGTGACAAGGCTAGTGCGCCAGCTGTATGGCAGGAAGCACTGCGTATGGTGCGTGTGCTGACGGTGCTACGTGAATACATCACAGAGTGTGATGGAGACTACCATGATGAGAGGACAATCTTACCTATGGGGAGGTTCGTCTCTGCGTTGCTGCAGAGCTCTCGGCTACTTTGAATGACTCCTTTGCTTTCATTTTGTTTCATTGTTTTTTTGCCTTGTCTTTTTCCTGGACCATCTCCCAGGGCTTTCCGGGGGAAGCATGTGGCGCTGCTTGTGCGCTTCCCAAACCAAGCACGACAGCTGGAGGACCTGGACATATGGTCACACACAAACGACACGGTGGGGGCTGTGCGCCGCTACATCGCCACTCGTACCAAGGCTGGCAGTGGCAGCGGTGGGGGGCATGCCAAGGTGGAGCTCTATGTTGGAGGAGAGCCAGTGGACCCTGCTGATGACCGTAAACTAATTGGGCAGCTCAACATCAAGGACAAAACAGTAAGCAATATGACAAACTACAGCACCATGACAGTTTCATTTGTTGTGTAGCCTGACAGGATTTATGCTATGTGTGTACTAGCTTATCACGGCGAAGCTGACGCAGGTGACAAGCAATGCACCTTCAAGCCCAGACTCGTCATCTGACTCATCAACGGGTTCACCAAGTAACCACGGCACACACTTCAGTGATGGGCCCAATTTGGAGGCTGAGCGCTGCTTGCCCGGAGTGGTACATAAACTCCTGCACTTGAAATAAATATAATATTCTTGGTTTAAATTTTTTTTATAGGACACTTGTTTTTGAAAGTGGTTCTTAACAAAATGTGGAACTTTGCTTTTTTTCTTTACTTTCTTTTTTAACACGACTTTTATAAAAACAACCTGATAACACCTCCACAACTTTTTTTGGGGGTCTGTCTGTATGTTTTGTCTACAGATCATGTCATCCCAGCATCACCATGTGAGTTTCCTGTGGGATTTGGCAGACATGGGCAGTGCACTGGAGATGCCAGCCTTGCGGGATGGTGCTCGTACGCTCATGAAGCTCATGCCAGCTGGTGTGTTTAAGAACAAACCGACAAGCAGCCAAACAAATTGTGTGAAAAATCTTACAGCCTCTACCTCTCTTGTTCCTTTTAAGATGATTGAGGAGGAGAGATCACCTTTGTGTATTTTGGTCTGTTGTTTTTTTAATCAAAAAGAATCTGCTGACTCGACACTTCATTCTGCTAACCCTTTCCTTTTCTCAACACAGACAGCACGACTGTGGAGCAGCTGCGGACACTCTGTATGGAGCGAGCAAAGCTTGGGGAGACTAATCTTAGCCCCGCCTTGGAGGCACTCTTTTTTGGACCATCTGCTTCCCGTGTGCTCTACCTTATGGAGGTAAGATCATTACCTCAGCCACCGAAGGTGGATGTAGGTTATGTTTTCACCCGTCTCTCTGTTTGTGAACAGGATATCTCAAAAAGTTGTGGACTGGCTCGGACGAAATTTGGTGGACAGCTTGGATTTGTAACACGGACAAAATGATTAGATTTTGGTGAAGATCTGAATTTTTAAAGTGATTTTATTTATTTATTTATTTAAACCATTGAGCAATTGGGCTAAAACTATATTCGAGCATGATATCTCAAAAGGTTATGGACAGCTTCGGACAAAACTTTGTGGCTGAGTTGGTTAGATGACAAGAACAAGTTGATTAAATTTTAGTTTAGGTCTGAATCCAGATCCGGCCCATCAGTGGGATACAAAACGTAAACGAATCGGCTTGGCAGAGGTATGCGCTCTCCCGAGTGCCGTTATAGTTTGACTTGTTTTTATTTTTTGAGGAATTAAAATGACTTGCATTTCCTGATTCTTCCACGAATGGTCGTTCCCTCTTTTTTTCTCTCTCTTTCTCTCTGTCCAAGAGAACAGCCTCCAAAGTTAAGGAATGCAGCTTAGGATTAGATTCATCCGACTTGTTGATTGTTTCTTGCAGTGTTCATTGTCTCATGTGTCTGCTCTCAATGGCTTACTAACCTCCGCCATCGAAGATGGACGGAGGTAACTGTTTTCACCCCGTCTGTTTGTTACTTACGAAATCTAAAGATTTCGTAAGTTTTTTTGATGACTTCCGTCCTCTGTTTGTTTGTGTGTGTTTGTGTGTTTGTTTGTAGGCACGATAACTCGAGAACGGAAGAAGCAACCAATGTCAAATTACACCACGTGATTCAGGAGGGTGGTGGCTAGTGCTGATTAGATTTTGGTAAAAATCGGTCAAAGGTCAAGGTCACAGTGAGGTCAAACATAATTCCGTAAATTCAGGTGGAGAAATGGAGTATTTTTGCTTCGGTCGACGTTACGATTTTTGATGGTTTGGTACAGAATCATCGTAGAAACTTCTGGTTTGCGTCGCTACCTTCTCTAGAGACACCTTTTATTAGACAAGGTCAGAGGTCAAGTTTACGATTTCGTAAGTACCAGTCTATGACTGCTTGTTTGTTTGTTTGCGAACAGTATTACGGAAAAATTTCTCAATGGATTTTGACGAAACTTGGTGGGGGGATTCGGTATGGTCCAAGGATCTCGGCTTTGCTAATTTCATACTCGCAAATACAACCCATCGCTTCACTGATGGGGAAAATAAAGGGGCGGGGTTGAAAAAGAGAGGATGAATAATATAATAGGAGGGAGGTGGGGAGAGCGACACCTCACCAAAAATTGCTATTCATTGTGGAAGGGAAGAGAAAGAGGCAGAGGTGTGGGAGGAGAGAGCTGCATTTCATTAGGATGGGGGAGCGAGGAGGGGACAGAGAGAGAGAGCGAAGGGTGTGGGGAGGAGGAAAAATAGACAGGTGAGGGGTGGAGGTGGGGTGAGCAAAGAGAATGATGTGATGCTTAATGACCGAACATGAAAGAAGAAAAAAACGTGTCAGAACAGCTGTACACACGACTACACAACAGAGTTTGTTAAGTAATTTGCTTGTACATCAGCAAAAACTTTGACATTCAAGATCCAGCAAATTTGTGGGAAAATGAACCAAAAGCAATTACTGAAAACATTGAAGTACCGCTCAAGTTCGACCTAATGATCCCATCGAGTGTTAACATCGAAAACAAAGCATTGTGACCAGATCGCAAACTCAGGTACAAAAAAAAGAGGAGGCATTGCTGATTGAGGTGTTAATACCGGTGATTTTTCGACGAACGATGCAGAAATCAAGAAAATGACCAAATACCAAGACTTCAAGCATGATGTGAAAAGATTTTGGAAGCTGAATAATGCCAAAGTTGTTCCAGTGATGACGAAGAACCTCACAGGGATATTAAAAACAATCCCTGGGAATATTATGACAAACTAACTACAGTTGGAAGCTGTCCTGGGCTCAGCGACGATCCTAAACAGAGTCCTCGGCACAAAACTTTAGGAACAGAAAACTTCCTAGCTTGGTCCATGAATCGTGACCCCTTACCAAAATGAAGGGGGATACTTTGAGCATACCCTGGGAGGAATCCATTCGACACACACACACACACACACACACACACACACACACACACACACACACACACACACACACACACACACACACACACACACACACACACACACGGACACACACACACCTGGGTGGGCTCCATTCCACTTTCCTGAACCCATATATGGAGATAACAACCAAAACACACACACACACCCACCAAGTTCTGTTATGGTAATGCAGTTTATATACGTACACACGCATAAAATACATAAAAACAACAAACACAAAGATTTACCTTGAAACAGAGTTCTTTGAAAGAGGACTTCAAGTGGTCTGTATTTTTTCTTTGTTTTTTGTTTTTTAACCATATTTTCTTTCATTCCCTGTGGAGCACATCACAAAACATCTGAACATACAGACACAGATCTGGCAGACGCTTTGGATGGGCAGTCCCCCTGGACAGGGCACAAGGTGTAGCAGTGAATGCATTAAATCATATAGCTCAACGAAGCTGCTTAATTTTGACATGTTCCAAATTTTTTTTTTTTTTTAACTCGATGTAATTCTCCAAACAGTAGAAAAAGATTAGTTTTTAATGCTTTGGAAATTTCACATTTTCTTGTGTATGTATGGAGAAGGAGGGAACATAACCTTGTTTGCTTAAAGTAAATAGGTATTTCGGTTTAGTTATATGACTCGCTACTTCTTTAATTTATCAGATTTCACACCAGATTTCGACACTTATTTAATCTTGACCATATCTGATCCTCAAAACCGAAATAATATCTCGATGATATACTTTAATTAGTCCGTGAGAGTCGATTGTAGAAAATCATATCATAAAATGCGTGAAATCGCTACAAGCTCCTAATTTGAAAACTATAGTAGTTACGGAAGTGGTGTATACAACGATTCATAGCTATGATGAACAGGCATTCGTTTGAGTGAGGAAAGTGAAAACAACAACTTTATCGTTAAGAAATCGTTGTGGCCTGTTCCAAGTCAAGGCATGGTTGAGCAGACCAAAAAAAACATGGCGGCTTCAGACCCCAGGGAACCCAGGAAATGCTTTAAGACCCCAGAGAGCAAGGTGGCCGAGGATCGCCTGATGAAGGATAGAATTAAATAAGGCCGTTAATTATCTTCAAAAGGGGTGTTTTAACCCAAACTCCCAATTTTCACTCTTGCACTTCCTTGGAGTTTTCTTCATATGCATGCAAAGTTTCAGGATGGTAGATTTTATGGTTTTGGAGTTATGGAGGTGACACGCACACACACTGACACGCACACACACATGCACAACCTTTTATTTGTTTTGATTAAAAATGCCAAACTTAACCGCTTCCTTTGGACACGGGTGGGTTTTTAATTTTTTTAATTTATTTTTATTTATTTATTTCCTCAGGCATACACAATCTGGCACCCTGCTTTCCTTTGGAAAAAGAGCACCCCTTTGCTTGAGTAATTCTCTGCAGACTACTGTAATTAGAACCGTAGTCAACTATAGTTTTAACTCTTGTCTAAAGAAGTAATTCTGCACAGACGACTGTGATTAGAACTGTAATCGCTTCAGTTCCTGGCAATCCTCACTGCAGCACATAAACCACAATATTGTAACCTGTAGTAATTCTTCACTTAAACTGCCAGGAAATGTGAGAGACTACAACTACTTATAACTATATAATTTTTCCCATGAATGCTTGCCAAGCTTTGTGCCTTTTGAATACAAGGCCACCTTCTTTCCTTTGAGGCCGCTTATTTACCAGGTACAAGGTGGGAGTAATTAATTTAGCCCATTAAAAGTTGCGCACACATAATTAATCACAATATGTGATTATTCCCCACAAAGAGGCAGTCAGTGTACAGGGCCCTGATGTTCTCTCCTCAGATTGGTGGGCTCTCTTTTCTACTCTTTCTCCTCAGGTCCAGATAACACTTTGTTCCAGCAACCCCCTCCTTGTATTGTGAAGCGACCTCACGACTCACCTCCATTCCTTTCTTCCTTCCTTTTCCAGCTTGTGGAACTTCCTACCTCATTTTTTACAACCATCTTCCCTCCAGAGCTTTGAGTTTACAGTACACCACCATCACCTTCGCTTTTCCTTCATCACTACATATGATATTTTCTATCCTCATGCACTCTTGCCTACCTCTCACAATTTATTTGCAGATTGCTGTTTCCTTCCCTTTTTCTCTCTCCTGTTCATGCATCTGCTTCGTTGGTTGTTCCATGGTCAGGACATTGTCTTGCATCTTTTGTCACCTGTTCTTATAAGTTCCAACATTTTGCATAAAGCAAAATATACACATAAAGTTAAGTAACAGCAATTTCAGCACGTACATACTTCTTGTTGGAGCATCTTTCTATACTTTTTATTTTCTCTAAACATCTGTTCAGGTTGTATACTCCCTTTTGATGCCTGCTAATGTTCCGCTGGGTGATGAAGCGACGGACTTCCAGTTCAGCTTCGCCCGCAGTGGTGGGACGCAGCTGGTGCTGTGCATGCTTGGTCGAAATAACTTCCTACCCAATGCTGATTCTGAGACTCGACGTGCTGCCTATCACACTGCCCTGAAGATTGCCAAGCTTCTACTCACAGCCGTTGCATATGGCCATCTTCGTGCAATTGCGGAGGCGTGCCAGGGTTCTGACAGATCCGGTTCCCTTTCTCAGGTTCAGATGGGTTTTTTATTCTTTCCGTTTGCTTTCTGAGAGGGGAGAGGAAATGCTTGAAGTGTGGATATTCAACTGATTTGAATTCAACTCGATGTTTCATTATATACATTGCTATGCAAAAGTCTTAGACACATCCAGGAGTTATGATGTATGAATGTTACGAGCACGAACAATTTACTCAAAGCCTCCACTCGTGTTTTCTACTGATACAATAACCTTGGCTATTAATTGATACAGCTTGGTTTACGTGAGAAGAAAGTAAGCTTCTCATTTGGCAATCTTTAATTCACATTGATCAAAATCTTCAAAAACTTGTGATCACAACTCAAAGTAAACTATACCTGAGCAGCTAATATGAAGTGTTGTGGACAATCCATCATATTTACCAATCAAATCGAATTGTTGACTCATTGTCAGGTGGTTCCTTTCTGCACATCCATAAAGTTAAAAGCCCACTTCTTGTCCTGCAGAATACATATATACAGTGCCTACATAAAGTCCACACCCCCTTTCAAAATTTTCACCTGTTGTTACCTTATTGCCTGGAATTAAATTGCATTAAATCAGACTTTTTCCCACTTTCTCTACACATCGTAACCCACAACTTCCAAGTGAAAAACAAATTACACAAATTTCGGAAAATTAATTAAAAATACAAAACTAGAATATTTTGGTTGGATAAGTGTCCACCCCTTATAGCAATTGTACATGAGCTCAGGTGTAAACAATGACCTTCAAAATCACACACCAAGTTAATTCGCCTCCACCTGTGTTAAATTGCCGTGATTCTGATTGTCAGAATAAAATCAGCTGTTCCCACAGGTTTCCTCTGCTGGGTAGTGCATTTCACAGCAAAGACTCAACCACCAATGAGCTTTCAAAAGACATCTGGGATAACGTTGTGGAAAGGCACAGATCAGGGGATGGGTATAAAAATATTTCAAAGGCTTTAAATATCCCTTGGAGCACAGTCAAGACAATCATTAAGAAGTGGAAGGTGTATAGTACCACCAAGAACCTGCCTAAATCAGGCTGTCCCTTCAAACTGGATGACAAAGCAAGGAGATTGATCAGAAAGGCTACCAAGAGGCCCATGGCAACTTTGAAAGAACGACATGCCTTTATGGCAAAGCCTATGTGCATGTTGCAACAATATCCCAAGCACTCCACAAGTCTGGCCTTTACCGTAGGGTGACAAGAAGGAAACCATTACTCAAAGCCCACCTTGAATACCATTTGAGGTATGCAAAAAACTTTCTGGAGATTTTGAAACCATGTGGCAAAATGTTTTGTGGTCTGACAAAACCAAGATGGAACTTTTTGGCCTAAATGCAAAATGTTACGTTTGGTGCAAACCCAAACTTAGCACATCACCCAAAGAACACCATCCCTACTGTGAAGAATGGTAGTGGCAGCATCATGTTACAGGGATGTTTCTCATCAGCAGGGACTGGGGCACTCATCAGTATAGAAGGGAAAATGGATGAAGCAAAATACAGAAAAATCCTACAGGAAAACCAGCTGTCCTCTGCAAGAAGGCTGAAATTGGGACAGAAGTTCACCTTTCAGCATGTTGATGACTGAAAGCACACAGCCGAAGCTACATTGGAGTGGCTAAGGAACAAAAAGATAAAAGTTCATGAGTGGCCCAGTCAGAGCCCAGACCTAAATCCAATCGAAAATCTGTGGCATGACTTGAAAATTGCTGTACATCAACACTCCCCATGCAACTTGACTGAGCTTGAACAGTTTTGTGCAGAAGAATGGGAAATTATGGTCCAATCTGGGTATGCAAAGTTGGTGGAGAACAATTCCAACAAACTCAGCTGTAATTGCTGTCAAAGGTGCTTCCACCAAGTATTAACTCAGGGGGGTGGACACTTATCCAACCAAGATATTCTCATTTTGTATTTTTAATTAATTTTTCTGAAATTTGTGGAATTTGTTTTTCATTTGGAAGTTGTGGGTTACGATGTATAAATAAATAAAGTGGGGGGAAAAGTCTGATTTAATGCAATTTAATTCCAGGCTATAAGGTAACAAAAGGTGAAAAATTTGCAAGGGGGTGTAGATGCTATATAGACACTGTATATCAAGTTTAACTTTTGGCTTTAAACAAAATGGCTAAAATTTCAGTCGAATGTCACCATATAATTGTGTTTCTGAATTAAAAAAAGGAAAAACATTGAGTGAAATAGCTTGCATTACTCCATTTTCAAGGTATGGTATCCGAAACGCAATCAATTTACGAAAAAAAAAATCAATAAGAAACACATTTATGGAGAGACATCATCTGTAATTGACAAATCCAGGATTGGAAGACCCTAAAAGCTGTCAAATAAGGATGAGCAACACTTGTTATATTTTTAAGGATATTATATTCGACGACGAGTATTGAATTTACTGAACTGGCACAAGGCTCAGGTGTCGTTCTTCCATCTGCAGTGCAAAAATCACTTTTCAAATTGAGACTTAAAGGTGTGTTGCAGTAATAAAACCTCTGTTCAGAAAGGAGAACAAGACTAAAAGGCTAAAATATACACAAGAACACAGCAATTGAATTATGGAACAATGGTCGAAGGTGCATTGAACAGACGATTCAAAGTTTCATTTATTTGGATCTAATATGAGAATTAAAAAAATGAAACTTAAAAAGAGCCTTGCTTGAAGGCATCAATTAAGCATGGAGGAGGTTTGATTCAAGTTTGAGGGTGCATATTCTCAAGTGGTGTTGGAAAATTGCTGAAAATTGATGGTGTATTGACTATCAAAGTACGTACAAAGAGATTTTAATCCATCTTGCTATCCCCAGTTGTGTGACTTATTGGTCCAAACTTCATCTTGCAGCAAGATAATGTTCCAAAACGCTGAGCTAGGATAATTATGATTTCTGGAGGAAGGCATTGTTCAGGCTTGGTGTCTGTGGTGTCCTGTTTTTTGAAGAATAATAATAATAATTTTTTTTAAATCAGTATTGTTTCTTTAAAAAAATTATTTTATTATTCAATTTTCAGGTATTTGTCCCCCCCCTACCAATTTTCAATAATTTAAATATTTTCCAATTATTTAAGTTGTACTATCATTATTATTATGACTGTTATGGTTCTCGTGTTTGTTTTCTTTGTGATGCAGAATTTCAAGTGTTACCAATTAGCTAATGTTACGAGTTGGCAATTCCGGGGGACCATCAGCGTTATTTAATTGCAGCACTCTGGATAGAACTTATTTGCAAAAGAAAGAGTGAGTTGGAGTCTTTAAACATATGGAATGCCCCTCCCCCTCCCCCTCCCTCTCCCTCTCCCTCTCCCTCAAAGCTCAGATCTCAATATCAGTTGAGCTGTATGGGGCTACTTGGACAAAGAAAAAGTAAAAAAACAAAACAAAACACCAAGAATCCCAAAGACTTCAGTGATCTTTGGAAGAAACATGGAACACCATTCCACAATAATTTATAACAAAATTATTTGAAAGTGTCCTGAGAAGAATTTGAATGGCTTCGAAGGAAAAGGGTGGACATACTCGCTATTGGTTTATATCGAGGTATATTGTATATACATTTGGTTATTGGAATGTTAGTTTTTATTTTTTTCATCAGTGTATTTACAATGAACACAGTTTTTTTTTTTTTTGTTTGTTTTCTTATCAGAGTAGAAAAATGCAAAATGTCTTGACGTGTGTGTGTGTGTGTGTGTGTGTGTGTGTGTTTATATTTATTTATATTTATATATATATATATATATATATATATATATATATATATATTTGTACAGGTATCTGCAGCAACACACAACCAGGCGGTAGTTTTGCAGGATGCTCTGCATCTTGTACCAAGTCTTACGGCTGAGTGCACTTTGCGTAACATTGCGATGCGTCTTGGGCAGCAGATCACGAATGAGGTGGGAACACTTGTATCTCCTTTGCTCATCTGATGTTTTGTCCTCTGCACAAAGGTTTCTTACATTGTAATAATGTCATTGAGGTTGGTGTACAGTCATGACTTTTGCTTTGTATGCTTTGGGCTGCAGGCAAGCAAGAACATCCCTGACATTTCCGTTATTCGAGCCATCCAGAAGATCGCTTGGGCTTCAGGTTGTGGAAGCATCACCCTTGTCTTTGCTGCGAACGAGGAGATCTGCAAAGTCTACCAAAAAGTATGCCTCAGTACTGTGAAATATAATTGACAGGGTGGCAATTTTCATGGGCATTATGATGTGCATTTCTCAATTGAAAGATTAGTCAAATTACCTTTTCACAAAATGCAGGTGGGCAGAACACTGAATTATGGATTTCTTTTTTTTTTTCATCCTGTTCACTGTCTTGAATTCTATAATAATGATTGGCTCCCAGATTACAGGTAGTGGTGGTGTTTTTGTAATACTGTGGCTGTGGTGGATGTGCTCAGAATGGCAGTGGGAAAGAGCCAGATGCAGAAGATGAGCAGGTGTGCTGTGAGGCACTGGAGGTGTTGACCTTGTGCCTTGCCCTGGCTCCCTCTGGCTCTGATCTGCTCAGCAAAGATCGAGCCTGGCAGCTGTTCATCGTTGACCTTCTGCTGCATTGTCAGAGTCGGTATGCACATTTGTCTCCCTTTTGCTTTGCGATTTGAAGATGTTTCGGCACAATGGGTGAAATTGTATGATATGACATGATTATATCAACATTTGTGCTTCCACCAAATGGAAAAGCAAGTTATGTGGTCCAACAACAAGGCTCAGGTTTACTTGGTTTCTTGCCAGACTATTATTTGACATTTTATAACAACGTTGTGTGTTGGTTGCTGTTGCCATTTACTTTTGCAATTTTGTCCCACCTTACGCTGTCAAATATTTTCTTTCTTGTGGAAACTGGCTTGAACAATTTTCAGCAATGTCTGTACACTTGTGTTGGTCAAATCAATTCAAAAGTTTGTCGCTTATTCCTTTTTTTTGTGCTCAAAAGATCATTGCCTGAAGTGTTATTTTATCCAAAGGCTGAATTGATTGATATGCCTCTTCATCTGATTGCTGTGATTAACCTCGTTTTTTTTTTTTGGTCAAAAGAAAAACGGGGGGGGGGGGATATTGTAATCGTCTGTCCGTCCATCACGCTGTCTCCTCTTAAATGATTGTGCAGAAATTCACCAAACTTGGTTGTTATGATCACCACATGGCTGGATGTGAGAGTGGAATCATTTTTGGCCTCACCCCCTAGGGGCAGTGCCAAAAGGTTAAATTCCAAAAAATGCAATTACGGGCACATTAAAATTTTTTCTTAAAGAGTCTTTGTATATGCGCTCAACATTAGGGGATGCATGAAATATGTAACAATGTTTTGTATTTAACCCCCGGTTGATGCCCCAGGGCATCTGGACTTGGGGTGCCGGGTCAAAACCCGAAAATAATTTAACTCTATTTGACATTGGGTCATTCCTGGTGGAACTTTTTGACATCTTTCGACATTGCTTTAGTTGGGAGGTGTAGGAATATGCGATGCCGATGGCACACCATAGACTTCGTTCTAGTTACCTCCGCCACTGAAGGAAAATGTATTGGGCGCGATATGTTCTCGTGGATCAGGCATTGCGTGGCGTAGGTACTGTATCCGCTCTACCGAGTGCCTTTTTTAGTTGTGACCTGCTTTTCTTTCCATACTCAGTGGGGAAATTGAGAAATTTACTTCAACGTGCAAAATTTTCCGTACTCTACCCTCAAAATGCTGAGCGTCAAGCAAAGTAGCAGCACAGACCGGCCATAGTCGGAATCAAACCGCCGACCTCCCAGACTCACAGCGGACACTCCAAACATTGTTACTGAGACTCGTAGGCATGGAACACTATCACTGCTATGGATTATGGCATGGATATTGTGTGATTTAAAAAATAATAAAAAAATACATTCCTTGACCATGCACGAGATAAATGTGATAGTGCTTATACATACTTTGCAAGTATTCTCACATCGGCTGAGCAAAGCTATTCTCACATCGGCTGAGTATACAGTATCGTAGTTTGTTTGCTATCAATAGCTTTAACGTACTGTTCTCCATCGTTGCTATTCATTTTACCAGAATCTGATGCTCTTTTCTCCATGAGGCTTTTTACCTTGTTCACTGTGTATGTATTGAGGCTCCCTGGGTTTGGCTGCTTATTTGGAATGGACAAGATTTGTCTCGGGCTTTCACTGCCTGTTCAGATTCAAGAAGATTTATTTTTAGGTCATATCGATCCTCAGGATGAGAAGACCTCAGTGTTTTTTCTTGCTTCATGTTCCCATTTAAACTGCGGCTTAGCTGGTCTTTTTGCCTCTGCATTGCAACATTGCTACGTGTGTACGTTCACATATGTAATATATATGTGTGTGTAGTTGTAAACAAAACTGTCGAGCAGTTAAATGTAGATTCTAGAGAATGATTTTGAGATTAAAATGAGAAATGGTGATGTGCTTGCATGATGGAGCATTATTGCAATGGAATGTTTCCTGGTTCCAGCTGCATCAGACAGATGGCACAGGAACAGTTCTTCCTGATGGCCACAAAGTGTTCTGTTGTTCACCGTCCAATCATCTTCTTCATCACACTACTCTTTACCGTCCTTGGGGTGAGCTTGTTTTCTCATGCCTTTTTCTTTGCTTTGTCCTTTCCTTTTCTTTGGCACCTCTGCTGCCAGGCCTTGCTTGGAATCGAGTGTCTTGGAAAGGTTGATCACTCGTGGTCAGCATCTGTGGTTGGTTGATTCCCATTTTTACTTCCATGAATCTTCCTAAATGTTGCTCTTTGTCACTTTTTGCATACTTCACTTTCTATACCTGTTTACTCCCTTTAAAATGAATATTATTTTAAAATAATCCTGACAAGATTGTGGGGAAGAAAAAAAGGTTTTTCAATTGTTTTAGCTTTTGCCTTTTCTTTTATCAAACTTTGTTGAAAAGTCTGAGTTATAAGGGAATCCAGTAGATTTTGTGAGCCTTTTTAAAACTTCCTCCCTCCCACCCCCCCCCACCACACCCTCCCTTAACGACAACTGAATTTTCAAAGTCTACGGTGTTGGATCGGGCATCCCAGTCGACTGACTACTTCGCCCTACTTTGCCGTCTCCTAAATTATGCCCACATCAGCAACATCGCATTGCAGAACGCTGAGGTGCAGCTCAACAATGAGATTGACTGGCTGAAGCGTATCAGGGTGAGGGCATGTACCTGGTATTGTTTTGTTTTGGCAACATGTGGCATTTCACTCATTCCAATTAAACCTATGGTCCCATTTTAGCCATTGTTAACTGTAATTTTTACAGAAAAATCTGTGTTGTTTCCTGGTTGCCAGTTGTTGGTGATCCTGGACGGTTTTGATATGTATTTTATGGACACAGGATGAGCTGAAGTTAACTGGAGAAATGGCCATCGAAGAGACACTGATGGAGGGACATCTCGGAGTGACGAGAGAATTGCTTTCTTTCCACACCAGTGATAAGAAATTCCTAATAGGCTCGGAGAAAGGGGGAGCTGGCTTGATAAAGGTGAATCTACCCCATTCAGCGACTCATTGGGCCCACTCTTGGTTCCTTGCTTCACTGTCCCTCCTCCTGGGGCTCATTGTTACCCTTCTCAGCCACCTCCCCCTCCCTGCACTCTACCTTTGCTTCCCATTAGTTTCTTAGGCACTCTTTCCCTCACCATGGCAATTCTCATTTCATTCCCCAGGAGCTCATCGATGACTTCTTATTCCCAGCATCAAAGGTGTACCTGCAGTATAAAAAGACTGGGGAGTTACCAGCAGGGCAAGCCATACCTGTTTGCTCATCTCCCTCTACTCTTACTGCTGCCTTCGATTTACTAGTTGCGCTCTGCATTGGCTGCGTGCCTAATCTACGACTTGTAGCGGACACGCTCATTGAGATGTATTACAGTGGTACGTATTTTTCACTTTTATTTATGTCCTTTGTTCTCACCCGTGACAGTTTCTTTTTTTTTGAATCCATGACACTCCCATACCAGTTGTGAAAACTTGACAATTACGGCCCTCAAAGTATTTGTAACTTTGTCAATATAACCATGGCATTTTGCCAAATATCACACCAGCTATGTTCGGGAATAGTTCAATTCATGCAGGTTCCACATTCTAGACGACTGAACAATCGGGGCTATTTTGTAAGATAACCCACTCAATTTTAACAATTTGGTCATTTGACAACCAGCCAGCTTACCTCCTGAACAATGGTAAATTTCAAACATGCCACTGTTGCATGCTTCACTACCAATTTCAGCCTTGCAAAATTTGATTTGATCTCCGATTTTCATATGCAGTAATACCCCCTGTTTAGGTCATCCCTCTGTTATTTCGCAAATACTTCACCACAATTAATTCCACTTCTAGATATTCGTCATCGCATCTCACACTTATGTCATTTTTAAAAGCCATACCTTTTATTTTGAGCATTTTCAGAACTTACAAGACTGATAAAGATGTCAGAACACATCGCTAAATTACCAAATCGCCAGATCGCAAAATCACTTAAAATTACTGCACTTTGTTTCACACAGACATGTACTATACTAAACTATACTGTAGATTGGCTCAGAAGCATTGCAAATATTTGGTCCACTGTAACATGAAGGCCTCCCTCAACATGATCCAGACTGTTCTATCCAATGCTATCCTTGAGCAAACCTTTTTCTTGACATGCTATTCCTGAACACGATTATAATACCAACCTTGCAACCACCCCTCAGAGATAAGAAAGTAGAAAATGAGTTTTGCTACGTTAGATATATATATATATATATATATATATATATATATATATATATATATATATATATATATATATATATATATATATATATATATATATATCTTCTTCTTTCGGCTGCTCCCTTTCGGGGTCGTCACAGCGGATCATCCGTATGATCCGCATAGTGATTTGACACATGTTTTACTCCGGATGCCCTTCCTGACGCAACCCTGGTCGCCTCTTACGACACAGGGATATGGTACACCTATTTTAACCGGGGTATACACCGGCCCAGTACACTGGTACTCATTGCGCAGACCTCGGAAGGATGACAGGCTGAGTCGACCCCCTGGTGTATTAATTCAGTGGCCCAACGGGGCTTGAACTCAGGACCTTTTGGATCCCAAGCCGCTGCCCTAACCACTGTGCCAACACCAGGTGTGTGTGTGTGTGTGTGTGTGTGTGTGTGTGTGTGTGTGTGTGTGTGTGTGTGTGTGTGTGTGTGTGTGTGTGTGTGTGTGTGTGTGTGTGTGTGTGTGTGTGTGTGTGTGTGTGTGTGTGTGTGTATTGTGACGTCCACGGGACTTGAACAGTCCCGCCAATGTAGAATGAGCCGAAACGATGGAGGCGGTTTATTTTCTATATAACCCAAAGATGGCGGTTTTAATCACTCTACCGCAAACGGGACGAGGAAGGTGGCACGAGTCGCTTTTCACTGAGTTAATAACGTTTATTTCTATAACCAGAAATAATAAGACTCGGCAAGAGGAGGGATCCGGGGCGATTCGACGGGATGGTGGTGTGGGTTCGGGCATGGGGAAAACACAAACAATTCCAATGGATATACAAATCTCAAACCCTCTAAGGTGCCAGGTACACACACACACACGCACACACACACACAAAACGTAGCTGGTCCTGGTGGTCAGGCTGGCCCGTGGTGTAGACTCAACAGTCCCTGGACTGGCGTCGGACGAGCTGGCGTTGCGCTCGTCTGGTGCAGGAGACACCGTGGTGCTGTCGACCTCCTGGTGTCCGCCCAAGTCCGCTCACAGCCACCAGGGAGCCAGTTCTGGTGCCAAGTTGCGAGCAGGAGAGGGAGGCAGGTCCGCCCGCCGTTCGACCCCGTACTCCGAGCCAGCAGAACCCCCCAGAGCCAACCGAGGTGAGGCACGAGACACGATGAATCCAGGATCGAATCGGCGCAACAAAACGGCACGCTCCCAGCACAACAGCCTCCACCAAACACGGTTTTTCTTTACCGATCTTCTTCCTCCCCCCCTTTTCCCCGAACAGAACCTTTTTATCCTCGAGTCCTCGTCACTTCCAATCGAGCCGTTTTATTGGCCCTCCGCCGTCGCCTTCCGCCAATCGTGATCACGGGGCGGAGCCATCCGCAGCACTGTCCTGTGACGTCACGGCAAGCCTCCAGGGAATACTAACAGGGTTTACGCAGACGCACTTACCCTATCCCGTCTCCCTATCTAATTACGTGACAATTATCATTTCCCCCTTGAAGAAATGGACATTTACTAGACAACTTATCACCACTGAATTGCTACTTATTGCATCGAGATCCTGGTAAACTCGAACAGCATGGCATACCTAATTAAACATCCTAATTACCCTTTGAATGCATACCCCCCCTCAGACGTAACACTGCCCCCTCCTCTGGTACCGCAGCTCCTGCAAGGTATATCACAGGCACTACCCTACCAGCCTTAACACTTACTGACTCACACCTATTTAACCTAACAAAATAAAGTAGGAGGGGCAATGGGCAGCGAGCCGCAGCTAACTTACCTATCCTGCTTTAATGTACTACCCCCTTATGGCCTTATCCTTGCCTAAACAAGCATTCATTTTTATTTTTTATTTTTATTTTATCACATGAGAGCACTGAGCGAAGTTGCACGCCATCCTCTGGATCATCGCTCTTGCCCAACACTCTTCCAGTGATCTGGGGAGGGGAAACAAAAGGTTCCACAAAAACACAACACTTGTACTTTACATTCCTACTCTAAGCCTTAACGACACTATTCATGGGATATTTACACTTGACCGCGTCCCCCAGTGGATGCTGATAGACCCAGCGTTACCTGGGGAGCCAATTTTCAAATTTGCTCGCCCCAAAATTATGCGGACATCATGCCCTTGCTGCACATGTTAAGTTGTGCGGGATCGAGTGGGACTCGCACATCTTCACAACACTCACACCATGGTCATCATCACATTTCTAGGTCATGGTCCCCATTTTAATGATGCAGGCTGAATCCCGTCATGGCCGTGGGGTGGGTTACCACAAGATAATGGGGGCATCTCAGGTGCAACCATGCCCACAGGTAAGCTTTAGTCCAACCCGGACGTTTCTCCGCCCCGCTCCCTTTGATTCCCACCCCCCTGGTAGCCATCAGCTCTCATCCCGTACAACACACTGGAAGGGGTCTCACTGGCTCCTCTGGCCTTCCTGGGTCGCCAAGGTCCTACCCACCTTGGTCACCCAACCAGACACTCTCCCAGTTGCCTCCAGACACTGTCACCGTTAGCCACCAGGGGTGAATCTCCTTGAAGGGGGTCGCAATTCCCGCTCACCGTGAGCTTCAGCAATCCCTGCGGACAAGCACATCATCCTCACCCACAAAACCCACATGACTCCCCCACCCCATCGGCCTAACATGTGACACCTGCATTTCTAACACTTCACCGACCATGACCTTCCCTGTTACCACACCATGTCCAATAAAAAATCAACGTGTGCACCATACATTTCACTTCTTAACTTGAAACAACTCACACAGCACTTCTCACCCGATCCATGCACCAGCCATTGGACAGCCACTTGTGCCCGCTTTGTTACCACTTACCCACTGTCCCTATTGTCACTCTAAAACCCAGCAGAACTTACAAACCCATGCCAATTTTCCCACAATTCACTGTTTTCACCAAAGGAGGCACTTTGCCACAATCTCAGCAGCCGAACATGGCCCTATATGCTCAGCCCGATCTAGTCTCCCCGACCCCCGACAGTGATCTCCGGACTCTACCAAGGTAAGGGCACCTCGGATAGACCTGGCGGTTCAGCAGGAGGATTCATCCTCTCCGGGCTTGAAAGTCTATAAGAGGGTCTCTCCATCGCCGGGTATCGGCAATATCGTTGCATGTGTCCTCTTCGCCCGCACCGGAAACAACTCCCCATAAAAGGCCCCCGTGGGTATCGGTGTAATGTCTCTTCCGGTTCCGGACCCCCTCGGCCATAATCGAATTGCTCTATTGGCTGGGCTGGACCCCGCCGCTTTGGCGCACCAACTACCGAATTACCCTTTTTCAAACTTGACATTTTCTGGCAAATTTCCTGAAACATTTGGGTAATGCCAATTTCTCCCAGCCCCTCTCCTTGATCCTGAATCTCCGCCTGTCGGACCGTCACCGATGGCCTCTCTGGCACCCGACCCGGCCGCCTCCACGAGGCCAGCCTGGCTGCGCACTCGGTGAACGGTGGGTGGATCCTGTAGCTCCACTAGCGCTCGGACCTCAGGGTCCGGAAGAGCAGCTAAAAATTTCTCTAGTGCCAGTCTGTCCCATGCCTCCACTGTAAGGTCCCGATACGCGATCCTGACTGATTGGTAAATGTCCTGTGCCAGCTCCTGCACTGTCTCACCCGGCTTTAATCTGCGGTGCTGGAGCTGGGCCCGCACCAGATCACAGTTCGCTGCGAACCCAAACCGACGACTCAACGCCTCGCAAATGTGGGAGCTGGTCAACATCCCTCCGTGATCACGTTTAACACATCTGCGGCTGGTCCCCGCAACGTTGCCACCAAATTCCCTGTACGTTCCCGCTCATGCCACCCGTTTAGTCGGGAAATACACTCAAATTGTGTCAGAAAAGCTTCAAGGCTCCCTGACCCATCAAAATTTGCCAGGGGGATCACTTTTACGGTGGCCCGCTTCCCAGTTTCTCCTTTGTCCGAATCCAGCCCAGGGATCAAACACCCTTGTGGATGCGTATCCATTTTCGGAGCCCACTGTGGCCAAAGATGTTTTGTGGTGAGGGTCTCATGGGTCAATTTTTCCTCCTGTTCCAAACGTTGAATGGACCGATTCACATCTTCTGGGCCCGCACAACCTCCTCCAAGGCTCCGTCGCGAGTTTGTAGCTGCTCCTCAACCAACCCGGACACTCTACTTACAAAAGACGGCTCTACCAGGCCTTTATCCAAGACTTCATCTTGGCTCATAATTTTATCTTGTTCGTCCAAACGAGCTTCCAATCCTTTTACCTCCTCCGCCAAATTCATCCCTTGCTTCCTCAGCTCTCCCCACTCTTCTACTTGCAGCTGCATACGAGCATCCACACAGGCACGATGACGTTCCAGGCTTTCATCCACTTCATCAACCCGAATGTTCGTTGCATCAATTTTGTCTACCAATTTTTTCCATATATTTTCCCCTCCAATGTAATTTCTACCTTTGTTTCCTCCAATCTATCCTCGAATTTACTTTGTATTTCCCCAATTGAACATCCACACACTCCGGAATCTCAGTTTTCATTTTCTCCATCTTTTCCCCCAATTCATCCCTCATTAAATCAATCCGTGCAACCAACTGTTGCCCCATTACCCCCAATCGATCTGTCATTTCTGCCCTCTGTG
The DNA here is from genome assembly GCF_056783735.1 of Eptatretus burgeri. Classification (NCBI taxonomy): domain Eukaryota; kingdom Metazoa; phylum Chordata; class Myxini; order Myxiniformes; family Myxinidae; genus Eptatretus; species Eptatretus burgeri. Next base: position 3,070,075 of record NC_140970.1, on the reverse strand, counting down.
TCACCAATTGATTTGCCATTTCTGCCGTCATTTCTGCCCTCTGTGCTGTAATTGCACTCATTAAACGTTCCAACATTGTCCAGATCGACATCGCGCCGGTTTCCGGTGCTGCCGGCTCCATTACGGGCATTGAGGCACGGTCCACGCCGGAATGGGGGAGGTTTCAATCCGACCCCGTCTCTCCCTTCTTCCCCCGACTTGCTGCCAGACACGTGGCCTTCCTCCTCAAACATCTGCACATCCGCCATGGTGCAGAAGTCCCGTTTGCCGCCAATCAAATTTAATTTGAAAACTCCCGCCAAAATTTTCCCGCGCTCGCGCTTTTCTGTAGTGATTTTATATTCCAATTCGTGGCGAGATTTCAGTCCTGGTATATTCTCCCGATACCAAATATAATTTAGAGGGGTTCGAACATCCAACACTCTGACACCAATGTGATGTCCACAGGACTTGAACAGTCCCGCCAACGTA
>NC_140970.1:3059604-3064604 GCF_056783735.1 Eptatretus burgeri | reverse complement strand
CTCCCGGCTTGTTACAGTGGAAATTAAAATGAAAATTAATTTTTAGTAAAGCTTTTTATGTTGTTAAAACATTCGCACTGTCCCGAAAATATATCGCACAACTGACAGGTGCTCGTTTCTTCATTTGTAAATTATAACATTGATGCAATGGTTATTTATAAAATCCAAACGCTATTTATTCACCTTTATATAATTAATCGATGCGAGAGGAGATTGTAAGCAGCCGCTAACAACACACATGGCCATCATTAACAGCACAAAGGTAAAACTAACATGTCTTCTGTCTATCTTGGATGTGGGACAAGATGTGGAGGTGGAAGAGTGATGTTGATGATCCTGACCCTGTATAGGCCTTGCTAATGTGTGTGTTTGTATCTTAGTTTGTGCTGTATGGGGATTGGATGCTTGTAGTCACGTGATTGGGTTTTATATTATGGCCCGTCTGCGAGGAGGCTTGCAGTGTACTCTCGCGCAGCGTAATAAAGCAGAGTTGCTTCTGGCTCCTGTGTCCGTCTGCTTCTTGCTCCCGTGTCAATCTGCTTCTTGAACACAACAGTTTGGCGACGATGGATGGGATAGATGGCAATCGAGTCAGTGTTCACGGCAAGTTCCGGTTTGCACCGGCGAAGACTTTGAACTGTTTGCAGAGCAATTGGAATTTTATTTTGACGCGAACGGCGTGGGCGAGAAAGGCACGAAGAAGGCAATCCTTCTTTCGTCGCTGTCGTCCGGACAACTACCGGCTGTTATGTGACCTGGTCGCACCTGACAAGCCGAGGGACGACATGCTGACTTTCCGCACGATCGTTCAAAAGATGAAACGGCACACGAAGCCAGAAAAGTCGCCGCAACTAGCGTGGTACGAGTTCGATCATCTGGCGAGGAGCCCTGCAGAGCGCGTGGCGGATTTCGTGGCAAGATTAAAACATCAGTCTGTTGCCTGCAAATTCATGCCGGATGAGCGTCGAGCCAGGCTCAAAGATCGATTTATTGCCGGTTTACAAGACCCAAAAATGGTTTCGGCGATACTGCGTATGAAGTTCGAGGACATCACGTTCGGCACTGCGGTTGAAACAGTGTCGGCTCTCGAACGGACCCTCAGGGATGTACGAGCCATCGCCGGTTAAACCATGGGAGGTGACTTGAGGATCAACGAGATGTCTCATTCGCCTCGGGCCCCGCGAGCGACCTCCGGTACGAACCGAGGTCAGCCTTCGCAACACGTCCGATTGGGTGGCGAAGTGAACTCGCAGGCATGTTGGGGGTGTCGGGGTCGACACCGCCGGCGTGTGTGCCCGTATAAGAACAGCGTGTGTTTGCATTGTAACAAGTTGGGCCACCTGAAACGCGTGTCGAGCGGCATCAGCCACCGTTAGAGTCATGGACGGTGTTGTGTGGGATGACCCTGATGGCGCAGGGCAAGACCTGCAACCAATGATGAGTCTTTTTCGGTTGGCCCTGCGACAACACGACCGATGACGGTGGAAGTGGAGGTCAACAAGACGCCGATCACATTCCAAGTTGATATGGGCGCGGTGGTGTCCGTCATAGGCGAACAGACCGCGCGTAAGCTGAAAGGTCTGAAGCTTATCAGGTCAGACCTCACGCTGTACACATACACCAGCGAGAAGATAACGCCGGTTGAAATAGCAGATGTATCCGTGGCCAATCAAGGCCAGGACGCCGCTCTCAATGGACCCCGGGAGTAGTGACCTTCTGACGATCAACACATGTCAAGGACTCTATCGATACACCCGGCTATGTTTTGGGATTGCTTCAGCCCCCGCCCTGTAGCAGAAAGCGATGGATCAGGTTTGTTGGCCTGCCCGCTCAGACCTACCTGGACGACGTGCTCATTGCAGGGAAAACAGCGGGGGAGCACCTCGACAACATTGACAAAGTGCTGACGAAGTTGGAGGCTTGTGGGCTGCGCTTGAACAGGGACAAGTGTGCGTTCTTCAGACAACGGTTGGAATACCTTGGGCACGTCATCACGCCGGAGGGGTTGTTGAAAGGCCCATGGAAGGTGGAGGCGATCCAGCACATGCCACCACCATGGGACAAGACTCAGCTTCGCTCTTTTATTGGTGTGGCACAGTATTACCAGAGATTCGTAAGCAATCTGAGCTCTGAGTTGGCCCCGTTAACACGACTACTCAAGAAGGAGGAACGCTGGGCATGGAGGTCCGACCACCAGGCAGCGTTCGACCATGTCAAGCTGCTACTCACAGAGAACACGGTTCTCGTCCACTACGAGCATAACCGTCCGCTCTTGTTAGCATGCGACAGCTCCGCGTATGGCATCAGAGCGGTGCTATCACACAAGATGGACAATGGGTCCAAGCGACCTGTTTGTTTTGCATCCCGCACCCTGTCAGCAGCAGAGCATAAATATGCACAGATCGAGCGGGAGGCTCTCAGCCTCGTCTGGGGAGTGCGGAAGTTTCATCAACACCTGCTTGGTCATCATTTCACCTTGCAGACTGAACACAAGCCACTCAAATTCATCCTGGAACCAAAGCGAGGTGTCCCGGGAGTGGCGGCGGCGTGGCTACAACGATGGTGTCTGTTCCTTGCTGCCGACAGCTACGATATCCAGTTCCGGAGCACCGAGAAGCATGCCAACTGCGACGGTCTCTCTCGCTTGCCTTGCAAGGGGGACCCACCTTCGTCTGAATCATCCGATCATGTTGATGTGTTTACACTGAGCCAAATTCAGTGTGGGCCGATCACGGCAAAGCAGGTGGCTGTTGAATCAGCCCACGATCCTGTGCTCGCCCGTGTCGTACAGGCGATCTCCACTGGGAATTGGAACGACCTGCCTTCGACACCTGAATATCAACCGTTTGCGTCTAAAGCGTCAGAGCTGTCCTTGGCTCAAAGGTGTATTATGTGGGGTATGAGAACGGTGATTCCCCAAAGTTCAGGCGACGTTGTCTGGAGGAGCTGCATGCCAGTCACCTCGGCATCGTTAAAACCAAAAGTCTAGCCCGTAGCCTCTTGTGGTGGCAGGGTCTGGACAAGTACATTGAGCAGATGATTAAGCATTGCACTACATGTCAGTCAGATGCCGACAACCCGTGGCGGGCGTCGTGCTTATGGCCTATCCCGGACAGGCCATGGCAGAGAATCCATGTAGATTTTGCTGGTCCTTTTAAGGGCAAGATGTTTTTGGTTGTTGTTGATGCGTTCTCCAAGTGGTCGGAGGTTGTAGTCATGCAATGCACGACGGCGGAAAACACTGTTGAAAAGCTGCGATCAATCTTTGCAAACAAAGGGAAACCCAAAGTGTTGGTGTCTCATAATGGTCCACAGTTTGTTGCTGGTGTTTTTGATATCATGGTGCGGAACGGTGTGAAACATCTAAAGTCAGCACCATACCATCCGGCAACGAATGGCCAGGCTGAATCGTTTGTTAAAATGTTGAAGCGTGCGTTGCGTAGAGGGGAGGGGGCATCTATGCAAGCAATTGTTGATGTCTTCTTGCTGTATTGTAGGAATGCTGTTCATCCAACCACCGGTGATACACCTGCGATGCGTCTGTAAGGGCGTGCATTGAGATCTAGACTGGATTTGCTGAGACCTGGGAGATCGGTGCCTGGGGCGGTATCGCGTCCAACGCGGGTGCGCACTTTTGAAGTAGGGCAGCGGGTAATGGTGCGTGATTATTGCCACGATTGGAAATGGGTGCCGGCAGTGGTCTCCGTGATACTTGGGCCAGTCAACTGCTTGGTTAAAACTGATGATGGGAAAGTGTGGAAATGGCACGCGGACCAAATTCATGATCGCTGTGCAGCATCACCACCCATGCCGAGTGACATGGAGATGGAGCAAGTGGTGCCCCCACCTCTGATTTCTGTTGAATCGCCAAGGTCAGACGTGCCGGCGCTGAATGGGCTAGCGGACTCAGGGTGTTTACCTGAATCAGTCCTGCCCGAGGAAAACGAAAAAGCTTGTCGGCCTGGGGCTCTTGATGTTAAAAACTGGGCGAGTCCTGCTGGTGTGTCACCTCTACAGAGTCGGGAGGAGTCTGAGCCTGTGTCGCCTAGCTGCCCCATCCGTCCGGGACGGATCAGGAAGTGCCCGCGGTACTTGGAGGATTTTGTCTGTTAATCTCTGCCATTTGGAGGGGGAGGAAGTGTGCTGTATGGGGATTGGATGCTTGTAGTCACGTGATTGGGTTTTCTATTTTGGCCCGTCCGCTAGGAGGCTTGCAGTGTACTCTCGCGCAGCGTAATAAAGCAGAGTTGCTTCTGGCTCCTGTGTCCGCCTGCTTCTTGCTCCCGTGTCTGCCTGCTTCTTGCTCCCGTGTCTGCCTGCTTCTTGCTCCCGTGTCTGCCTGCTTCTTGCTCCCATGTCCGCCTGCTTCGTGAACACAACATAGTTCTTAACCAAAAAGTTTTAAAAGTTTAAAAAATATATATATACAAGCCGGTAGGCGATGAGGCATTCGCGAGGATCGAAGTGCTGGATACTATGCTTTTCATTCTGACCGATCCACCGACGAAGATTCATTGACAAGACGTATTGGTTCACATTCAATTGTTCCTCTGCCTGGCAAGATTTTTCCTATTGCGTATTTTGCCAACTGGCACTCCTCATAAAAAATGATGGTAAATAGACACCCTATTTTTGAAGGACTACCATTTGAAAAATAATCGGTTTGCTGGTTTGTGCTGTGGAGCCTCGCGTTGCGCGCGTGCGTGCACACACACACACACACACACACACACACACACACACACACACACACACACACACACACACACACACACACACACACACACACACACACACACACACACACACACACACACACACACACACACACACACACACCAACACACACACACACCCCCGATAAACTTCTCTCAATGCTTTTGTTTGACCACACCTCCTGAGCCACACAATATTTTCCATAAGCCATGCCCACTTTCAATAAGCCACACCCACTTTCCTACACTACTCCCACTTTTCATCAACCACGTCCACTTTCCCTA
>NC_140970.1:3029604-3057104 GCF_056783735.1 Eptatretus burgeri | reverse complement strand
TACTACAGAGTAGAATCTGGATAATAAGCGTATGCTTGAATATAATTGCATATGATAAAAATATGCACACACGGGCCTCCCTATTTAATTTCTCTATTAATATTATGTGCATTTCAAAACGCCATCGTAAGGATTTGAAAACTGAAAATATTATCAACTCAAACACTACAGTATTATGTGTTTTACTGGCAAATAAGCTTTAAGTCCGAATTTCTTACACGTCTTGGACTGGTATTGACAAGAGTTGAACGTTCAAAACAGTTGTTCCTCAAGGGTCTGGAACGTTTTACAAAAATGGTAGTAAAGGGGTGTTTTACGACTCTTTATGATTGTGTTGATCACAATCAACATTGACATGGCAGTGAAGCGTCGATCCATGGAACCCATGAAAACCAATGAAGGCAGTGAACCCATGAAAAGAAGATCGAGATTATCCCGTTTTACAACTCGTGTAAGAAATTCGGACTTAACACGGGGACTTTGATGTGAATGGTGATGAATGAGGAAATAATTTTTCAGAGTGCGAAAGGTTTGAAGAAGATGGGCCTTTTTACCCGGACACAGAAAACGAACTTGTTGCGAAGTTTAAACGGATACGTGCTCTAGGACTGAAAGAAAGTGTATTTGGAATTTGTTTCTGAGGTATGGACAATTAAAACTGCAATGATGTAAAAACTGACATCTATGCAGCCAATCAGAAGAACATTTTCCATTGTCAGCACATGTGTGCTCCACTAAATAAAAAATATGGGCATACTTATTATCCAGATTGTACTAAATGTATATATGTATATATGTATTACACACACGTGTGATATGTGGACACCTACTCGTCCAGTATCTCTTAGAACCCTTAGTTCCAGTGAAGAGAAATCAACGCTACAGCATGCAATGACATTCTAGATAACTCTGTGCTTCCAACTTTGTGGAAACAGTTTAGGGAAGGTCCTTTCCTGTTTCAGCATGACAATGCCCCCATGCACAATGCAACGTCTATACAGAAATGGTTTGTCAAGATCGGTGTGGAAGAACTTGATTAGCCTGCACAGAGCCCTGACCTCAATCCCATCGAACACCTTTGGGATGAATTGGAACATCAACTGCGAGCCAAACCTTATCGCTCAACATCAGTGCCAAACCTCACTAATTATTTTGTGGCTGAATGGAAGAATATCCCTGCAGCAATGTTCCAACATCTCGTGGAAAGCCTTCCGAGAAGAGTGGAGGCTGTTATAGCAGCAAAGGAGGGACCAACTCCATATTAATGCCCAGGGTTTCCTTAGAAGCCAGTTACCGGCGACCCGCAGCCGTCTACTCAGAGAAAAAATGTCAAAGGTCGCCGCCTACTTTAGCGCCGATTTATCGATTTATTTATTTATTTATTTATTTATTTTTTTTTTTTTTTTTTTTTTTTTGTCACCACGATATTTTTGTTTCGGAAACACCACGAAATCTCTACACCCCCTGTTTTAAAATCCGAGACGAAAACACATGAGTATTTTGATAAAAGCGGGCTTATTTTTACTGTTAGTACTCTCGCTGGGTTGAGCACAACACTGACCTAAAAATAACACGAGCAGCTAAAACACGCCTCCTGCAATAGAGAGTTCTCTGCTTTAGCCTCGTTTTGAACTGTTGGCCTGATACCCTGATACCATACAGCAATGACCTCAAGAAAATAAACTTTGTAGGCCTCACAGTTTCGGTGCCGAAACGATGGCATCGAAACGAAAATCCCTGTTTGACTTTGGATTTTTGAAGAAGTCCAAAGACATGGGAGGTAAACTTCTGGCCATCAGTAATTGGTCTAAACTTGCACTCTTGCAAGTGCGACGTTGTTGTTTCACGAAACACGTGTTTCACCTAGTCTATTTTGAGCTTTTGTCAAGTGATGCGGCTCCAAAATACGCGGTCACCCGTTGTGCCTTTTTAATTTATAAAGTAATTAGCCTCTAAGCTTAAAGCAGCTTTTGTACATGTTATTATTCGTGGTTATTTGCACTGAAAATCGCCATTTATTCACTGAAGTGAAGGCCAAGTATGAGCAGCTGTGAACTGGCCAACTGAATACTGGTACCGCAGGTACATGCATGTACCATAGACTTGCGAGCTTTTCTTGACGGTATAACAACACGATATTGGCAGATAATGTCAGGTGGAAGTTTAACAAAATTGGGATTGTGACTGTGACACAGTATTCACACTTAGACCGTTTGATTGGTTGACTGATTGAAGTGAGCTGACATCAAATAAAGAAATTATCAGAAAACGAGTGAAGTTAAATACATGTTTATCATTCATTTTCAAGCAATAAACTAGTCTAAAGTTATTAGTTTGAGCTGTTTATTAAATCAAAACAAAACACAATAAAATAATAATAAACATTATTAAACAAAGTAAAATGAAATCGAAGAGGGAAAATATGCATAAAATGAATGAAAGAAAATTTACAAATATAATTACTTGGCTTCCCTATGCTTAAATAGTTCATCATATATTTCGGGAGTTGTGAAGTTTAGGTGTTGTCATTGTTTGAGGTGGCCCTCAACTTCTGGCTAATGGTAGGCCCTTTTGAAAAGCAGTTTCTCACAGTGATGAATGCATTTGGACTATTTTCAGTTGCTCCACTGCTTAACATCCAAGCAATTTTCATTACATTTTGTGAGTGGGGTGTGGGCAACATTAAAAATGATAGCATGGGAAACATCTATTCACAATTTTTCATTCACAAGTATACAGCACATGTACATTTTAATTATTTGCAGAATTCCCTGAACCCTCTCCCAGTCTCTGAACCTGAATCTCTCCCTGTCCCTGCACCTGAACCTCTCCCTGTTTCTGGACCAGTCTGCTCTCCCTCTCCTGAACCAGTCAACCATCCCACTGTAAATCAACCGGCGAACTCTTTCTCACTTTCTGAATCTGCCAGGACTTTGTCACCCTCTGCAAGAAAATCAAGTTGCAGTTCCTGATCCAGTGACACCGTCTACTGCAGACAACTCATTAACATTCTCTGAACTAATCAACTCTGGCATACAGTCTGAATCATCTAGTTCTTTAATGGTAGAAGAAACTTTAAAATGTAGCTCCCCCATTAATCTATCTCATGATATCTCTATGTGTAGTGTAAAAGATCTTGATACATTTTCACCTAATGAAGGTCCTGGTGGCAGGATTTGCACTCCGGCCACCGTAAAACGCTTCATTCCGCAAAACGCAAAAACGCAAAAAAATCTGAAAACCCACTCCGTGGGAGTATCTCCTGTGCAGCTTCCCTTCGCAGGGCAGCTCACCGGATGACAGGATTGGGGCAAAGCCTTCGGGACCCCCAATCTTTGATAGGAGGGAAACCACGGGGTAACATCCCTGGGTCAGATTGCGGGAGAGTGTGTCGGAGTGGTGCTGAGGTGTCGTCCACCAGACTGCGGTCTCCTTGGGTTAACCTGAGGCGGTCCCTTCGGGTGGGTGCCTGGAATGTCCTATCCCTAAGAGAGGATGATCACCTGTCTCTGTTATCATCTGAGCTCAAGCGTTTGGACATCGGGATTGCAGCTCTCTCTGAGGTTCGGAGACCGGATTGCGGCGAGATAATGGTGGGTGGTTACACCTACTATTGGTCTGGTCGCTCTGATGGTTACCATACCCAAGGAGTTGCTGTAGCTGTGTCCAATAAGCTGACCCCAATGATAATTGAGGCAACACCGGTCAACGAGCGTATTATGAGATTAAGGATTCGCCACTCCTTAGGTGTCATTTCCCTGGTCTCTATTTATGCTCCGACTGAGGCGAGTGATCTCACCGTGAAGGACACATTCTACGCCACACTCGAGTCTGTGGTTGATCAGTGCCCCAGACGAGATACACTTCTAGTCTTGGGGGATTTCAATGCATCGACTGGAACTGATAGGGATGGTTATGAGGTGTGTGTTGGTCCCCATGGGTCAGGAACTATGAACCAGAATAGCACTAAGTTCCTTGACTTTGCAAGAAGTCATGGACTTAGGGTGGCTGGTTCATGGTTTCAGCGCCCGCAAGCTCATCGCTGGACTTGGTATTCCAACGCTGGCGGTGTGGCAAAGGAGATTGACCATGTCCTCATTGACGGTCGTTGGAGGATGATCCAGAACTGCAGGGTCTACCGGAGTGCTCAGTTCCTCAATACTGACCACAGGCTTGTTGTAGCAACTCTAAAGCTGCACCTTAAATCCTGGAAAATGGTACCATCCCAGCCTAGGCTGGATGTTGCCAAGCTCAGGGATGAGAGAGTAGCTGAGGAGTTTGCGAACAGGCTGAGTGGACACTTGGGGGGTCTGGGTGCTTTGGGGGGTCCTGAAGAGTTGTGGAGCACCTTCAAGACCACCGTCCTTGATGTTGCCGGTGGATGCCTTTGAGTTCACCGCAGGGCAAAGAAGAATTTTGTCTCTCAAGGGACACTGGATACCATTGACCAGAGTCTCAGTGCCAGGCTGAATGGCAGAGCTGAGCTGTTCAGGGAGCTGAGGCGTAAAACTGTACGTGCACTGAGGGTGGACAAGGAGGCCTATGTGCGAGGAATCTGTGAGGGGGTAGAGCATCACCTGTGGACAGGTGATTCTCGTCCCGCTTACAGGGGAATTCGCGCATTACGTTCATCCAAGCCCATCCCTCGGAGCACTGCAGTTCGAGCAGAGAGTGGTAGGCTCTTGACAGAGGAGTCTGAAGTGAAGGCCCGCTGGGCCGGTTACTTTGAGCGGTTGTACCAGGCTGATCCCCCAGCTGTCGAGTTGGACGTCAAGGGTGTTACAATCCCTGTTGCTGACCCTCGAATCAACTGTGGTCCACCATCGCTTGTGGAAACACGGGCTGCGGTGAACCAGTTGAAACGGGGCAAAGCTCCAGGGATCTGTGGCATCCATGCCGAACTTCTCAAGGCTGGTGGAAATGCTGCACTCGTGTCGTTGCATGCAGTTTTGTGCTCTGCCTGGAACACAGGCATCATCCCAACTGACTGGAAGAGGGGCCTTGTTGTCCCTCTCTGGAAAGGGAAGGGTGATCGCCAAGACTGCAACAACTACCGAGGGGTGACGCTGCTCTCAGTGCTGGGCAAGGTCTTTGCTCGGATAATTCTCGATAGGGTTCGCCACCATCTGCTTGAGCACCAGCATCCAGAGCAGTCAGGCTTTACACCAAAGAGGTCAACGATTGACCGTATCCTTGCACTTCGTGTCCTCACCGAACGCAGACGAGAGTTTCGGCAGGGGCTGCTTGCAGCCTATGTTGATCTCTGTAAAGCGTTCGATTCAGTGAATCGGGATGTCCTCTGGAGGATTCTTGGTCTTCGTGGGGTGCCACCGAAACTGATCGATCTGATGTCTGAACTCCACTCTGGTACTGAGAGTGCTGTGAAGTGTGGTGGTACCATCTCTGACTTATTTCCAGTTGTTACTGGAGTTCGTCAGGGATGTGTACTTGCCCCCACACTTTTCAGCACTTGTATGGACTGGATTTTTGGGAGGATGTCGGAGAGATCAAGTTGCGGTGCATCGTTTGGCAATGTCAAGATCTCGGACCTTGATTTTGCAGATGATGCAGTCATCTTTGCGGAGACTTTAGACATCCTCTTGGGGGCCCTCGAGGTGCTGAATGAGGAGTCGGAGCCGTTGGGATTACGGATTTCTTGGGTCAAAACTAAGATCCAGGCTTTCGGTGACATCTTGGATGCTGCTGTCCTGTCTGTGTCTGTTTGTGGTGAGGATGTTGAGGTCGTGGATAGATTCACTTACCTTGGCAGTGATATTCATGTCTCCGCAGGTTGTGAGCCGGAGGTCAATAGACGTCTGGGTCGGGCCTGGGGAGTCATGGATTCACTGGATCATGGGGTGTGGCGCTGCCGGTACCTGTGCGGGAGGACGAAAGTCCGAGTCTTCAGGTCCTTGGTACTTCCAGTCTTGCTCTATGGGTGCGAGACTTGGACTTTGACCAAGGATCTGAGACGGAGACTTAATTCCTTTGGTACCAGGTCTCTTCGGAGAATCCTTGGCTATCGCTGGTCGGATTTTGTGTCTAACGAGCGGTTGCTGAGAGAGACTCGGATGAGATTTGTTACCTGCATAGTCCGTGAGCGTCAGCTGCGGCTGTATGGACATGTGGCTCGTTTTCCTGACGCTGATCCTGCTCACCAGATTCTCTCAGCGAGGGAGTCTCATGAGTGGAGGAGGCCAGTGGGCCGACCACGTGCTTCATGGTTGCAGCAGGTTGACCATCATCTCAAGGAGATGGGGATGGGCCTGGCATCTGCCTGGGGGATGGCCAGACGGAGGCCCCTGGAGTACCGGCGGAAAGTGGACGCAGCGACGCGCTGTTCTGGCACATGCTCCCATACCTGACCTGACCCTGAAGGTCCTGGCCAGGATGTAATCAATAAATTGTTGGGAGAATTATTCTCAGAAACAGAACGTATCCACACAATTTACAAATGCCAACAGTTACAATGTCGGAAATTAAGTAATACTGAAATAGAAAGACAGAAAGCGAAATCGAGATTTAGCCATGAATGGCTGACAGATCCAGTTACTCACTGTGGCAAAACAGGATTGTATTGGTTGGTTTACAGTGAAACCCAATATGGCATGTTTTGTATTCTGTGCAAGAAACATAATACAGTAAATAAGCAGATTGCTTATCAGATTATGTAAATAATCAGTAATCGGTAAATAATCAGTAAATAAGCAGATAAATTACTTCAGATTGCTCACTGTACTCCACCATGTGCAGTATCATCTCCCTATTAAGAACTGTGGTATAGCCCAAATGTTGATAAAGTGCTTAGATACTCCATCTTCCAGACACCTTTGTGTGCCCTAAACTATGGCCTTAAATTTATGAACCCTGTTTAAAAGCTGCATGAACTAACTATACAGTATAGCTGAATATCAGTCAATCAGTCAGTCAGTATGTTAATGCAACTACATCCAGAATAGGCCTAACCAACGGTTTTTGTGGAGTTTTCCACCCCAACAGCATGATAATCTGAGAACTATTTCATGTCAGAAATCGTGCGAGAATGCATCTCGAGCCATCTATGATCCTCCGGCTTCCAGGGCCCGAGGCAGGCCCTGGACCCCGGCCATACAGCTGCGCTCGCTTCGCTCGCGGTGATGGTACCCTGCTACTTTTTAATGGTAGTCTCCTACTCCAAAAAATAAGGAAACCCCTGAATGCCCATGATTTTGGAATGAGATATTGGACGAGTAGGTGTCCACATATTTTTGGCCATGTAACGTACATGTATTTATGAATATATTGTCCCAGGATTTGCTGACCCAAGTTAACCCCTCGACCCAATTTGTGGTGCCGGGCGGTTCGCACCGCCAACCTCCCGGGACGGCTGAGCGGTTCCTTATTAAGAGGCGGAGGGCAATGGCGGATGGAGATTGGAACGGATACACAAGGAGTTTATCCACGAACCCACTAAAAATGGATGAATAAAATTTCTTCAAAATAAACACATTTAATGAACATACACAAATATTTACGAAGACCATAATTCAACAGGTAATAATAAATAACGAAATCATACAGTCGAGGCCTCGCATACAGACAAGGGTGACCCAAAATAAAAAGAAAACCCCCCTTTTTAAGTATGCTGGTACTCGGCTTGGCCCAGAGCTGGTCTTTGTCGAACTTAGAATAGGGAGTGCTTCCACCGGCATGTGCATATGCGCGCAAATAGTGTCGTCACTTCTCTCGTGGCAGGGCAGACGAATGCCAGGCAATCCGCAAGCAGCTTTCCATACGAAGGCTCAAAATGTGCCAGCCTTCCTCTTTCCTAAGATGCCACCTGCCTCATGTGTTCCTCACACAAACCTCGTATGTGTGCTCTGCCGATCTCCCATTCAATCCAGACAGAAGCCTTCCACAATCCACACATGCACAAGCCTACCTGCCCTCGACCTCGATCACACAGATATATATATATATATATATATATATATATATATATATATATATATATATATATATATATATATCTCTCTCTCTCTCTCTCTCTCTCTCTCTCTCTCTCTCTCTCTCTCTCTCTCTCTCTCTCTCTCTCTCTCTCTCTCTCTCTCTCTCTCTCTCTCTCTCTCTCTCTCTCTCTCTCTCTCTCTCTCTCTCTCCTCTCTCTCTCTCTCTCCTCTCTCTCTCTCTCTCTCCTCTCTCTCTCCTCTCTCTCCTCTCTCTCCTCTCTCTCCTCTCTCTCCTCTCTCTCCTCTCTCTCCTCTCTCTCCTCTCTCTCCTCTCTCTCTCCTCTCTCTCCTCTCTCTCTCTCTCTCTCCTCTCTCTCCTCTCTCTCCTCTCTCTCCTCTCTCTCCTCTCTCTCCTCTCTCTCTCTCTCTCTCCTCTCTCTCCTCTCTCTCCTCTCTCTCTCTCTCTCTCTCTCTCTCCTCTCTCTCCTCTCTCTCCTCTCTCTCTCTCTCTCTCCTCTCTCTCCTCTCTCTCCTCTCTCTCTCTCTCTCTCTCTCTCTCTCTCTCTCTCCAACCACATGTGCGACCGGTCTCCTGTTCGATGCAGCAGGAACCTCCCGCGCCCTCTTCCCTGTACGCTCTATATTCTTTGCCTCCTGGGTGTGGCCTGCTCGCCCCTGGGGGGTGGGGAAGGCGGGGCTTCTCCTGTTTGTTGTGCTTTCAGGGATGTGTTTCCCAGCTTTGCTGCCTGACTTGAAATATGAAAAAAGAGGGAAAATCAGAGGGCAATCACGTACTGGGGAACTTATTCTCACTCCCTAAGCTAATTAACACCGCACCACCCCTCGTGTGGTGCCACGTAACACTTAAACTCACAGATTCCCTAACTTGGTTACATCAAGATGCTTTCTACTCATCTACGGCTACACAATACTAGACTCCCTATTAAATCCTTCCATCTACCCCCACAACAGCATATAATATATATATATATATATATATATATATATATATATATATATATATATATATATATATATATATATATATATATATATATATATATATATATATATATATATATAAGATGCTTTCTACTCATCTGCGGCTACACAATACTAGACTCCCTATTAAATCCTTCCATCTACCCCCACAACAGCATATAATATATATATATATATATATATATATATATATATATATATATATTTCACGAAAATATTCTTCCGGTCATATATTGTTGTGGGGCCGAGTTTCAGCGACGAGCATGACCGCTAGATGGAGCAGTAGAGTCGGCCTCGCCGAACACCCGGAATTTATAGGTCGTCACCCCGGATAACTCCGGATCCGACTGGTCTCTTATCGGACCGAAGATCGCCAATAGGTCGACCGCGTGGGATAGTGTCGATTGCCAATTTCAATTTACCTAAATACCCACATTGTGCAAACTACCGGGGAAATTCACCCTCGGCGGAGCTCGAGCGGAACGAGCTGTGAGCGTGCTCAAACAGTGCGTAACCCGAGCGGATGGTTACCGAGGTCCGTCGGTCCAAATGTACAACAACGGCAGCAACGGCCTTACTAATTCACAATACGCACCGTGCTAAACCAATAAAGAAAACGCAGGAACGAGCTGAAACATTTAACAGAGGATTTATTTATAATGGGGGGGGGGGGGAGGGAACACACAAGGAGCAGAGTTTAACCGATTAAAAGAAATGCAAGTATGTACAAGGCACTTAAACAATTCGACTTGAAGACGGGCCCACAGACACACATGCACACACAAATATCCCAGGAAGAGATGGACCTCGTGGGTCTATCTCAGTCGAGCCAAACCGTGGTACCTGTCCGCTTCGTGTGGCCACACCGACTTCAAAACCACTGGTGGGACTCGAACCCACGACCCAAAGTCCACGACCACGACTGTCCGCAGAGCCCTCGTCGATAACCAATCACTGGCTTTGGATGCCAGGTTGGAAATGTCCCACACACGATGACCGGCTGCTTGACAAACGCCACGATCTCTGTCTCGCGAACGCTCTTCCACGAGCACACCGTCTTTCTCAATGCTGGTCCAGACAACCACCCTTCTCCTCAGGCGGGGGGGGGGGGGCTGTTTTCCTCGCCACTCGCCACCTCATTGGACGGTTGCGTCATGCGATTTGCTCGTCGCCCCGTGAATGGCCGAAAGGGGTGCCAAGTCTGCTGATTGGACCGTGGGGGTGTGGGGGGGGGGGCGTGACGGCCGTCGCGGCGAACCACCCCTCAAACAAGGAGAGTAATATGGTCCTGCGTGGGCTACGCTTATTGGCTGACCGTGGGCAACCTCGCTCACATCCCCCGGATTTGGCGAGAGAGACGTCAGGTCCTCGTGAACTCCGCCCACGTACGTGCTGACACGTACGCGTGTAATGGTGCCGGTGGAGGATGGTGGAAGGAAGCGAAGGCAGGTGTCGTCGTTAGAAAGTTGTTGTTGTAGTTGTAGTAAGTGTAAAAATCCTATCTATAAAATAACTTCACAGCGCATGCACACTTAATTCCCATTCGACTAAGGGTGGGACCCTAACGAGAAACGCATACTTATCGAAATAACTAAGCTACGGGGATGGCTGTCTGTCTGCGTGCTCAAGGCTTCCAAATTCGTAACAATATTGCCTCCATTTCATTGTCAAGAGTAACTTTGTTCGATTGATTTGATTTTATTGTCATTGATATTTGATGGTGATATTGCTAATTGGTTTTTAGATTTGTTTTTTTGTTTTCTGGATTGGACGAATTTAATTTATATTTCATGCTGTCAATTTGATTTAATATTACTCGGTCATCGATTTTTATATTACTAAGTAGTATATGCCACTCTTTATATAGATACCCAATCGCAATTAGTGAAATGACCATTTGCACTGACTGTTTCCTAAACATGCGGCTCTGTAAAGCTACATTTATCAAAATTTTTAATTTTTAAAATTAACCCTTTCACAGCTATTGTCTTCAGATGATGCCCAGTGTTGCAAGCTGCTACAGCCATCATTTGATGTTGTAGTATTGCATGCCTAAATTTCAAATTTTTTTTTTTTTCCACACAAATACTCCTCCACCACCCTGCACCATCCACGCTAATCTTGGCGAGTACCCATGTTATCACGATGTATGGTAGTCACAGTTCTCCGCCTCTAAGGTCTAAGCCATGACCTTGGTGAGATGACGTGGTGACTGTGGAGTACTGTTGTCCATCAATTTTATTCAGTTACTGTAATAATCGTGCGAAATGACCCTAATTTCCTGAGTTGAGAATATTAACGGGGATGGGGAGCAAACAGATAAACTTTTATGTAAGACCATTTTAAAGGGGTGGTGTCAAAATAATGTAGCTTTCACTTGTTGAAAATGTCTTTGGTTGTGTGGCCCATGAGATGCTGAGGAATTTTGGTTCTGACCCACGATAAAAAAAAAACATTTGGGGACCCTTGCTTTCGAAGAAGAATACTCGGATATAAAATGTATTGGTAGAAATTGAAGGTGACTTGACTTCCTCCTTTTTACTTGGTGCTTTTCAGAGCAATGTAGACCCTCGTGATGATCCCCTAGGCTACCAGGTGCCATTTGAGGACCGCCCTTCAGTGAGTAAAGCGCAGGAGCGCCGAGAGTACAACATTGGTGTGTTACGTCAACTTCAAGTCATCTTTGGTCATCTGGCTGCCTCCAAACTGCAGTTCTACATTCCACGGGGTTTCTGGAAACGATTCAGGTGCAAAGCCTCAGTCATGCAACTTTGTCACATGTCACTCTTGTGACATAAGAGCAAGCATACACTGTTTATAAACACCTAGAGGTTGGCTATTCTTGATAAGACTCTTGTTGCGAGATCATGGGGGTTTGCCATTCGCCATATTTAATATTGTATAATGGAGGTGATGAGGTGTGTGGAAGAGATGATCAGATAAAGGATTAATAGCTTGGATTCCAAAAGTGAATATGAAGATGAGGCATGTATGAAACAAAGGAATAGTGATTCAATAATCATACAGATAACAGATAAGAATAGGGTTGAACGTATTAGGTGAGGAACTATCACATTTATGGCTTGGGGAGATGAGTGAGACTGAAAAAAAACACGAGCAATGCCCATGATGAACGTGATTGTGGGTCGCATAAAGGTCATTTGGCCTATTGTGCTTGTCCCAAATCCACATCTGAGATCTTCCACTGACTGCAGGTCAGGCATGCAGTGGCCAATCCTTTAAACTTGAATGTCCACAAACCAAGCATAGACAAGACAGTTATTGTGAGCATAATAACAATAGTTATCCTGCCAAAATTTTGAGCAAAACATAATACCTCGTTCGCACCAACGTCCGAAGTACACGAGGCCAACAGGCGATTCGCCTGTAAATCCGGCAAAGTGGTCACCTGAAAATATAAATAAACTCGAGCGAAGTCGATGGTGCGACATTGCAAATCCCCACAAATTTGAGTTAATTTCCCCCCACCCCCCTCCCCCTGTTTTGACCCCTATGACGCCAAGTCCCCACCCCCTGTTGCATGAACTCGAGGGTCAAATCCAATAGATCGTTACATATTTCATGTGTTCCCCAACCTTGATTGCATGTACAAAGTTTTATTTTAAAATATGCTTGTAATTGCATTTTTCGTATTTTTACCTTTTGACCCTGCTCCAGGCTGGGGCCAAAAATGATACTGCTCTTGCACCTTCATGCCATATGGTGATCATAACTACCAAGTTTGGTTTATTTCTGCCCAACCATTTAGGTGGTGATAGCGTGCCGGACGGACAGATGCAGCTGATTACAATATTCCCCCTTTTTTTTTTTTTTTTTTCAAAAAGACCACAATATCCCCCTGTGTTTATTTTTTATTTTTTCAATTCATGGAGGAGGGCTTGCCCAACCCTCCCCCGCCTCCCTCCTCACTCTCCAAATCTTACCTTTTCAACAGTTACAATCTTGCCAGCAAAAGGCATACAATTAAATGTTCCCTAATCTTTCAATCTTGTTGAATTACATTTACAAGATCAAACTTTGATTATAATCTAAGTTTTCAATGTTTCAGTTAAATTATGACTAGGCTCCGCCATCTTTATAACTTTATGGAAAACATTGCGCGTGTGTGTGATGTCTGAGTCCTCTCTGCAATAGCACACTTGCTTCCAACCTAGTACTCTGCACCTCATAATTGTAGAGTTGTGTGCAAAAAAAAGAGAAGCTATTTCTCTGTGAAAGCGGAGACTGATGCCTACCCGATCTTGTACGAGAGTGACGCTGCTGGAACAGGCCATTATCTGTTGGGCACAGCCATAAACTTGGATAGTTTGTGACAAGAATTATTGTGAAATAAGCCAATTCTGTGTTGAGTACATCATTACAAGGGCTCAGAAGTAAAAATGGAAATGAAAGACAAGGACTGTGTCAAAGCAAAGAATTACAGTGCAATGGAAGAATGACTGGCTGGTCTGCGATGATGGCCACGCAGGCCTTCAAATATACTGCCAAGCCTGTCGTGAGTCACCCAGCACAACCCGCATGTGAGCTGTTAAGATTTACCCATTCGTGAATGGCCCAAACAATGTGAAGAAGTTTGCTGCCGATTGGCACAAAAAAGCGTGCATTCTAAAGCCGTTTTTACGGGAAGTAACATTGCAATTTTAATTTGGTTGAATTGCACCTTCTTGGTTACCCCATATTAAATAACTCTGATGGTGACGAGTGACTGGGATTTATTACTTTAGTTTGGTAAGGTTGTGACTGAACCATCAATCGTCAAATATTGTGATTATCTGTGCGAAACGGCTTGAGTGCAACATTGTGTGCTGAAGGGTGCACAAGAGAAAAGTTAACAGTAAAAAGTCACACAACCTCAAAGCATTTTTTTTTCTTTCCAATAAAAATTTATTTGGGGGGGGGTTGGGGGAGACTTCAAAAGAGCCCACTGAAAAAAAAATTTGAACCCTGTTTCTCACCTCAATGTGGTGTCATTCCAAGGAGTGCAACCATTTAATCAGTGCCACAGTGAAGGTGGAAAGACACTGAAAGATTACTAAATGTGAAAAATGAGAGAGGCCCTGATGGAGGCACGGAAAACTGAGGGGCCTGTGACGGAGGTTCAAGAGGAGGAGGTTCCAAAGGTACTTGACAAAATGCAAAGAGGGAAAGCCTGTGGATCATCTGAAGTTGCAGTCGAGTTGGTGAAGGTGCTATGAATTGAGGGAGTAAAGTGAATGGTAGAGTTGATTAGGAAAGTGTGGAGAAGATAACAGATGATTGGAGGAAGAGTTATAATAATACCAATTGTCAAACAAAAGGGGGACATCTTGGATTATGGAATTTAGGGATCAGTTTGATTAAACATGCTATGAAGATACTCCAGAGGATTGTAGACCTAAGGTTTAGGGTTATTGTGAGGATAGATGCAATGCAGTATAGATTCATGCATGGAAGGGGAACTGCATATGATTTTTCATCATGAAACAGATTGGGGAAATAACCTTCACTGTACATTTATAAATCTGGAGAGGAGGATTGTTATGATCATAATAGAAATATATGCAGGAGGCAATGCTCTGGTCAGGACAATGAATGAGGACTCAAAATATTTTAGAGTGGAGGTTGGTCTACACCAGGATTCTGCACCAAGTCCCTTACTTTTTGTAACAGTGATGGACGTGCTGAGTGACAACATCAGAGATGGAGAACTGTGAGAGCTGCTGTTCGCAGACGACTTGGTCAAACAGCAGAGAAGAGTGCTGGATTGGCAAGAGAGGTTGGGATTGAAGATTAATGGTACTGTATGTGGTAAGACTGGTGTAGAGAGGATTAAGATTGCAGATATAAGGAGTGGAGAGCTGACAAGTGGACAAATTAAAATACATTGGTTCAATACTTAAGGAAGGTGGAGGTTGTGAAGCAGAAGTCAAGAATCGAGTGAAGTTGGTATCGGCAAAAACATGGAAGGTTATTGGAGTCGTCTGTGATAGAAGGATGCTGAGAAAATTGAACGTTAACATATACAAGACATTGATTCGACCGGTTATAATGTATGGTGCAGAAACATGGGCTTTGAGAAAAAGGGAAGAGGAGTTTCTGGAGAGGATAGATGAAAATGTTTTGGTGCATTCTCAGAGTATCATTTAGAGAGCAATTCAGAACTTAGGAGATACACAAGAGAGCAGGGGTTGTAAATGTCACAGAAAGGATTGGAGAACCTCGGTTGCGATGTCTTGCACATGTGTTGAGGAAAAAGATGAAGAAAGTGTGGAATGAGCCAGTTGGAGGGAAAAGATCAACAGGATGATAGATTAAGGTGGCGAGAGGTCATGGAAAGAGACTTTAAGAGCATGGGGTTGAGAGCGTAAGATGCAGATGACGGGGGAATGAAGAAGGTGGATCCGAGTGGCCGGTTCCTAAGTTTTGGGGTTAAGGCTCAGAGAAGAAGAATGGTAGTCAGACTCTCTTTTCTTTCTGTACCTTCATCCCATCCAGTACATTCTACAATGTGGGTAAATATGTCGGTTTTTTTTTTAATTTAACAAGGAAGGGTTAATGCCTGAAATGTCGGTTGCTGCTTGCTTCCCATGACGATTGGCATTCCTTTTTTGCCCCGAAGAGCAGCTAACGCCTGAAACGTCAGCTTCTTCTTGCTTCCCACAGCTGTTGGAATACTTCAATCAATGTTCTGTTTATTTCATCCATTGTTCAAGTATTTATCGAGTTGCTTATGGATTCATATCTTGTTACAGAATAGCTTTTAATTATATTCTTTGTACTTATTTTGTCTCCTTCACTGCAGACTCTGGGGTGAGCCTGTGAACCTCCGTGAGCAACACGATGCACTGGAGTTTTTCAACTCTCTTGTAGACAGCCTTGATGAAGCTCTCAAAACACTCGGACATCCTTCTCTCCTAAGCCGTGTCCTTGGTGGCTCATTTGCTGACCAGAAAATTTGCAAGGGCTGTCCTCACCGGTGTGTTTAATATTAGAGTCCTGTGCATGTTGTTACTCTCTTTGTTTCATCTCTGCGTATTGTTACTTTGTAAGCCACTTGCTTACTTCAGCGTTGTCATGATATGGGTGTGCATGGGCACGCATGTATCTGTCTCTTTCTGTCGGTGAGTCTGTCTCTCGTGTGCATGTTCGTTGTGTGTGCACGTGCATGTCTCCTTTGTCTGACTTTCCTTGCCTTTCCATCGGGCATTCAGAAAACAGAAGGAATTCTTCACATCACTGTGTGTTTATCGATACAATAAAAGGTGTGCGTGTGCGCGCGCGTCTGTCCATTTTTCTCAAGAGATGGCTGAACGGTTGTTCATCGAACTTTCAACTGTTAAGTGCCTGGAAGTGTTTCAGGTGAACGCTCCCAGGCATTTTTAAAAAAATTTCAGGCAAACTGAAAATTTGGAAAAGTTTTTTTTTTTTGCTCTTTCGTGCCTAAGCCTTTGTAGCTATGTGAAATGGAATATTAAATGATCGCTGACCCCATTACTTTGTGGGTGTAGGGAAGTGTTTTAGGCCCCCACAAAATAAAATAAATAAAGCTAATTTGACTGCTTCAAAATGCCAACATTATTAGAACGGGTACCCGGCAACACCGAGTACCCTTGCAAATGTTGTAACTATTTTTGCCATGTTAAAGTTTAGGCTCTGTATTGTCGTTGTCATGTAAGGTCAATACCTTTTTTTTTTCTCTCTAGATACCAGCGTGAGGAGTCTTTCACAACTCTCAACATCGATATCAGGAACCACCAGCATCTGCTGGATTCACTTGAACAGTACGTGAAGGGGGACCTGTTGGAAGGAGCAAATGCATATCACTGTGAAAAGTGCAACAAAAAGGTAATGAGGATAGCTTTATTCACTGCACTGGTTGTTAACGTGTGGTTGTATGTGTGAGGTGTGTTCAAATATGAAGGTGTCTCAATTTATTTCAATAAACGCATGAGGCTTGTTAAAAAAATGACACCTACTTCACGTTTTAATCCGTCCTTGAAGAGTGCAAAACACTTTTGGCACCTGTCCATCCATGTTTCTGGATTGAAGGGCATCCAATTTTAGTCCACCATCTTTCTGTGATTGCTCATCACCAATTCTTCCCCATGCTGAATGTTCGGTGGATGTCGAGATTCGACATCCGATGATGTCACATACATTTTTACATTTCTGCACCCAACTCTGAACATTGCTGACGTGCATGATCGACTCTCCACATTCTGAAATCAGCTGGCGGCAAATGTCCACAGGAGTTATCCTATGCAGATTGTAATTTGATGGGAATGCATTGCTCAGGTCAGGTCAGGTATGGGAGCATGTGCCAGAACAGCGCGTCACTGCGTCCACTTTCCGCCGGTACTCCAGGGGCCTCCGTCTGGCCTTCCCCCAGACAGATGCCAGGCCCATCCCCATCTCCTTAAGATGCTGGTCAACCAACTGCAACCACGAGGCACGTGGTCGGCCCATTGGCCTCCTCCACTCATGAGACTCCCTCGCTGAGAGAATCTGGTGAGCAGGATCAGCGTCAGCAAAACGAGCCACATGTCCATACAGCCACAGCTGATGCTCAGATTATACAGGTAACAAATCTCATTTGAGTCTCTCTCAGCAACCGCTTGTTGGACACACAGTTCGACCAGAGAGAACCAAGGATTCTCGGAAAAGATCTGGTACCAAACGAATTAAGTCTCCGTCTCAGATCATTGGTCAGAGTCCAAGTCTCGCATCCACAGAGCAAGACTGGAAGCACCAAGGACCTGAAGACTCGGACTTTCGTCCTCCCGCAGAGGTACCGGCAGCGCCACACCCCATGATCCAGTGAATCCATGACTCCCCAGGCCCAACCCAGACGTCGAATGACCTCTGACTCACAGCCAGCAGAGACATGAATATCACTGCCAAGGTAAGTGAATCTCTCCACGACCTCAAGATCCTCACCACAAACAGACACAGACAGGACAGCAGCATCCAAGATGTCATTGAAAGCCTGGATCTTAGTTTTGACCCAAGAAACCCGTAATCCCAGCGGCTCCGACTCCTCATTCAGCACCTCGAGGGCCCCCAAAAGTATATCTAAAGTCTCTGCAAAGATGACTGCATCATCTGCGAAATCAAGGTCCGAGATCTTGACATTCCCAAACGATGCACCGCAGCTTGATCTTTCCGACATCCTCCCTAAAATCCAGTCCATACAAGTGCTGAAAAGTGTGGGGGCCAGTACACGCCCCTGACAAACTCCAGTAACAACTGGAAATAAGTCAGAGATGGTACCACCACACTTCACAGCACTCTCAGTACCAGAGTATAGTTCAGACATCAGATCGATCAGTTTTGGTGGCACCCCACGAAGACCAAGAATCCTCCAGAGGGCATCCTGATTCACTGAATCGAACGCTTTACAGAGATCAGCATAGGCTGCAAGCAGCCCCTGCCGAAACTCTCATCTGCATTTGGTGAGGACACGAAGAGCAAGGATACGGTCAATCGTTGACCTCTGGTGTAAAGCCTGACTGCTCTGGACGCTGGTGCTCAAGCAGATGGTGGCGAACCCCATCAAGAATTATCCGAGCAAAGACCTTGCCCGGCATTGGGAGCAGCGTCACCCCTCTGTAGTTGTTGCAGTCTTGGCGATCACCCTTCCCTTTCCAGAGAGGGACAACAAGGCCCCACTTCCAGTCAGTTGGGATGATGCCTGTGTTCCAGGCAGAGCACAAAGCTGCATGCAATGACACGAGTGCAGCATTTCCACCAGCCTTGAGAAGTTCTGCATGGATGCCACAGATCCCTGGAGCTTTACCCCGTTTCAATCGATTCACCACAGCCCGTGTTTCCACAAGCGAAGGTGGACCACAGTTGATTGGAGGGTCAGCAACAGGGATTGAAACACCCTTGACGTCCAACTCAATAGCTGGGGGGATCAGCCTGGCACAACCGGTCAAAGTAACCGGCCCAGCGGGCCTTCACTTCAGACTCCTCTGTCAAGAGCTTACCACTCTCTGCTCGAACTGCAGTGCTCCGAGGGATGGGCTTGGATGAACGCAATGCGCAAATTCCCCTGTAAGCAGGACGAGAATCACCTGTCCACAGGTGATGCTCTACCCTCTCACAGATTCCTCGCACATAGGCCTCCTTGTCCACCCTTGGTGCATGTACAGTTTTGCGCCTCAGCTCCCTGAACAGCTCAGCTCTGCCATTCCGCCTGGCCCTGTGACTCTGGTCAATGGTACCCAGTGTCCCTTGAGAGACAAAATTCTTCTTTGCCCTGCGGTGAGTTCCAAGACATCCACCGGCAACATCAAGGGCGGTGGTGTTGAAGGCACTCCACAACTCTTCAGGACCCCCCAAAGCACCCAGACCCCCCAAATGTCCACTCAGCCTGTTCGCAAACTCCTCAGCTACTCTCTCATCCTTGAGCTTGCCAACATCCAGCCTCGGCTGGGATGGTACCATTCTCCAGGATTTAAGGTGCAGCTTTAGAGTTGCTTCAAGAAGCCGGTGGTCAGTATTGACGAACTGTGTACTCCAATAGACCCTGCAGTTCTGGATCATCCTCCAGCGACCGTCAACGAGGACATGGTCAATCTCCTTTGCCACACCGCCAGCGTTGAATACCAAGTCCAGCGATGGGTTTGTGGGCGCTGAAACCATGAACCAGCCACCCTAAGTCCATGACTTCTTGCAAAGTCAAGGAACTTGGTGCTATTCTGGTTCATAGTTCCTGACCCATGGGGACCAACACGCGTCTCATAACCATCCCTATCAGTTCCAGTCTGCAGACTGAAATCCTCCAGACTAGAAGTGTATCTCGTCTGCGGCACTGATCAACCACAGACTCGAGCGTGGCGTTGAATGTGTCCTTCACGGTGGGGTCACTCGCCTCAGTCGGAGCATAGACAGAGACCAGCGAAATGACACCTAAGGAGTGACGAATCCTTAGTCTCATACGCTCGTTGACCGGTGTTACCTCAATTATCATTTGGGTCAGCTTATTGGACACAGCTACAGCAACTCCTTGAGTACGGTAACCATGAGAGCGACCAAACCAATAATAGGTGTAACCACCCACCATTATCTCGCTGCAATCCGGTCTCTGAACCTCAGAGTGCTGCAATACCGATGTCCAAACGCTTGAGCTCAGATGATAACAGAGACAGGTGATCATCCTCTCTTAGGGATAGGACATTCCAGGCACCCACCCGAAGGGACAGCCTCAGGTTAACCCAAGGAGACCGCCGTTTGGTGGACGACACCTCAGCACCACTCCGACACACTCTCCCGCAATCTGTCCCAGGGATGTTACCCCGTGGTTTCCCTCCTTTCATCAAAGATTGGGGGTCCCGAAAGCTTTGCCCCAATCCCGTCACCCGGTGAGCTGCCCTGCGAAGGGAAGCTGCACAGGAGGTACTCCCACGGAGTGGGTTTTCAGATTTTTTTGCGTTTTTGTGTTTTGCGGAATGAAGGGTTTTACAATGGCCGGAGTGCAAATCCTGCCACCAACCTCCTAATAAAAAGTAACCCAACTGCAGGAGGACGTCCACGGACACAGTTGGGCACTAGATATGGATGGCCGTTGGCTCACAAGGAGCTCCTCCGCCCATTGACAGGTTTTGTTTTTAATCCTGCTGGGTGTCCATATCCAAACACCCTCCTCACCAGAAAACCTGGTGGGGGAAACGGTTTAGTCGCCGACAACCCGACCATGCATTGCTCATGCACACTAAAAGCGGCCATTTCCCAGTGTAAAAGTACGCACTGCATGTTACTACAATGATGTGAATGACACCATGCGACCTCCTCTGCTGTCACGTTTCAAATGATAAAACGTTAAATTGACAACGTGTGCAATTGGTCAGTTCACATTAATGCAGCGGGGATTTGGGATTTGGAGAACTTTGTAATTGACCGATACGGGCATGTGTGCAAACAGCTCGCCAACCTTTTTTAATATTGTGTTTATGTAAACAACATTTTGGTAATCTGAGTGAAAGGGAGCACCTACTTCAGCTACGTTAAGCTGCAGGATGTTATCTATCTATATCTATCTATAATTCCAGGTGTGTGTGTGTGTGTGTGTGTGTGTGTGTGTGTGTGTGTGTGTGTGTGTGTGTGTGTGTGGGTGTGTGTGTGTGTGTGTGTGTGTGTGTGTGTGTGTGTGTGTGTGTGAGTGTGACCACTGTTTCTCGACAACCTCTGGTCCGATCTAATTGAAAGTTGCCTGGTATATTGCTGGGGACCTGAGGATGTGCCTTTTCAAGGTTTGATATTAATCCGACAAGTGCTTCCCAAGTTATGGCCATTTATTTACCAAACCAATGGGAAGACACGTTGTTGCGTGGGCGTGGCCGATGGGGAAGGGAAGCACAGCCACGTTCCCCATTACGGGTTACAACGTACGGGCTTCCGGAGAGTGATGACTTCGTGTCTTCTCATAATTTCTCGATTTCTTATGCGCATTTATAGATAAACACCATGCCCCAAGTTATGATCGTTTTCATATTAGATGGTGTATAAATTTCGGGAACATCAGAGTGCTGGTATGCTCCGAACCAGGAAGTAAATTTTTTCTCCCTCTTCTCTTCTCTTTTTGTTTATCCTTGCCCCGACATTGCGAAAAGGTAAAATACGTTGGCGCTAATTGAATAATTGGGTATTAAAAAGAAATTGCGAATAATCGTAACTGCGAATATTATCGAACTTCCGGGTCACGCACGTACGGGCACGCGAGAGCGAAGAAACGGCCTGTGTGGTTTATTTATTTATTTATTCTTTATTATCATTATTATTTTTTTACGGGCACGTACTAGTATTACTAAAATTATCATCATGTATGTATTATGTTCCCGAAATGCAACCAAAACTGTACACGATAGCGCAAAAATTTTAGTGCCACCTTACCATTCTCCTGTGGTGTGCAGTTATCACGTTTCATTCAAATCGGGCAACGAAAAAATTATTTAGAAAATCAATTCCCCGATTCAGTCAAGTACTCTTCGGGAGAATTTGATCAATGCAAACAACCTCAGCAGTATAGTTCGCTGGAGCTATCATTTTTTCTTCTTTTTTTTTTAAATGATTTTTTATCAATCGCTGTCAAATGGTTCACGGGTCGTCTAGTTAATGTTAAAATTCCAACATAGCGAGCATGATGAGGGTTTAATGAGAATTTGCATTTGCCATTTCCGAAATTAAAGTTTTATGAATACTTTAAATGATCAACAATTACATCTGAAAAGAACAGAAACGGGCTATCATATCATAGACAAAGCCAAATATTTTGCTGCTTTTGAATTCAAATGAAACTAATTTAAATATAATTAATGAAAAAAGGAAGTTCACTTGATTTTAAGTAAACTCGAGCAACGCATGAAATTTGATAAACTGTCTTGGCAGTAAAATATATTTAATGGAAAAAATAAATAAATGAAAGAAACAAGAACAAGTGAAGTGATGCACTCAATCCAAATCCTGTTGTGGGAATAACTGAGTTGTAAATATAACATTCTTGAAAACTGAATTGCCTGTGTATAAGATTTGAATTGGTGAGAAATCGGGTGTCATCTATTGTTCCAGATGTAAGATCAAGTCAGGTATGGGAGCATGTGCAAGAGCAGTGCATCGCTGCATCCACTTTCTGCCGGAACTCCAGGGGCCTCTGGCTATCCCCCAGGCAGATGCTTGGCCCATCCCCATCTACTTGAGATGCTGATCAACCGACTGCAACCATGAGACATGTCATCGGCCCATTGGCCTCCTTCACTCATGAGGCTCCCTCGCTGAGAGAATCTGGTGGAGGAGGATCAGTCAGGAAAATGAGCTACATGTCCCTACAGTTGCACCTGACGATCACGGACGATACAGGTAACAAATCTTATTGCAGTCTATCTCAGCAATCACTCGTTGGACACAGTCTGACCAGCGATGGCCAAGGATTCTCTGAAGAGCTCTGGTACCGAAGGAGTTATGTCTCCATCTCAGATCCTTGGTCAGAGTCCAAGTCCCACATTTGTAAAGCAAGACTGGAAGCAACAAGCACCTGAAGACTTGGACTTTCGTTGTCCTGCATAGGTACCGACAGTGCCACACCCCATGATCCAGTGAATCCATGACACCCAGGCCTGTCTTAGACATCTATCAACCTCTGGCTGACAACATGAATCTCACTGTCAATGTAAGTGAATTTCTCTGTGACTTCAACATCCTCACCACAACTGGGTGCAGACAAGAGAGCAGCATCCAATATGTCATTGAATGCCTGGATCTTAGTTTTGACTCGGGGAAACCTGTAATCTCTGTGGCTCCAACTCTTCATTCACCACCTTGAGAGCTCCCAAAAGGACATCTAGCGTTTTCGCACAAATGACTGCATCATCTGCGAAATGAACATCAGAGGTTTTGACATTCCCAAACGATGCCCCGCAGCTTGATCTCTTCGATATACTCGCCAGAATCCAGTCAATGCAAGTGTTGAAAAGTGTGGGGGCCAGTACACGCCCCTGACAAATTCCAGTAACAACTGGAAATAAGTCAGAGATGGTATCACCACATCTCACAGCACTCTCAGTACCAGAGTATAGTTCAGACATCAGATTGATCAGTTTTGGTGGCACCCCACGAAGACCAAGAATCCTCCAGAGGGCATCCCAATTCAATGAATTGAACGCTTTGCAGAGATCCACGTAGGCTGCAAGCAGCCCCTGCCGAAACTCTCATTTGCGTTCGGTGAGGACCAGAAGATCAAGGATACGGTCATCATTGACCACTCAGATTACCAATCGTTGACCTCTGATGTAACGCCTGACTGCTCTGGGCACTGGTGCTCAAGCAGATGGTGGCGAACGCAATCAAGAATTATCCGAGCAAAGACCTTGCCAGGCACTGAGAGCAGTGTCACCCCTCGGTAGTTGTTGCAGTCCTGGCAATCACCCTTCCCTTTCCAGAGAAGGACAACAAGGCCCCTCTTCCAGTCAGTTGGGATGATGCCTGTGTTCCAGGCAGAGCACAGAACTGCATGCAACGACATGAGTACAGCATTTCCACCAGCCTTGAGACGTTCAGCATGAATGCCACAGATCACAGGAGCTTTACCCCATTTCAACCGGTTTACCACAGCCTGTGTTTCCACAAACGAAGGTGGACCACAGTTGATTGGAGGGTCAGCAATAGGAATAGTAACACCCCGACATCCAACTCGACAGCTGGTGGATCAGTCTGGTACAGCCGCTCAAAGTAACCGGCACAGCGGGCCTTCACTTCGGACAAGTATTTTGCCTCCTCCTCCTCTGTCAAGAGCCCACCACCCTCTGCTCTTACTGTGGTACACCGAGGGACGGGCTTGGAGGAACGCAATGCGCAAATTCCCCTGTAAGTAGGATGAGAATCACTTTACCACAGGTGATGCTCTACCCCTCACAGATTCCTCGCACAAACAGTCGTGGCCAAAAATATTGGCACCCTTGCACTTTTTTCAAATAACTCGTATTTTTTTCAAAAATAAGTTGAAATTTACAAAAGTATTTGCTCTCCACGATTCTTTATTTCACTGCTAATATTACAGAACCTTTGTTTTTGATTCAGAACTTAATATATCCCTTTAAATCCGAAAATTGAACGAAATGGCATTGAAAAAATTAACATCCGAGACAATATATTATAGCCTTTGGGCAAAATAACTGCAGTCAAGCACTTCCTTATAGGCATGAATGAGCTTCCTCCACCTCTCTTCTGGCAGTTTGGCCCACTCTTCTTGTGCAAACTGCTCCAGTTCTCCCACATTTGAAGGGTGCCTTCTCCCAACCGCTGTTTTCAGATCTCCCCACAGGTGTTCAATGGGATTTAGATCTGGACTCATTTCTGGCCACTTCAGAACAGTCCAGTGTTTTGTCGAGAACCATTCCTGGGTGCTTTTTGAAGTGTATTTGGGGTCATTGTCCTGCTGCAAGACCCGTGACCTTCGACTGAGCCCCAGCTTTCTGACACTGGGTTCAACATTGCGCTCCAAAATGCCTTGGTAATCTCCTGATTTAATGATGCCATGCACACATCCAAGGCACCCAGTGCCAGAGGCAGCACAGCAACCCCAAAACATCACTGAACCTCCTCAATGTTTGACTGCAGGGAAGGCGTTCTTTCTTTGAAGGCTTCATTTTGTTTTCTTTAAACAGAGATGATGTGTTTTACCAAAAAGCTCTAATTTGGTCTCATCTGTCTACAGAATATTATTCCAGAAGGATTTTGGCTTGTTCGGGTATGTTTTGGTAATCTCCATTTGGGTTTTGTTATGTCTCTCTCTCAGCAGTGGGGTCCTCCTGAGTCTCTTACGATAGAACCCCTTTTCATTGAGTTGGCAACTTTCATTGAGTTGAAGCTGTCGTATCTTGTGTCTGAAGGTCAGCTTGAATCTGGCAGTTGATCGAGGTGCTTTCTCCACCATTCGAACAATCTTTCGCTGCAATCTTCGATCAAGTTTTCTCTTCCGGTCACATCCAGGGAGGTTGGCTGCAGTACCATGGGCCTCAAACTTCCTGATAACATTGTGTATGGTGGACACAGGAACATCAAGGTCTCTGGAGTTGGACTTGTGGCCTTGATATTGTCGATGCATGGCTACAATCTTGTGTCTGACCTCAGACAATTCTCTGGTTTTCTTTATTTTCTCCTTGCTCATTGTGGTACACACAGTGACACAAAACGGCAGAATGACTCCTTTGCTCTATTCTAACTGGTCGAATGAGTGATTTTTATATTGCAAGCACCTGCAACTCATCACAGTGAGTTCAATTTCAAAATAAAGGAGAATCACCTGCTTGAAATCCAAGTATTTCTTGCAACTTCTGAAAGGTGCCAATAACGTTGTTTGGGCCATTTTTGGATTTATGTGTGGAATAAGCTAAGATTTTATAATTATTTTCAGTGCTTTTTGTTTTGTTCCACTGCAAACCAAAGCAATACATATTTGGAAACCAAATTTTTTTTTTCATTTCAGCAATTTTCTGGAAGAAATGGTGCATTATTTCAAAAAGAAGTGCAAGGGTGCCAATATCTTTGGCCACGACTGTCGGCCTCCTTGTCCACCCTTAGCATACGTGCATTTTTATGCCTCAGCTCTTTGACCAGCTCAGCTCTGCCATTAAGCCTGGCCCTGTGACTGGTCAATGGTATCCAGTGTCCCTTGAGAGACAAAATTCTTCCTCGCTGTGTGGTGAGTTCCAAGACGTCCACCGGCAACATCAAGGACGGTGGTCTTGAAGGCACTCCACAACTCTTTATGATTCCCCAAAGCACACAGACCCCCCAGCCCCCCCCCCCAAAAATCCTGACTCGACCTGTTCGCAAACTCCTCAGCTACCCTCTCATCCTTGAGCTTGTCAACATCCAGCCTAGGCTGGGATGGTACTATTCTCCTAGATTTAAGCTGCAACTTCAGAGTTGCTTCAACAAGCTTGTGGTCGGTATTGAGGAAATGAGCACTCCAGTCGTCCCTGCAGTTCTGGATCATCTTCCAGCAACCATCAACGAGAACATGGTCAATCTCCTTTGCCACACCACCAGCATTGGAATACCAAGTCCAGCGATGAGCCTGTGGGCACTGAAACCATGAACCAGCCACCATAAGTCCATGACTTCTTGCAAAGTCAAGGAACTTCATCTTATTCTGGTTCACAGTTCTAGACCCATGGGGACCAACACATGTCTCACAACTATCCCTATCAGTTCCAGTCAATGCATTGATATCCCCAAGACGAGAAGAGTATCTCGCCTGGGGCACTGATCGACCACAGGCTCGAGCGCAGCATAGAATGCGTCCTGCTCAACCATGCTTTAACCGAGAACAGGCTGCATTGATTTATTCATGATAGTTTGTTTGTTTGTTTTATTTTCCACTTTCTTCACTCATCGAATGTCTGATCATCATACCTACGAATAGCTGTATACATTGCAATGCTTATAAATGCCCAGAGATGCCAGCTTTGTGGCTTTATTTCATTTCCGTGTATGCCATAACCTTGAGAATTTCTTGAAATAAGCTGAATTATGAAGATTACACTCCAGAATTTAACTCAGCAGTTCTGAATGCAAAAAAATCCTGTTAATTTGTCTATTTCGGATGTCTTTGGGAGGTTTGTGTTAAATATGAAGGATCGGTGATTGCTAATTGCTTGCCAAGATGGACATTTCTTATCAACTGTTTGTTGGAGTGCTTAACCCACTTGGTGAGTGCTCTACAATATTTTCACCATCACTGAATACTGTATATTATCCAGTTGAACAATGTTCAGGTTCACTCGCCAGTGTTGGCTCTGTGTTCTGTGCTGGATCAGGTGGTTTCTGGCTCGCTGAAAATATAATTTTTATTTTCCACCACTTTTCTTGTTTTTGTAAGATATTTTATTATACTATCTGTCACTTTGGCATAGATAAATGCAAATAAAATAAATGAAACGTTTTGTCAATGTCACAGCAGGATAGCTGAGAGGTACACAAGCTTGCTCTAAGCTGTCTGACCTGGTTTTGAATCCTGACCCAGCTATAAACTGTAATCCTGGTGTTTCACAGGCAAGGTGATTCATCAAT
>NC_140970.1:3004604-3022104 GCF_056783735.1 Eptatretus burgeri | reverse complement strand
TGTTTTTCAACCTAAAATATATGCTCTCTATCGAGTGTAGCCTGTGGCTGCTGGTTGCATCATTGGTTGGGACGTAGCTATGCCGCTGATGCAGTGTCCCCCTTACCAGTGCACTGGTACTCATTTTGCCGACCTTGGAAGAATGACAGGCTGAGTCAACTTCCTGGTGTATTAATTCACTGGCCAAATGGGGCTTGAACTCAGGACCCTAGGATCCCAAGCTGCCACTCTAACCACTAAGCCAATACCAGGCTAAAATATATGCCAAGAAAGCAGTTTGACTTTGCATTACCACCATAACCCACTGATTTGATACTCCTCCTTAGGTATGATTCTCTGTGTTTGCTCCTTCGGCCAAGCAAACGTGTACGCCACTGGTTTGCGCATAGCGTGCTGTTTCTACAGCCTGCACGGTTCGCCCAGTACTTGCTCGAGTGTCCGAGCACAGAGGTTCGGAGTGCCTTTGCCAAGCTGGTTGTATTCATCGCACACTTTTCCCTGCAGGACGGTCCCTGTCCTCCTCCCTATGCCGCGCCTTCCCCTGCATCAAACCAGGTTGGTACATTTCTGATCTTCATTTGCTGCTTTCCTTGGTAACCGTTCCATTTTGACCATTTTATTTCCCCGTTGTGAAGTCATTGTTCTGGATGGCATTGAATTCAATATTTGTGAAAAGATGAATGACATGCAAACATTGTGAGTGTACCAAACTCCCTTCTGCATGAGTTGAGGGAAGACTTATTCCTGCAGTGTACTGAAAAAGGCTAATTTTAAAGGAATGGGGAGTAATGTCACCTTCATTGCAAAACTTTCTTTCCAAAATTTATTTATAACCTTTTGTGGCTTGCTCAATGTTGCTGGAGGCTGTCCTGCAAGCATGACAGGTAATAAGACTACAGTTTATGCTAGCACAATCTGAAAAAGGCAGTCATCGAAGAAGTTGTCATCTTTCTTTTCTTTTTCTTTTTTTGCCAAAATTAGAAAGTGTAATTTTTTCTCTCTACTGATTGATTGAAGGATGAATGAAGCTACACTCATCAAATGGTATCCAGTCGTAGGATGACGTTATTTTATGGAGTTGAATGTGGATATAATTCTGCGGAACCTATGCATAAAGTTGTCTTCTTGACATGGTTTAACGAGTGCATGGATCAAGACCTGTGCATGTTTCAATGAAGGCTTTTGGCAAAACTTGCCGATTTCATCCAAATTTTGTGTGAGGCTTTGCTTTGACCCTTCCTTTTGTATTTCGTTCCGGTTGTTCCAGCCTGGCAAATGGCACCTGTGACTCCACCGCCCATTACAATAACACCATCTACACAGCCCCTGGAGCAGTTTTTGCTGCTGTTTGATTTACGCTGCTACTTTCTTTTGGCCGTTGCTGTAAATCTTGAGTTCACCTCATTTTTTTCTTCGAAGATCACGTGTTAGCTTTATTGTGAGACTCGTAATCACCATATTATTGTGGGACTCGCAATTCTTCTCAGTAACTGTGTGAGTAATGCGTGATATGTGTTCCATTGAATCGGATGCTAGTTTTATTTTTTTAATGTATTGTTTTTGAGGCATTGACGAGCACACGGTTTTACCATCTTGAGAACTTCCAACTGATAGATGAAGAGAAGTGAATTTCCAAAGTATCCATTTGTTACATGTGTTTTTTCTGGCCCCATCCGTGGGAAAGAATGTTCAGAAAATGATCCACTATTGTAACAGTGCTGTTGCTTGTGGGTGTATTTGCTATTGCTGGCAACACAGTAACTGCAGATGTATTTTATTTGCCTTTATTTTTTTAAACTTTTCAAATGCAAAGTAATAGACTTGAAGTGTGCTGAGACAGTAAGGCAATGCATTAACAATAGGACAACATGATGTATGTAACAAAGGAATGAATGAACAGGAGTTTGAGAGTGAGAGCAGGGAAAGGAGGGGGGTAATGGGGATGGACAGGATCATTGGCTGGGATGAAGGAAGACCTAGGGTGGTGGTCTACTTCCTAATTTTGAAGCCGAGGAGGGGAAGGATGGGATTGATCAGACTGAGGAAGAGATTAACAAAATAATGTAGGTAAGTCGTAAGGCTGGATTTTAGCAAATTTCACAAGGAGTAGATTGTTAGAACGTATGTGACCTGGACGGGCTGGGGAGGGATGTGGGTATGAAAGAGCAGAGGGAGTAAGATCTGAGAAGAGGTTAAAAAAAAACAAACAAAAAAAAAAAACAGACAAACCAACCTGTCTGTGATGAGAAAGCAGCTGGCCTTGTGCTCCTGCTTTTTTGGGGGAAAGCCAGTGATATTGAGTTTTGGATTCCACAGAATCCAGGAGAGATGGCCAAATGGCCAGTGAGCGGTTAACTTTTGAGGCCAGATTCGATATTGGGTCGAACGGAGGGTTCCCCAAGGGAGCTTGTAATCGATTGGTGAGACCCAGAGGTTTGAGAGACGAAACTCCTTGTCACGATTAATTATGGAAATAGATGGATTTGTTTGATACTTCTCGAGAGACAAAGTGAAAATGTGAGATTTGCCTGAATTGAAAGGCATATTCTCCAAGTGTTAGATCAGTACCTGATCATTTCCAGGTCAGCTGAGCGGGAAGGCGCAACTGCCAGTCAGTTAGTGGGACGTGAATTTGAATGGTGTAATGTAAATATTTGGAATTGTACGTCATTTATGTTCATGGAAGTTTTCCTTTCATTATTAGTCCCCAACCAGTATCCCTGGAGAGGACTCTTGGTTTGCTTGTTCGTCTGCCTATCTGTCCTTCCCACCTTTGGTTTTCCAGACTTTTCCACACCCTTGAACATATTCAAGTGAAACTTGGTGCATGGCTTTATTATGATAAGTTGAAGAACAAGTTTGAGTTTCAGGGCGTTTCATCAATTTCCTTTTTTTAAAGGAATGCACTTTTTAAACTTTTGAAAATATCACATTATACATAGGTGAGTGTTTAGCTGCCCTGACTCGATCCCTGTGCTTTGCACCCATTGGCTGGACAGCTGGACAGCTGGCCTGACTCCACCACAATATAATCATGCACCACCATTGCATGAGGTGGCACAGATTGGCAGGCCTCAGGCCTGGGTGTTGGTCCATCGCCCAGTTAAATTGGAATGATCCAATGTCGAGGCTCGTATGAGAGCTAACACACAACGCACAACAAGGGGGGGTTGGAGACGAGAGGGGTGGGAGAGGGAAGGACAAAATGGTGGGGAGCAGAGATGTTAGGAGATCTGTGGAAGGGAGAGGGATGGGGTGGGAAACACGGGGAATACAACGTGGACACCGCAGGGACTTTCAGGACCTTACACGATAGGGAACTTTCGGGAAGGAAGGCAGGGAATTTGAAGGAGGTGGGTTTGGGGTGGATTAACGGGGGTAGAAAAGATCGTTGTTTTGGATGGTGGAAGAGGTGGTGGTGAACAGCTGTTTTGAAGGCCTGGAGGGAAAAAATGGGATTGAAGAGAGTGTGAGAGTTTATTCTAAAGGTGGGGAAAAATAGAAATTAAATTGTGAAGGTGAGCAGTGATTTGTGATTTTGGTAGTTTTACCAGAAGGGGGTTGCTGGCGGATCTTGAGTGCCCTGGAGAAATATGAGGGGGGGGCGGCAGCATATCGCAGACAGAGCGGGGGGGGCGAGACCAGAGAGGAGATGGTAGAAGACAAAGACCACCGACATGCCTGCGGTGATAGTGAGAGGTCCAAAGATAAAGCCTCACCGCGGGAGATACCAATAATCCTAAATGCCTTGGTTTCCACAGCGTGAAGGTGGGAAAGGTGAGGCAGGAGCACCCAGAGGGGAGAGCAGTACTCCATCAGGCTGTGGATGAAAGCTTTGTTTGTGGTCAGTAGCTCAGGTGGGCCGAGGAAGGACTTTGCATGACGGAGGATGCTCAGTTAGCGACGGGCTTTGGAGGCCAGGTTAGAAATGTGGCTTTTCCAGGAAAGATCATGGCAGATAGTGAGACCCAGAAGCTTGAATGAAGACTTCTTCGAGGATTGTTGAGAAAGTAGATGGGGTTTTTTCCAAATGGTCCTTTCAGAGAGACATTGTGAGAGTGTGGGATTTGTCAGGATTGAAAGACATGTTCTAAGTGTTTGACCAGCTTGTGACTTTATACAGATCTGCAGAGAGCGAAGAAGCTGCTGCTTGGCTGTCTGAGGGATGACAAATGGTATGGCAGAGGGTGGAGTCATCAGCAAAGAGATATAAAGAGGATTTTCCAGAGTCAGAGAGATCATTGATGAAAATCAGAAAAAGAACAAGGCCCAGTACGCTGCCCTGAGGAACTGCAGCCTGGACAGGAAGAGGGGATGAGAGAACTCCATTTGGGCCACACATTGATTGCGACAGGAGAGGAAGTCTGCGAGCCATGAGTGGAGATGGCCTTGGATACCATCGGAAGAGAGTTTGTTGAGTAGGGCAGGGTGTCAGACCGTGTCATAAGCACGTAATATGTCTCGTGATATAGCTCTGATTTTATGACTGGCATTGAGAACCTCCATCCATTTTTGGGAGAGCAGAAGCACCATCTCCAGTATAGAGTGACCTGGTCTGAAACCAAATTGATGATCGGAAATCAAGCCATTGGAGAAGAAGAAGGATTTAATGTCTGAAGCGATGGTGGATTCCATCACCTTGCTGATGATTGGGAAAAGGCTGATTGTTCTGTCGTTGCAGGGATCTGTTTTTGCACCTTTTTTATGCAGAGCAGTTATGTTTGCTGATTTCCAAGCAGATGGCAGATTAACTTGAGCAAATGAGAGGGTGAACAGACCAGAGAGGGTGAGCAAGAGCAGAAGAGCAGGTTTTTAGGACACGTGGGCTGATGCCATCTGGACCGGTTGCAGAATGTGAGTTGAGGTTTGACAGCAAACTTTCGACTTTGTCAGAAGAAAATGACACAGAGTACAGGGACAGTTGGGTCCAACTGGGTAAGGTGGCGACAGAAAGCGATGGGTTTTGGGACACAATATTTAGAAGCAAGCATGGAGTTTAGGCATTCAGCCTTTTCATGTGTGTTGTCAGCTGTGTGGCCATTTGAGGTAGGGGAGGGATGGAGGGGGAACATACACCAGAAGCAGATTTGATTGGACACCACCAGTATTTGGAGGAGGGAGAGAGGTTTGAGAGTTCAGGCTTGAGATGAGGAAGATGTTGTTTTCTGGCTCTCCTGAGGGTAGACACATTTGTTCTGAGCTTTATGGAATGAACGGAGATTACCCTCGGTTGGGTTTGCTTTCCATGAGGCAAAGGCAAGTTTTGTTTTGTTTTCAGGACAACTGCCCCGCTACAAGCTTCAATGAACCATAAATGGGAGGAAGGGCAGGACAACTGAAGAGGAGAGGGGATAAATATGTGTTGAGAGAGAGCAAGTTTCTTTGAAAGAATACCCAGGATGAGTTGATGTCTGAGGAAGGAGAGATGAGAGACAGTCTAGAAGTTTCATGTATTATTCCACCCATCACTTTGCTGATGTATTATTTACAAGCAAATACCACCTGTCACTTTTCTGATGGGAATAATGAGAGGGAAAGAGGGCGAGAGTGGTAGGGGTGGGGGAGGGCGAGATTGGTGGGGGAGAAGAGGGAGGTGGAAGAGTGAGGAAGTGGGGAGGTGGAGAAAGGAGGGTGGGAGAGTGAGTTGAGAGGAAGGGAAGGCAGGCATGCTGTGAGAATTCATTATGATTCATATTGTCATCAAAATGATTCTGCAGAGAATAAAGGTGATGATGGAAACAAAATAATGTCTGAAATCCATTTTCTACCGGTCGTGCTATAATATATACTGCCCAGACGTATATCGTATATAATATATACGATTTTTTTTTCACTTTCCATTCTGACTGCCCTCCTTGGCACAGATGTTTGACAATGCTACTTTGAGTGATCACCTCCTGCGTGCTGTCCTGGGCCTACTCAAGCGAGAAGTTTCTGAACATGGACGTCACTTGACTCAATATTTTCAACTGTTCCTCATGTACTCGAATCTTGGTGAGTACGCAATTACAGTGTTTTTCAGCATGTTCCTATGTGGGATAATGTCTTGATTACCCAGTGGCTTCTTCGTCACTTCATGAGATGAAGCGTTTGTTGTGGCAATAAATCCTACATCTTACAATTCTATGTTCATTGTTGATCCAATTTTCGCTAACTTTATTAACTTTATCTGTTCCTGATGGAACCGGAGAGGCTATGGTAATCTGTTTCTGTGTCAGTCATTGTCTGCATCGACTCGCAGATTAACTTTAATATTATTGATTGTTTATTTTCAGATCTAACAATATATTATGGTGACACTCTGCAATTAAAGCTTTCTAAGTTTTTCTGTCATGAAATTGGAACAAAGCTGTTTAATTTGACTAACAAGTGAAGAATACGTAGATTTTGATCAGCATTTATGGCAACAGCAAATTTTTTTCTCATCTTGAGTCTGCCCACTGACTTTACAGTAAAAAAATGTCGATTTACAGATGAGATTGCAAAAAATAATTATCAAAAACTAACCAACCCTGGTGTGTTCGTGCAGGGAATCCTCTCTGTCTGCTCATTCGACCAACGCTTTTTCACATTAACGCTTTTTCAGGGGGTTAAATTTGTTTTTGACTTTTCCCCAGAAATAGACTGCCGTAACCTCTCTGCTCATGTTTTCGTGACCCTCGCAATGTCAGAGGTGTAAGACACCATTAAGACGAGCAAGTGATTCTCATGCATAGAAGAAACATAAGACCCTTACTTTGGAAATTAAATTAGACATGATAAAACAGTCTGAGAGAGGGGAAACTCTTTCACAAATCGGACGTTCAATATTCTTTTACTTAACCAGTCTATGATTGGGTCGATACTTGAGCACAAGGCGCGAATTCTCAAACGTGTGAAGAGCATCTGTGCCAATGAAGTCGAAGTTAATTACCAAGAAAAGGAGTGGAGCAATCGCTGATATGGAAAAACTTTTAATTTTGTGGCTTGAGAACCAGACAACAGAATCGGCGTGTGTTGGTGTTTGTTGCACACTGTTCTGGACATGAAGGTACAATGACTGTTTTGTGGGTTTTGTTGTCGCATCTTGTCCTGGTTTTGATTTTTGATGGCATTTCATACATTATCCTGAATCCTATGCTCCAGGATTTTCCTCCTTCTCGCCCTCGGCCGCCCCATCGCCCTCGGCCGCCCCATCGCCCTCGGCCGCCCCATCGCCCTCGGCCGCCCCATCGCCCTCGCCCGCCCCATTGCCCTCGCCCGCCCCATCGCCCTCGCCCACCCCATCACGCCCTTGACCTCCCCATCGCCCTCGCCCTCCCCCTCTCGACGATGTTGTGCCGTCAGTCTGGTGCCGATGTTGAAATAAATTATTATTATTATTGTTGTGTTTATTTTGCCGTTCCGGTTCTGGGTTCGCTTCTCATCGCACTTCTGGTATCGAGTGATTGAGTTTCATCGAGAATCTATTGTTACGGCTGGGGTTTGAGGCTCGCTACAAGAGGAAGCACTCGAGTTTCTCCTGAACACCTGGTGTTAGGCCGCCGAGCACAGATAACTCCATGGTCCAACAGGCTGTAGTTCTTAGTTAGACTACCGGCTTCACAGGGTATGCTTTGATGTTTCTATGATATCTTTCTATTGGCATCGCAACCTAACTAGAGGCCATTCCCTCAGCACCACACCTGCTGATCTTCTGCCGGGCAGAACAGATCGGTGCAGCACTGGCTGACAGAGCAAATCAGCTGGGGTACAACTTCCCATATAACTCTACTTGTACACTGTTTTGGACCAATGTAGGAAAGGACAACCGAGACAGATTGTAAATAACGGCAAACGATCATTTAAAGGCAAGAAAACAAAAGGCACATAAGAGAAGATGTAATGAGCACACATTCTTATACAATCGTATTTACACAGAGACATGGCCATCATTCAATCAGGGGAGAAGAAGAAAACACAAAGAACTTGAGAAGAACAGAAAAGTAGGGTCAATTATTTTCTCTCTCACCTCACACAGCCCAACAGGGTTGCACCAGTCCAAATATACAAGAGAATTGGGGGGCGGTGGGGGAGAATGGGAAGACGGGCAGCGGTGTGGCTGCATTTGAGGTGCCCAGACCCAGTGGGCAAGTCCTCTACACCATGCAAGACATGCGAAGGCAAGCAGCTCGCTCTGTTTGTGGTGGGTCCCAGCATCCGGTAGCTCCCCACGAACCAAACCGCATTCTGGTCTTTCCACACTGCTCTCCTCTGCACCATGTGCCCCTCCCTCTTTTCACACACTCTGCACATACTTTTGCTCTCGCCAAAGAAGCATTTTGGCATTGACGAGGATCAGCTCCCCATCTCCTTCTTCTTCCTCTCCTCTGCGCTCTGAGCTCTCTGCTCCTCTCAGGACAAGCTTTTAGGACAAGGACAAGCTCTGAGGTCACTCTGTCCCGTCTCTTGCACGTCTGTTGTCCTTCCTCTTCATGTGGCTTTGTCTGTCTCGGCTACTGTGAGCCTCTTCCTCATTGGTTCACCTCTATTGTCGGTGGGTCCACAATGCAGCTTGTGGAAAATGCCACTGTTTCTGAGGGAACTACAATGAGTGCCACCAGCTACTCCCCTCGTGCATGAAGGATGCGAAAAGCGCCTCCAGTCCCCCCCCCTCACACACAAACCCTCTCTGTACAGTCCTGCACTGCATCACGTGAGAGGTGCCCCCCCCCCCCAAGCCACGAACACCAAACGTCGTGCTTTGTGCCATGAACGTGTGAGATTTGAAAATGCGTGGTTGGCATTGCAATGGAGAGGGATGCAGACAGACCATATGTGCCCAATTAAACAATACGCAAATGGAGAGGGATGCACACAGACCATATGTGCGCAATTAAACAATATGCAAATGGAGAGGGATGCAGCCAGACCGAGGAACAAAGGGACGACTGTGGGGTTTAAGTTAAGAC
Source organism: Eptatretus burgeri (assembly GCF_056783735.1). NCBI lineage: Eukaryota > Metazoa > Chordata > Myxini > Myxiniformes > Myxinidae > Eptatretus > Eptatretus burgeri. The sequence goes on along the minus strand of NC_140970.1, from coordinate 3,013,174 downwards.
CGATGGGGGTGAAGGAGAGATTGTCAAAATGAGGTTTGGTGTAGGGGGGTTATTGGTGGGTTGAGAAAGGCAGAGGGGGGAACAGACTGATGGGTAAAGTAGAAAAGATTGAAAGTAGCAGAGGGGGAGGGGAGGGAAAACGCACATCACAGACATCACAACTGGAAAATGCAAACTAACCTCAACCTGTGCCACCTGAACAACCCTTATTCTACCCCCCTTGCTGCAATTCTGAAGAATTGGGATGCACCAACAAGTGGTACTCAGTGATGAACTTGGAGAGTCGTGATAAGGGTGACAGGTACAGGCAAAGGCATAGGCAACATTCCATAGCAATGGCAAATGGCTCGGCAGGCATTGCTGACTGGCCTCTCAGTGCGCACGTACCCGAGGAAGCTGGTGGTAGTGACGGCTGATCTGAAAACGGGCTTGGCCCTAACCTCACCATTCCTCCCCCTTAATCTCATGGGCCTATTATCATTGCGATCCGTGCCCCCCAGTCCCTATCCATGCCTGCTCTACCCGAGCCCTGCTCTTTAAATTGTCCCTTTGTTTCCTAACTAGAATGTCTGTCTCTTGGGTTCCCTTAGGTCGGTGCCAAATTCCTAATAAAATCCCTCTAATCCCCTAAGGATCCTTTCGGAAGAAAAGGTGGGTCTGTGAGCATCTCAGCGCAAGTTTGACATCGGTCTGCAGGTCCCACGGTTTCTCCAGGCAGGTGAATCCAGCAGCCAGTGGTTACCTGAGTGGTGGGTGGTGCGAAGGGGCAAACTCAACATTCCTAACTACCCTATCCATTATCACATAAACAATAAATTTCCCCAGGACTTACCACTGTCTTTTTTTAATCTGTGGTTCTAACAGCCTAATTCATCCGTTCAGAACCTAATTCATCCTAATTCATTCAGAACTTTTCAAGCCGCCATGTTTTCCACGTTATGGTAACCGGAATGAATCGCTTTCGCTTCGGTCTCCGCCGTTTCACGATGGAAATAACCGATGTTGCTTCCATTCCCCACCTTTCTATTTCGGGATTGACTGTTCTTGTGTCCGTCACGACTGTTCTTGTGGGGAGAATAAACGTGTTTGTTTCGGTTATATTTGTTATTGCGACCGTAATTACTGTGTTGGTTTCAATTTCGGCCGCTTTTTCATCAATTTTAGCTGTTTTTGTAACAAGAATGACGGGTTTTCATTCCGTCTGACGACGTTGGCGTCCGTTTGTTTGGGGGGCCTGCCTCTGTTTTTCATCCACGCCGCCGCACAATTTCTTGGCTGGGCAGTGTGACTCCATTTGCAGGTCTGCACACCTGCATACTCGCACAATGGCACCCCACGGCACGCTAAGGCCACCCCCGAGCTTACCTGCTCCACTCTAAATTATGGGGAGAGCTCTCCCGGCAGTTCCCTCACTGGCAATTGGCGCTCCGGGTCCCTTCTCCATGGGTACCCAGGTCCATACACAAATTTAGCATGCCAAATGTAAGGGCCAGGGTACTTGGAGAAGGGACCAAGAGCATCAATTGCCAAGGAGGGCACTGGGGGAGGGGGGTGGCAGCAGAGCTCTCCCCACAAGGGAAGTGGTAAGGTGCGCGGCAGAGACACTGGGAATGCTCGGGGAGCCCACCCCCAAATTCATCCCCTGGAAAATACGGTGCTCCCTCTGGAGTCCACACTCCAGATCGATTGGAAATGGATCGATTGGCTTAAATGATGAGCCAGATGATGGGTCAGAGGAAGGTGATGGGCAATATAAATCAAGAATGATTGGTGGAGTCAAAGGCAGAGATGAAGGTAATAGGCGAGGGCATAAGGAATGACACAAAGGCGATGGGTGATTGCTTAAGGCATGATATGCGTGAGGCATTGGCAGAGGTTAAGGCAGACATGAAAGCAATGGGTGATGATGTGGCATTGAAATTCCAAACTTGATGGGATGAGGTGAATGGAGTAAGGTGGGTGTGTAGACAGTGTCTGGAAAGAGATGAGGGTGGGTCAGGTCAAAATGACAGTTAAAATACAGACTGAGATAAAAGGGCTTGAGGAAGGGCAGGAACAACTAAAAATAGAAATCTGAGGTAATATTGTTGTGGGGCCGGGTGTCAGTGGCGAGCACGACCGCGAGAGGGAGCAGTTGTCGGCTCCACCGAACACTCAGAATTTAGGTTGTACCTTTCAGATAAATGTGAAAGGTCACGGGTCCCTTATCGGACCGAAGATCGCCAATAGGTCGACCACGTGGGATAAGGTCAATTGCCAATTTCAATATACCTAAATACCTGCATCGTCCAAACTACCGGGGAAATTCACCCTCGGCAGGATCTGTGCGATCCGGGCCGTTTCCGAGCCGGATCCGAGTCGTACCCCGAGGGGAGAGTACCAGAACCTTGCCGGCCAATTGCACGATTACGGCAACAATGAGGCCTCCTAATTCCTGTTCACAGCATGGAAAACCAATGATAGAAATGACAAAGAACGAGCTGGTACATTCAACAAGAGGGGAATTTATTTACAACAATAATTGGGGAGGGGAACACAGAGCAGAGTTATCACGGATAAAGAAAGGTATCAAATATACAAGCAATTCCTTAAACAGTTATACTTGGAGACAGGGCCCACGGACACACACACACACACACACACACACACACACACACACACACACACACACACACACACACACACACACACACACACACACACACACACACACACACCCAGAAAGAGATGGACCTCGAGGTCTTTATTGCCCCTCCAGCTCGGAGGGAAGAGAACGTGCTGGCTACCTGGCCGCGTTCGCACGGCTCGACGTCCCCACCTTCCCGGAGCACCAGTCGCTAAAGAACGGACCAGGGCAGCCGAATCCAGAGGAGGCGAGACGAGGTGATCTCCCGTGATGAGATGGTCGACCGCTTTTTGTAATGCGCCAGACGAGACGCCTCAGATGCGTGCGATGCAGTCGGCTGCAGACCCAGACAGACGCGCGCTCGAGCAGACGGGACACAATCCTCAATACTTTATCATCGTCCTTCGGGGCGCGGTCCGCTCCCCCGTGGCCTGCTCTCATTGTGTGGACGGCGTGTCACGGCTTCTCCTTCTTGCAAAGGATCGCCCCGGCTCTGGTCTGCGCGTCGCCCATTGGGCGGAAAATGACGCATACCCTTATTTGGTGCCCTGCCAGAACGAAACGCTTCGTGATTATATTCGGTGCGAAATCCACACCGCCTGGGATATGGAATTCTGCCCACGCACACGCCCGCATGCCGGCAAGCGCGTGAAGAATGCCATGAGCAGTGTGTTGTTGTTGTTGTTGTTGTCGTCGTTGGGGTAAAAATCCTATCTATAAAATAACTGCGCAGCACACGTACACTTAATCGCCCATTAAACATAGGACAGGACCCTACCTCGAAACACATACTTACCGATAAAACTGATCTCTAAGGACTCTGACTATTGTGTGCTCATGGCTGCCAGATTCGTAACAATATGGAGGAGATAAGAAGCAGTCAAGCAGGAATGCAAGGTGAGACACGACAAGGTAACCCAGAAAATAGAGGAGATGGGACGAACGATAGAGACAAAGCAATGGGAGATGAACGAACGAATGGAAACTAAGGAACGACAGATAACGGAACATATAGTGTCGAGGGAACGGAAAATGAAAGAGTATAGAAGACGTAAAAGTAATTCTCGAAGAGGAACTTAAGGGAGTGATGCTGGAGATCATAAAGATAAGATGAGATAGATAAAGTGAAGGAAGAGCGAATATAAGCGAGAAGGGGTGAAACAGGGTTTATAAGACCTTAACAATATTATAAACCGCAAACACTTGTGATTACTTTTTAAAACAATCGCTACTGCTGTTTGACACTAAACTGAAAGGGAAGAAACCCAGGCTGTGTTCAGTTACCAAGCAGCGAGCTAGCACTTGCCAAGCCAGCCGTGCCTTATCAATGGTTTTGAATGGAGTGAATTGAATGCTTTTGCTGCTTTGCGAGCACTCTACAATAAACTTGGTAATTGAACACACCCCCGATATCTTTGAAGCCTGAGCCGAGATCTACTGTAATCTATATACCCCAGAGAGAATCATAACATGACTCTTCCTGCTGCTTCCTTTGGGAGTGGATGTACTATTTTGTTAAAATTTGCATTTATTTATGTTCTCCATTTACTTATTTAGTTTCTCTCATGAGTATTAAGTTACCTCCACCACCAAAAGTGAAGGAGGTGGTGTTTTCACCCCTCTCTGTCTCTCTGTTACTTGCAAAATCGAAGTTTTTTTTTTTTTCAAGTATATTGGTTAGTCGATTTTGTTATTCTGTGTTTGTTAATTGCCAGAATCCTTCGGATTTCGGCAATTATGTTGGTAGGTTGTGTGCATCATTGTGTCTGTCTGTCTGTCTGTCTTTGTGTGTTTGTTTACCCTGTAGCAGCCACACCATTTCAGCGATCATGACCAAACTGGGTACAGACGTCAGTCATAGTCCAACTTAGACACTTGTAGTTTTTGGTGAATCTCGGTCAAAGGTCAAGGTCACCGAAAAATCGAAATTCTTATTTTCGCAATAATGTCCGCTAAAATGGTCGTATCGATTTCAAACCAAATCCAAAATGTGCATCTTCCAATACTGCATCCAACCATATGTCTCATTGGGGCGTCATACCAACACCCTTCTTAGTGGTCGGGGGTCGAATGTCAGGTGGGTCAAGTCAAAACTTTCAAATTGCGATAAAAACGCCATTTCAAGTCCGATTGACTTCCAAGTTATGATCATGACCAAACTAAGTGCTATAACTTATGAAACAGTAGCACTATCGATTTAGAAGAACCAAATTGATTTCCTGGTTTTTGTTTTTTTTCAGAGATCATGGAGATATGACAGTTATTCCGGCAATTCCTTGCTCAAATAGCAATTCCATTTGTTTGTTAATCTGTCAGTTGCCTACAGGTAACAATTTTAAACCGATCTTCACGAAACTTCACCACATGGTAGAAATTGTCATAAGGAAGAAGCCTATTGTTTTTGAGGTCAAAAGGTCAACATAGGCCAAAGGTCAACAACTGAGGTGAGATTTCTAAAATCCTCAATTTTCATCTGATTAACTTGAAATTTTGAAGAGGATTTATATTTCAGGTCACTGAATTCAACCAGCCAATTATTTTTGAGGTCAAATCTGTTTCATGGGTTTTGCGAGTATTGTGCTCTGCACGACGTCTTTTTCTTGTTGGTCTGTTTGTTTGTTTTTGTGTGCAGGATATCTCAAAAAGTTGTGGACAGATTTGGATGAAATTTTGTGGACATGTTGGGTGTGTGACAAGGAAGAATTGATTCAATTTTGGTGAAGATCCGGATCTGATAGGTTTTTTAAAGTGATTCTTCACCATTGAGAGATAGGGCCAAACTGATTATATAACACAATATCTCAAAAAGTTATGGACGGATTCGGATGAAACTGTGTGGACAGGCCTGGGTGTATGACAAGGACGACTTGATTATATATAGATCCAGACAAGAATTTTTTTTTTTTTACCTCTGCCACCGAATGTGGAGGAGGTTGTTTTCACCCCTTAATCTGTCTTTTTGTCTGTTTATGTGCAAGATATCTCAAAAGGTTTTTGACGGATCTGGATGAAACTTGGAGGACAGGTTCGGTCTGTGACAAGGATGAACTGATTAGATTTTGGTGAAGATCTGGATCTGGCTCCTTTAATTAACCTCCGCCATCTTCGAAGATGGATGGAGGTTACTGTTTTCACCCCTTTGTTTGTTTGTTTGTTTGTTTGTTTGTTTGTGAACAGTATTACGGAAAAACTCCTCGACGGATTTCGATGAAACTTGGTGGAGGGGGGGGGGTTAGGTATGGTCCAAGGATCATGCCATTAAATTTTGGACTTGGTCCCCCCCCCCACCAAAAAAAAAAAATTGTTAGAGAAAAATTTTTTTTTTTTGCATTTCTACACGTTTTAAGCGATTTCCTACCCCCCCCCAAAAAAAAATTGTTGGAGAAATTTTTTTTTTTTTGCATTTCTACATGTTTTAAGTGATTTCCAACCCCCCACCAAAAAAAATTGTTACCCCTCCCAAAAAATTGTTAGAGAAAATTTTGTTTTTTTGCATTTCTACATATTTTAAGTGATTTCCAACCCCCCCCAAAAAAAAATTGTTTGAGAAAAATTTTTTTTTTTTGCATTTTTACATGTTTTAAGTGATTTCCACCCCCCCAAATTTTTTACCCCCCCCCTTAAAAAGGGGGAATTTTTTTTTTACATTTCTACATGTTTTAAGTGATTTCCAACCCCCCAAAAAAATTGTTGGAGGGAAAAAAATTTTTGCAACTTTTTTTTCAACAAAATTTCTATTTTTGTTTTTTTTGGCATTTTATTGCATTTTTACATGTTTTAAGTGATTTCCAACCCCCCCCCCCCCCACCCCAAAAAAAAATGTTGGAGAAAAGAACTATAACTCAGCACTGTTGACATATTTAATGAATAAGATATAAGGTTCACTTGAGTGACCCAGCAGTATTGGCGGTGGAGGTTTTGCACTCTCCCGAGTGCTCCACCTCTCGTTAACCTCCGCCATCGAAGATGGATGGAGGTTACTGTTTTCACACCTGTCTGTTTTTTGTGAACAGTATTACGGAAAAACTCCTGGACGGATTTCGACGAAACTTGGTGGGGGGGATTAGGTATGGTCCAAGGATCATGCCATTAGATTTTGGACTTGGTCCAAAAAAAAACTTAGAAAATTTTGCAACTTTTTTTCAAAAAAATTTCGATTTCATTTGAAAAATATTTGAATTTTTTTTTTGCATTTCTACATGTTTTAAGTGATTTCCCACCCCCCCCCCCCAAAAAAAAAAATGTTGTAACTTTTTTTTCAAAAAAATTTCGATTTTATTTTTTTGTCATTTCTACATGTGTGTCGATCTAGTTTAGTTTATTCAATCGTGGTTCAGTAGAGTCTGATCCGTTTTGACCTACAATGAATAGGATATCAGGTTCACTTGAGTGACCCAGCCGTATTGGCGGCGGAGGTTTTGCACTCTACCGAGTGCTCCCCCTCTAGTTTTTAAAGTGACTCTTCACCATTGAGAGATGGGGGCTAAACCGATATGTAACACGATGTCTAAAAAAGTTGTGGACTGATTCTGCTGAAACTTGGTGTACGCGTTGGGTGTGTGGCAAGGACGAATTGATTTGATTTTGGTGACTATCCAAATCCGGTTCTCGATTCGAGAATTATTTGATTTCAAAGTAATTCTTCACCATTGAGAGATAGGGCTCAAAATGATATATAGCATGATATTTCAAAAAAGTATTGGGCCTGATATGTTCTCGTGGATCAGGCATTGCGTGGCGGAGGTTTGTGCTCTCCCGAGTGCCCTTCTAGTTTTAAAAGTTATGGACAGATTTGGACTAAGCTTTGTGGATGATTTGGGGATGTGACAAGAACAAGCCGATTTGATTTTGGTTTAGGTCCAGATGCATATCTGGCCTCTCAGTGGGATTCAAAACATAAACTGTTTATTCTGGCAGAGGTATACGCTATATCGAGTGCCATTTCGTTATTATAATTATTATTATTATTTTTTGTGAATTAAAAATCGCTGGATGTAATATTTTCAGGAGTTTTTGGTGTATTCATCTCTTGATATGAGATTGCCCATATTTTGCGGGGTTTTTATTATCATTATTATTATTTCCATGGCAATAACCATTATAAAGCGGTGACTGCCTTGTTCTTACAAACCAATTCAAAAATATATTCTCAAGGTGGTGGTATCATTGCATTGTGTGGTATTGTCTTTCAACACAAGTCAATGGAAACTTTATTACCTCGCGCACACAGTGCAAAGTGGGTTTAAGCAGTTGGTTCACTCTGTCTGAAATTAAGTACATGTCGTTCCTCGATCACAGAGTGACGTCTATCAGACAATTTAATTTCATATTTTGAACATTGTAGAACACGAATTGGAACATGAACCTGCGGTTTAGCAGTACAGTATTTTAGCTCTGCATTTGGTAAATTCTGTTTGACCCATCAACTTCGTATGGTTACCATCGCACCTGTTATTCAAAGGTCACGTACAAAGCTAATATAGATCATGCTCGGAAATGCAAAGCAAGAGTTCGAAAGACCCTTCCCATGTCCTTTTTCTTAAGTCTGTATGGGGTAAGGTGTTCTCTGTGCTCTCGAGTTGGAGTTGTATTTGCATTTTTATAATCCTTAACTTGTAACTCATGATTATTTTGAATGACATTGAAGTTTGTTTGCACAGCTGTGCGATTAAACCATTAATATCTCAAGCTCTGATTTTAAATTATTTACTCAATGTGAAAATGGCTGACTCATCCTGGTGGTTTGTATTCACAAGTTTCCATTCAGATGCAGCTGAACAATTTAGCAGGAACTGTAACTGTCAAAAACAAGTTCTTTTATATTAAAATCTGGACCAGGTCTGCTGATTCCTTCATTTATTTGCAGCGGAAATCGATTGGACTTCTGTTAGTTTCTAGAAATGTCGGCCAATATTTTGATTGTGTTGTCTTTCAAATTCTCATC
>NC_140970.1:2889604-2982104 GCF_056783735.1 Eptatretus burgeri | reverse complement strand
TTTAAGATCTTTTTTTTTAATTTTTTAATTTTTTTTTTTCTTCCACTTTCCTGTTCATCATAGCTACAAATCTGGGTACATTGCAATGCTGGAGATGCCAACGTTCTTGACTCTATTTCATTTTAGCACATGCCATAACCTCGAGAATCTCTTCTGCTAAACCGAATTACAAACTTTAATCTCCAGAATTTAAGTTAGCAGCAGTTCCAACTGCTAAAAAAAAAAGTGTTAATTTGTCCAATTACGACATATTTGATATATTGAGCTTCTCCGGGAGGTGTGTGTTTAATCTGACAGTTCAGTGATTGCTAATCGCATGCCAAGCAAACCGTTACTTATCAACCGATTTGTTGGAGTGCTTAAGCCACCTGGCGAATGCTCTTCAAAATCCCCACTTTTATTGAATACTGTATAACAATTGACTTGAACAATGTTCAGAAGCCACTCGCCTGTGATGGCCCCACGTTGTTCTGCGATCACTTTGGCATAGTTAAATTCCAAAAAAAAAAACTGCTGCCTTCCATTGTCCTCCCCTCACGCTGCCTTCCCTTGCCCTCCCCTCACGCTGCCTTCCCTTGCCCTCCCCTCACGCTGCCTTCCCTTGCCCTCCCCTCACGCTGCCTTCCCTTGCCCTCCCCTCACGCTGCCTTCCCTTGCCCTCCCCTCACGCTGCCTTCCCTTGCCCTCCCCTCACCCTGCCTTCCCTTGCCCTCCCCTCACGCTGCCTTCCCTTGCCCTCCCCTCACGCTGCCTTCCCTTGCCCTCCCCTCACGCTGCCTTCCCTTGCCCTCCCCTCACGCTGCCTTCCCTTGCCCTCCCCTCACGCTGCCTTCCATTCCCCATATACATATATACTCGTCATTACCTTTGTGGACTGAAGAGGGAATGTTACCTCACCCACCGAAGGTGGATGGAGGTTATGTTTTCACCCCTGTCTGTCTGTGAAAAGCATATCTCAAAAAGTATTGGAGGGATTCGGACGAAATTTGATGGACAGGTTGGCTGTGACCAGGACAAATTGGCTAGATTTTGGTGAAGATTCAGATCCTAACTTTTGAAGTGATTCTTCAACATTTGAGACATCGCGCCAAAAACAATATGTATTGCGCTATCTCAAAATGTTATGGACAGATTTGGGCAAAATTTGGTGGATCTGTTGGGTGTGTGAAATGGACGAATCGATTCAGTCTTGGTGAAGATCCGGATCCAGATCTGGATATGGATTTGAGTTTTTAAAAAAAGTTTTTTTTTTGTTTTTTTTTAACGATTCTTAACCATTGGGAGATGGGGCGAAAAACTATATAGAAAGGACTATATTTCAAAAAGTTGTGGATGCGTTGCGACAAAACTTGGTGAGCGAGTTCGATAGGAGACAAGAACAAGCCGATTAGATTTTGGTTCAAGGCCGGATCTGGATCCGGACCTATCAGTGGGATACAAAACGTAAACTGTTCAGCCTGGTGAAGGTATGCGCTGTACCGAGTTCCGTTCTAGTTTTCTTTGGATTCAAAATGTTTCCTATCCTTTTCATTGTGCAGATTGTTCCAAAATCTTCATTCCAAAAACAAGAAGAATCTCTGGCAATGTCAAAGTAATCATGTAAACTTCAAAGTCCATCACATGCTGTGTTGAAGGGGAGTTGTCACTGCTGTTTTGTAGCTGTTAATAATACTTCTCCACTCACTCTATCATAGTCTTAAGTCACACAAGTTCAGTTAATATCTTAAGTACATTAAAAACTGTACTTATTGACAGACAACCTTTGAGACAGATCCTTTTTTCGATGCATATTTGTCCTTTCATTGGCAGTTAAAACTGATTATTTACCTTGGAGGAGAGGAGAGGGGGGGGGGGTGGCAAGGGGAAGCAGAATAATTTTCAAATCAACGGGGACTTTATTCCATATCGAAGAGCCTATACTTTTTATCATTATTATTATTATTTTTAATTTTTAATTTTTTTCAGTCACATTTAACAATGAAACTTGCAAATATTAAGACTACTTGGTTTCTGCCTTCGATTCTTATTTGACATTTTCTTGAATATTGGCTTTCTCCCTACTTTGGATAGAGCAATGGTGACCTCAAACGGAAGTGGAGTTGGGCAGTGGAGTGGCTTGGAGATGAGTTAGAACGGCGTCCATATCCTGGAAATCCTCAATACAGCTACAACAACTGGTCTCCTCCAGTACAGAGCAATGAGACGTCCAATGGATACTTCTTAGAGAGATCTCACAGTGCACGCATGACCCTTGCCAAAGCCTGTGAGCTCTGTCCAGAGGAGGTGGGTGTGCAGATCTACATGTGCACATGTCTCCATGTGTTTGTGTCTGCATGTGTACATGTTTTAAAATTACCTGATTTGTGACCGTGTCTGTCCACTTGTGTGGGTGTCCATCTGTCTCTGCATGCGCACATGTTTTCAAGTAAAGGCCCGGTCACACCTTGACGTTTTAGCCAACGTATGCCGATTTTTGAATTTTTTTTCTAAAACGCTGGCACACGTTGAATACGTTATGGGTAAGTTTTGATAACATTGAGAGCACGCTGAAAAACACTGCCATACGTCGTTGTACGCTGGCTTTAAACGTTGTACTTTTCGGTTGTCCTCAAATTTTTTCATGCTTGAAATTTCACGACGTATGCCGGCGTATGACTCGCACGTTCCGCAACGCTGGCCACAAGTTGTATGCACGGTCTGCGATCGTTGACAGACGTCAACACATGCTACTTGTAAGTTAATCATAAGTTGAGACACGCCGAGGTAATGTTTAGCGTACCCGAAACTTATTTCTAACCTATGATTAACGTGTTGTTGGCACGTTACGCGATCGTTGCCACACATCGACAGACGTTACTTTTAAGTTACTCATAGGCTGAAAGACGTCGGTATAATGGATAGTCCTTGCGTCAGCGTCCACGGCCACGGCCAGGACATTTATTTGCAGCATTCTTCAAACTTTTCTTCGGCATGACGAGGATGTTCACACTTCGATGTCCAGCTTGGCTATGATTCCAATTGTCCATCGGCGGCGTTTATTTAAAATAGTCGAGTTTGAGCGTTTTAACACGTTCAGAAGAAACGCTTCAAATTTCAAAACCTCAGCGTCAAAAAACAAAGGCGAGTGACAGCAATTTAAATCGTTCATTGTAAACAATGAAAATGGCTGAGTGGTACCGTTTAAAAGTCGTTGAGTGTAAAAAAAATCCAATTTTTGAGCGCAAGCGTCTACTTTCAATAGTGGGGTTTGAGCGATTTAGCACGTTCAATCGAAACGATTAAAATTTCCAAGCGCCAGCGTCAAAAAACAAAGGCGAGTGACAGCAATTTAAATCGTTCATTGTAAACAATGAAAATAGCTGAGTGGTACCGTTTAAAAGTCGTTGAGTGTAAAAAAATCCAATTGTTGAGGCAAGCGTCTACTTTCAATAGTGGAGATGCAGCCATTTAAATCGTTGAGTGGCAGCCTATGAACCTACCCGTGGACACGCGGACGCAAGGATGATACATCATAACCCACACCCTCCCCCTCACACCCACCTACTACTGCCAACATGAACAAACTACTACTAATACTAATACTAATAGTAATACTGATACTGATACTGATACTGTTACTGCTGACATGGACATCGACTCAAAAAGGACTCGAAAACACTGTTGGGTTCCCGTTTTATGAGCAGCATTTTTATATACCAATTCCCAAAACCGCTGGGAACACGTCTTTATATGGCAGTTGTAACCTAGAAACACGTTCATTTTTTTTTTTTGTCGACCGGAAGACGTCATTGGAATACGTCTACATACGTCGATGTGTGTTGGGACTACGTAAAGAATTGGTTCAAAGCACGTCAAACATAAGTTAGAAATAAGTTTCGCGTAAAAAAGACATTACCGCGACGTGTTTTGACTTATGAGTAGCTTATAAGTAGCCTTTGTGGACGTGTGTAAGCGTCCACATATCGTGTGTAAAACTTATCCCCATCGCATGCGGAACGTGTGTCATACGCCGAGTACGTCCAAAAATTTTGAACATGTTTAAAATTTCTTGACGTACTCTACTTACTACGACGTATGATAGCGTACTTTAGCGTTCTACTCACGTATACCAAACTTACTCATACCGTATTTGACGTGCCCCAACGTTTTAGACACATTTTTCTTAGGTCGGCATACGCTGGCAAGATCGCCAAGGTGTGACCGCGATGTTGACACTTTCATTTCTACGGCAGTTATGATTCGAATCGTTGTGCGTCAGCCTTTTAATAGGCTACGTCACGACATCGTCGGCGATGCGTGCAACGCGCTATGCCGAAGTTAGACTATCGTTGGGCATCGGTTGTGTAGGCCGACAACAGGTTCAGCATTCGTTGGTACAAGTTATCTATAACACAACGAAACGTTGTGTCCATTACTAATATGTTATGCATACGACCAACTCGTTATGAATACGTCCGAATCTTAAAAAAAAAACATCAAAAGTTCAACGTCAGCCAGCGTTTTGCATACATTTTAATACGTTGCCATCGCTGGCTAAAACGTCAAGGTGTGACTGGGCCTTAACCTGATCTGTGTCATCAGCTGGGGTTGGTTGTGTCTCTGTTACTCAACACTGGCCAAGCTGCTGCTTCTCTCCTCTCTGCTCTGCACCTCCTCCCCTTTCCTCTCTCAAAGGTCGGAGGCTGTAAGTTTCAAACATGTCAGAACCATTTCCCTGGAGATGCTTTGGGCAGTCTGGCATCCTCCTCTGCTTGTCAGGCTCTCTGCCTGTGGCATAGAAGGCCACCTTAATTCCTGGATTTCTGACTTCCTCCACTCGCGCAGTCAGTGTTGCTATCAATGAAACCACCTCCTCTCCCAGTAGAGGTGGGAGATCCCCAAGGCAGTGTGTTGGGCTCAAGCTTGTTCCTCATCTACATAGACTACTACTCCAATGCTGTGGAAAACCCTTTCTCCCTTTTTGTAGAGGACTCCACTGTGTTTTACAGCATTCCATCCCACTTAGAGGTTGTCTTCATCTCCCTCGCTTTCTGCTGATCTGGAAATTATTTGATGCTGGTGTGATAAATGGAATATGTACAATCTTGGAAAGTATCGCAGAACAATAAAAAGATAGAACAAACACACCCAGCAGCTATTTCCATGATCAACTACTGGAAAAGGTTCAGTCTCTTGAATTTCTCGGCCTCACCATCAGCCATGACCTCAATTCAGCCACCTATTCAGCAGTGCTAGTCTCTAAACCTAGCTGCAAACTCGACGCCCTCTGTCGGTCCAAGTCTTTCTTTTATGCAGATCCAGGTTCTTCCCAATATATTTGTTCTTTGTTCCTTTCACATTTCTTTCTACTTTTTCACATTTCTCTCTCTTTATTCTAATTCTTGCTTCTTCTTTTCTTCTATCTCCTTTACTCTTTCCTTCTGTAAGGCTCACTTGGCTGTGCCTGGATGGTTTTGAGGGTCGTGGAGTCATAGCTGAAACCCAAATCCTATCCAGGTTCCTCTTGATGACTCCAATGCAGTATTTGTTGTTGTGTTTATTTGTTTGTTTTTTGAGGTTTATTATTATTTTTTAATCAGAACTATACTGTCTAATTCAAATGAGTACTACTTTCCCCTATTGGCTGGTGCCCCAACATCACATGTCTTTCTTGGATTCTGTAGAACTCTTCTCACCATGTTATTGCAATCTCTTAACTTTGGGCATGAAATTCTAACGCTTCCTCTCGACATTACTGGAATCTTCCACGATAAGGCTGAAACAGTCTGCTGCTCTTTTTTATTTGCTTCAGTAATTACTTTCAGGACAGACATAATCTGCCTGCCACAGCTCGTCATGTGGTGGACACTGACATGCTACCTATGAAAAGCATCCCTGTATAACCCCCCCTCCACCCAACCCCTCGTATAATATCAAGAAGGGCACTCAGTGGAGCGCATACTCCACCATGCATATCAGGCCCATTACATTTTTGAATTATCATGCTATATATCGTTTTTGGCCCTATCTCTCAATGGTGAAGAATCACTTTAAAAATTAAATAATTCTCAGATCCAGATTTGGATTCAGATCTTCACCAAAATCTAATCAGTTTGTCCTTGTCACACACCCAACCTGTCCACAAAATTTAATCCGGATCTGTCCACAACTTTTTGAGATATCCTGCACACAAAAAAACAAACAGACAGAAAGGGGTGAAAACACAACCACCTTCACCTTCGGTGGCAGAGGTAAAAACTCTGTTCGCCCTTCTCCATTGGTCATCGTTCCACCACATATCGCATGATCTCTTCGTCTGTGCTTTTTGATCACTCATAACATGAAGGTTTGTGATCAGATTTGCTGGAATATGACTGTTTTTGACACAAAATGGAAGCACCCTCGTCTTTGCAATGTCCAAGGAGTCTTTAATTGCGTGTTCTAAGCAACACTTACCCGTCTCCCTTGTTTCCATGGCAGGAGGTAGAGGAGCAAGAGATCCAGGAAGATCATGACTCTTCACCTCCAGAAGACGCTCCTCTGTACCCTGCTGGGAGTACACAGTTCCAGGTGCTTCAAAATGTCAGGACTTGCATTGTGCGAGTGCAAGTCTCATGCTCTGTCACTGTCATACTGTACCTATTCTTTGGACTGGTGTCATAGTGCTGCACTTTACCTTTTAGAAGGGAGACTTTACCTTTTTTCAACTTGTGGGGCAGGTTTGCAGACTTTTACCAACAGGTGGATTTCTGTCTTCTCTTGCAAATAGATCTCCTTTTCATAAGTAGTTCCCACCCCGCCCCCCCCTCCCCACCCGTGCTGACACCACGATTATATTAACCCATTATTTTAGTTGTTTACATGGATGGTTAATTTTTAAAATTAAAATTTTTTTAACATTCTTGCTTGCATAAACGGTGGTCTTTTTCTGCTTTTCTTACAGAACAATCAAATTCATGGTCAGCCGTACACAGGACCCGCTGCGGGACACATCAACCCTGCGCGCACGACAGTCCAGCCTCGACAGCCAACTGAAAACTGGGAGCAAACCGAGGAAAGCTCGGCTCCAAGGCAAAAGGACTGAGAGCAGAAGTGGCCATCTGGCTTCGATATGGCATCTCAGAAGTTTGGGTCTGGCACTGGAACAAAGCTGGTGAAGAAATGGAGAGGATTTCAGACTCGTCTTTCTCTCGATCTCTTCTTCTTGCCTCCACATCTTTCCCTCCATCTAGTTACCCATTTCTGCTTCTCTTTCTCTTTATAATACATTATACTTGTTTCCAATCACTAACTGCTTGTGAGCTGCCCAAAAGCCCCTTCAATTCCACTGCACTCACTGTTGTGTTCGCAAAGCATCCATCTTTCTTTATCTTTTATTTTTGTGTGGCTTGTTGAAATACATATTTTTCTTTACTACCTTCCTGTGTCTTATCCATAAATTTCCTGCTGTCTTTTAGACACGTTTTTTCCCTGCACATTTATGCAGCACGTGCTCCCCAAGAGAGCCCTAAATGACGGATGTGTAATATTTCCCATGGTTGTATATAATGTATTGTAGAAATTCTTTTCCTCTTAGTCAGTATATCAATGGACTGATCTTTCTTCTTGGTTGGTTGGTTGGATGTTCGTCGTCGTCGTCGTTTTTGCTGTGCCGTTTTGAGGTGGAAGGGGAAGATTTATTTTATTTTATTTTATTATTTTTTTTTTTTGAGCCAAGAAATGTCCAAGACAGCGCTGGGTATCTTCGACACACCAAGTCTCACTACATTCACCAACAACATCTGTTGCCATGTGAGCGTCCCATTAAAGTTGTGCACCACTTTTTTCCCCTGTTTGTCAGCTTTTCATCCCATATTCATTACCTATTCAAAACACATTGGGACATATATTTTCAGTATCTTCTTTTCCTTGCAGTGACATACAGCTGTCTCTGCAGGTATGTCTCCCTTATGTTTAATCGTCTCTACGCCCCACCTTTCTCCACCTGCCCATCTGCCTGTGCAGGTCGCGCAATACTTTCTGCACATCTGCTTCGACACCCTCCCTCTCCCCCTTTCAATCTACATCCCTGCACCCACATGTCTCTGCATTTTCCCACATGTCTCTTCATGCCCCTTTTGATGAAATTAGCACTGCTACCTACCCCACCTGCCCATTTCTTATCTGCCTGTGCGTGCCCATCCATTTCTTGATCTGACTTTGACCAACCCCCTCCTCCCTTACCTCGCCCCACTCTTACAGCATTTACCTGCCATCTTATGCCCCCCCCACCCCCAATTTTTTCCCCGCTGCCGTGTCCTCTGTTTTTGCGTCTGACTGCACGCATACCCCATTTTCTCGTACGCCTGCGCACGTCCCCAGTTTTCTCGTACACCTCTGCGATGACCCAGTTTTCTAATTAGACTCCGTGCGTACCCAGTATTCTCGTTCGCCTCTGCGGTTACCTAGTTTTCGTGTTCATCTCCGTACATACCCAGTTTTCTTGTATGCCTCTGCGCTGATCCAGTTTTCTTATTCAACTCCGTGCGTACCCAGTTTTCTCGTTCGCCTCTGTGGTTACCCAGTTTTTCTCATTCATCTCCACGCTTCCCCAGTTTTCTCGTCCGCCTGCGCGCGTGCCTAGTTTTCTCATCCGCCTCTGCACACACCCAGTTTTCTCATTCCTCTCCACACTTCTCTGGTTTTCTCGTCCCCCTGCGCGGCCGCCCGGTTTTCTCGTCCCCCTGCGCGGCTGCCCGGTTTTCTCGTCGTTCTGCGCGCCCGCCCGGTTTTCTCGTCCTGCGCGCCCGCCCGGTTTTCTCGTCGTCCTGCGCGCCCACCCGGTTTTCACGTCGTCCTGCGCGCCCCCCCCCGGTTTTCTCGTCGTCCTGCGCGCCCGCCCGGTTTTCTCGTCGTCCTGCGCGCCCGCCCGGTTTTCTCGTCGTCCTGCGCGCCCGCCCGGATTTCTCGTCGTCCTGCGCGCCCGCCCGGTTTTCTCGTCGTCCTGCGCGCCCGCCCGGTTTTCTCGTCGTCCTGCGCGCCCGCCCGGTTTTCTCGTCGTCCTGCGCGCCCGCCCGGTTTTCTCGTCGTCCTGCGCGCCCGCCCGGTTTTCTCGTCGTCCTGCGCGCCCGCCCGGTTTTCTCGTCGTCCTGCGCGCCCGCCCGGTTTTCTCGTTGTCCTGCGCGCCCGCTCGGTTTTCTCGTCCTGCCCGCCCGCCCGGTTTTCTCGTCCTGCGCGCCCGCCCGGTTTTCTCGTCGTCCTGCGCGCCCGCCCGGTTTTCTCGTCGTCCTGCGCGCCCGCCCGGTTTTCTCGTCGTCCTGCGCGCCCGCCCGGTTTTCTCGTCGTCCTGCGCGCCCGCCCGGTTTTCTCGTCGTCCTGCGCGCCCGCCCGGTTTTCTCGTCGTCCTGCGCGCCCGCCCGGTTTTCTCGTCGTCCTGCGCGCCCGCCCGGTTTTCTCGTCGTCCTGCGCGCCCGCCCGGTTTTCTCGTCGTCCTGCGCGCCCGCCCGGTTTTCTCGTCGTCCTGCGCGCCCGCCCGGTTTTCTCGTCGTCCTGCGCGCCCGCCCGGTTTTCTCGTCGTCCTGCGCGCCCGCCCGGTTTTCTCCTCGTCCTGCGCGCCCGCCCGGTTTTCTCCTCGTCCTGCGCGCCCGACTGTTTTTTCTCGTCCGCCTGTGCTCCCGCATGGTTCTTCGCGCCCACCCGGTTTTTCTCGTCCACCTGCGTGCCCGCCAGGTTTCTCTCGTCCGCCTGCGCGCCCGCCAGGTTTCTCTCGTCGTCCTGCGCGCCCGCCCGCCCGGTTTTCTCGTCGTCCTGCGCGCCCGCCCGGTTTTCTCGTCGTCCTGCGCGCCCGCCCGGTTTTCTCGTCGTCCTGCGCGCCCGCCCGGTTTTCTCGTCGTCCTGCGCGCCCGCCCGGTTTTCTCGTCGTCCTGCGCGCCCGCCCGGTTTTCTCGTCGTCCTGCGCGCCCGCCCGGTTTTCTCGTCGTCCTGCGCGCCCGCCCGGTTTTCTCGTCGTCCTGCGCGCCCGCCCCGTTTTCTCGTCGTCCTGCGCGCCCGCCCCGTTTTCTCGTCGTCCTGCGCGCCCACCCGGTTTTCTCCTTGTCCTGCGCACCCGACTTTTTTCTCGTCCGCCTGTGCTCCCGCATGGTTCTTCGCGCCCACCCGGTTTTTCTCGTCCGCCTGCGCGCCCGCCCGGTTTCTCTCGTCCACCTGCGCGCCCACCAGTTTTCTCTCGTCCACCTGCGCGCCCACCAGGTTTCTCTCGTCCGCCTGCGCGCCCGCCAGGTTTCTCTCGTCCGCCTGCGCGCCCGCCCGTTTTTTGTCGTCCGCCTGCGCGCCCACCCGGTTTCTCTCGTCCGCCTGCGCGCCCACCCGGTTTCTCTCGTCCGCCTGCGCGCCCGCCCCGTTTTGCTCGTCCACCTGCGCACCCGCCTGGTTTCTCTCGTCCGCCTGCGCGCCCGCCAGGTTTTTGTCGTCCGCCTGCGCGCCCGCCCGGTTTTTGTCGTCCGCCTGCGCGCCCGCCCGGTTTTTGTCGTCCACCTGCGCGCCCGCCCCGTTTTGCTTGTCCACCTGCGCGCCCGCCCCGTTTTGCTCGTCCACCTGCGCACTCGCCTGGTTGTTCGTCCGCCTGCGCGCCCGCCCTGTTTTTCTCGTCCGCCTGTGTGCCCCACTGGTTTTTCACGTCCGCCTGCATGTCCACCCGGTTTTTCTCGTCCGCCTGCGCACCCGCCCGGTTTCTCTCATCCGCCTGCGCGCCCACCCAGTTTCTCTCCACCTATGCGCCCTCCCGGTTTTTCTCGTGCGCCTACGTGCCCTCCCGGTTTTTCTCGTGCGCCTACGTGCCCTCCCGGTTTCTCTCATCCGCCTACGCGCCCGCCCGGTTTCTCTTGTGCGCCTGCGCACCCGCCCGGTTTTTCTCGTCGGCCTGCGCTCCCGCCCGGTTTTCTCGTCTGCCTCCGCGCCCACCCGGTTTTCTCGTCGGCCTCCACGCCCGCCCGGTTTTCTCGTTGGCCTCCGTGCATGCCAGGTTTTTGCATCTGCCCTGCTAAACACTATTTTTGCATACCCCACATCCACACCTTGATTTTTCACCTTCCTTTCTACATCCTCCACCTTATGCATGTGCCCCCTTTACCTCTTTTGTATCTTGTTATGTGTACTCCCATCTTTTTTCCTTCAACCTCCTCACACCCCCAGCCTCAATTTTGCATTTGCTTCTGTGCATCCCACATGTTGAAATTGGCATCTGCGTGCCCTCTACCCCTTTGGCGTTTATTCACACACCCCGCCTTCCCACGATTTCCTCTGCCTCCTCATTCCCCTCCCCTGCTCCACTCAACTCATTTTGCATGTTCCCACTTCCCGATTTTACTTCTGCTTCCTCACCAATCCTCTATTTTACGTTTGCCCTTCTTACATTTTGACTTCTGTCTCCACACTCTCCCTGCTCCCCACCGGGCATCTTAATTTAGCCGACATCATTCACTGAATGCTTTCCTTTAATCAGATGAAATGGTTGGGTTACCGTGACCTTTTGTGGTTTCTGCAGGAAAACTTTCAACACGCCTCAAGTATAAATAGAATGAATACACACCTTTTGTAATCATCTTTCTTCATGCTGATGGGTCTTGCTGTTTTTTTTTTTCTGGTCACCGTTGGATGGGGCTCTGGTGAAAATTAATTTGACGCTTGATTTTTTGTCACTTGTTGGGGCCGAAGGAATGTGGGAGGTGTGCACAACGAGTTGAAGATCCATGAGGCCCTGAGTTGGGCGTCGGAGCATGTAAAATAAGAACATTTGAAAGATAAATTGGTCTAAGACCAATTGATGGTTTATTGCTTCCCCATTCGTCAATTTTTTTGTTTGTTCGTTTTGCTTCGTCTTTTTCTTGAATGACAATGAAGAGGGAACTTGGCAATATTGTTTATATGGGTTTTTTTTCTTTTTTTTCACTGGTCTTTTAACCAGGTGCTAAGAGTGGCTGTGATTTGAGTGCCACTGCAGCAATGTTGTTTTTTTTCCCCCTCTTTTTTTTTTCATGTCCTCTGCCTACTCTCATTGGGCCTTGTTTTGGCCTTGTTTATCAATTGCCTGTGCAAAGCAAGCCTGCAAGATGCTGTTGGGAGTTGATGTAAGCACTTTTTTCTTCTTGTCTGTCTGTTTGTCTTCTTGTCTCTGTATTTTTCCTCCTTTCTGCCTTCTTCCTCTTTCTTGCTCTCAGCTTTCATTGGCAGAACTTCACCGTCGAGGTTCGAGTATGTAATGTACTGCACAGCGTGTTGGGACTTGAATTTATTCCTTTATTTTTTTTTCTTTGTCTAAAACCAAATATAACACTTTTGACCTGACCCCACCCATCACCTGTTTTGCATTAATTGTCTTTTGAAATTATTTTGCTGCGTTCTGAAATAGACATTTCAAAAAGAGGCCTGTGTGGCGGTTTTTCCCCCTTCCCATGGTGCCAGCATTTGCAAGTTGTCCCCAAACTTTGCCTTCTCACCTTTTCGTTTGGACATATGGCCTGGTGCAGGATGATGGATGCTAACCAGCCTTTTAATCACACCCCTTACCTTTTCTTTTGTCCATTACACTTTCAACAGTTTTGGTCGACATCCTGTTTGTTTGTTTTTTCTGGTGGCTGCTGAGACCGACAAGATATGCATTTGATGCCAATGGCATTTTATGATCAAAATTGATCAGTTTGAGACGAAGAGCTCTAACTGACGGTGGATAACAAGGAATGTGTTTATGGATGAATGTGTCAACTGAAGGGGTTTATACAAGGCTCGACAACTCAACTTCTTGCCGGTGGATATTTTGTCTGACAGCCTTCACTACTTCAAAGGAAGAAAAGAAGGGTGTAAATCCACACTACCAGTCCATATGAAAAATAGAAGTAGGTATGCATTGACAAAGATAAGGTGAGTTATCACGAACGAATTCCTGCTCTCACAGATAGTGTGTTTTGCTCAGAGGCGCACAGCACCTCTGATGCAATTCCACAAAGCACAGCCATTTGCTGCACAAGAATGAATGTTTTCGTGAGAAGAATCACCGTTTTAAAACTGATTTCTGTTCCTTATGCATTGAAAGTTTTGACATTACTTTTACTTTTCACAACTTTGACTGTTTTTATCAGTTATTTGGTGGGGGAGAGGGATGGCAAAAGAACATTCCATAAAACCACCACCAAAGTGGTCATGTACATCTTCATACCACTCCTATTCGTTGCCTTTGTATGCTTCACAACAGCAGCAGAGCATGGTCATGATGAAACTTGTGGGAGAATAAAAAAAAAAAACGATTTCAAAACGAGAGAGGGTCGGGTGGCTTAAATTATATATTTGTCTTTATAAAGCTCACCCACAGAGAAAGAAAGGGTCACTCTCCCCCACCCGCCGCACCCAATGCCCGACATCAATGAAGCCAGCCTGTCGGGGAGGTATTACCAGGTGGATAAAGCCAGCCTGTAGGGGAGATATCACCAGGTGGATAACACTAGCGCAAGCCTGAAGGGTAGATATAACGGGGAAGAAACCACCCCTTCGGCGAGATATCAACACATGGATAATGCTGGCCCATAAGGGAGATTAGACCACAAGGATAAAGCTAGCCGGTAGGGCAGATATAACTACAAGGATAAAGCCAACAAACACAGTCAACCACAGATGTCTGCTTATCAAGATCTTGGATTTGACGAAGGACAATCACCTTGCAGAGCTGATTGAAAGTATGCCGGAGAACAGGATGTTCTTTGTGGAGTTGGGTGGCAAACGAAGGAGATTGCGTCGGCTGGAGAATAGTCTCCCTCAAGGGAGCGTGCTTGCTCCATTACTATTCAACATCTCCACTAATGACCAACCAAGAAGTGATGGAACTCTGCACTTTGCATATGCTGATGACCTGGGTGTTGCTGCTCAAGATTCTGATTTTTCATTAGTCGAGGAAAGGCTGACATGCTCTCAATCAACTAACACCATATTATGAGGAGAACCTCTGTGCAAATCTATCGAAGACAGGTGTGTGCTTTCCACTTGAGCAACCGAGAAGCCAAGATACAACTTCAGCTGAACTGGTCTGGAACAACAATGGAGCACTGTGAGCATCCAGTTTACCTTGGTGTAACCCTTGACCAATGTCTTACTTTCAAGACCCATATTGAGAAGGCAAAGTCGAAAGTGAGTTCATGTAACAATGTTGCTAGTAAGCTCACCAATACAAGATGGGGTGCTGGCCCACAGACACTACGTTCCACTGCCTTAGCCCTCTGCTATTCTATTGCTGAGTATGCATGCCCAGTATGGGAAAGATCCACCCATGCCAAGAATCTGGACTCAGCCCTCAATGCTTCCTGCAGATTTATCACAGGTTGTCTCAAGCCAACAAATACTAACAGCCTCTACCTCCTGGCAGGCACAGCCCAACCAAGCATCAGAAGAGCAGGAGCCAGCATGAAGGAGCGCCACTGGCAGATGACAGATGAACGACATCCAATGTTTGGCCAGACACCATCTCAGAGCCACCTAAGGTCGAGGAAAAGTTTTCTTAACTGTGACTCCGCTTGGAGCGGGCATTAGAACAAGTGAAGCACGAGTCTCCAAATGGAGTGATCGAATATCCCCTCTACCTCCCTCAACTACCATGGGATTTAGGAGAAGTGAGCAACTCCCTCCTGGTGTCACGCAAGTTGGGCCAAATGGAAATGCATCGGTCGATTGACAATTGGTGTTGGCAGAGCCAAGGTATCTCTAACCAAGTGGGTCAATAACTCCAACGATGTCACCTGCAAATGTGGTACTGAACCACAAACAATGGGACACCTACTGAAATGCCCTCAACTGGAAAACCAATGCACAGCTGCCGATCTCGTTGCCGATAATGAAGATGCTGAGAAGTGTGTTCAGTTCTTGCTGAACAATATCGAATATTGTGATGTGGACTTGATAGATAGATAGATTGGGGAGATATTACCAAGTGGATGAAGCCAGCCCACAGGGGGATGTCACCACGTGGAGAAAGCTCGCCTGCAGGGGAGATATCACCATGTGGATAAAGTCAGCCCACAGGGGGATGTCACCACGTGGATAAAGCGAGCCCGCAGGGGAGATATCACCACGTGGATAAAGTCAGCCCACAGGGGCGATGTCACCACGTGGATAAAGCGAGCCCACAGGGGCGATGTCACCACGTGGATAAAGCGAGCCCACAGGGGCGATGTCACCACGTGGATAAAGCGAGCCCACAGGGGGGATGTCACCACGTGGATAAAGCGAGCCCACAGGGGGGATGTCACCACGTGGATAAAGCGAGCCCACAGGGGGGATGTCACCACGTGGATAAAGCGAGCCCACAGGGGGGATGTCACCACGTGGATAAAGCGAGCCCACAGGGGGGATGTCACCACGTGGATAAAGCGAGCCCGCAGGGGAGATGTCACCATGTGGATAAAGTCAGCCCACAGGGGGATGTCACCACGTGGATAAAGCGAGCCCGCAGGGGAGATATCACCACGTGGATAAAGGCAGCCCACAGGGGGGATGTCACCACGTGGATAAAGGCAGCCCACAGGGGAGATGTCACCACGTGGATAAAGTCAGCCCACAGGGGGATGTCACCACGTGGATAAAGGCAGCCCACAGGGGAGATGTCACCACGTGGATAAAGTCAGCCCACAGGGGGATGTCACCACGTGGATAAAGCAAGCCCGCAGGGGAGATGTCACCATGTGGATAAAGTCAGCCCACAGGGGGATGTCACCACGTGGATAAAGCGAGCCCGCAGGGGAGATATCACCACGTGGATAAAGGCAGCCCACAGGGGAGATGTCACCACGTGGATAAAGTCAGCCCACAGGGGGATGTCACCACGTGGATAAAGGCAGCCCACAGGGGAGATGTCACCACGTGGATAAAGTCAGCCCACAGGGGGATGTCACCACGTGGATAAAGCGAGCCCGCAGGGGAGATATCACCACGTGGATAAAGGCAGCCCACAGGGGAGATGTCACCACGTGGATAAAGTCAGCCCACAGGGGGATGTCACCACGTGGATAAAGCGAGCCCGCAGGGGAGATGTCACCACGTGGATAAAGTCAGCCCACAGGGGGATGTCACCACGTGGATAAAGCGAGCCCACAGGGGGGATGTCACCACGTGGATAAAGCGAGCCCGCAGGGGAGATATCACCACGTGGATAAAGCGAGCCCGCAGGGGAGATGTCACCACGTGGATAAAGTCAGCCCACAGGGGGGATGTCACCACGTGGATAAAGCGAGCCCGCAGGGGGGATGTCACCACGTGGATAAAGCGAGCCCGCAGGGGAGATGTCACCACGTGGATAAAGTGAGCCCGCAGGGGGGATGTCACCACGTGGATAAAGTGAGCCCGCAGGGGGGATATCACCACGTGGATAAAGCGAGCCCGCAGGGGGGATGTCACCACGTGGATAAAGCAAGCCCGCAGGGGGGATGTC
Organism: Eptatretus burgeri; assembly: GCF_056783735.1. Taxonomy (NCBI): domain Eukaryota; kingdom Metazoa; phylum Chordata; class Myxini; order Myxiniformes; family Myxinidae; genus Eptatretus; species Eptatretus burgeri. The sequence goes on along the minus strand of NC_140970.1, from coordinate 2,965,681 downwards.
ACCACGTGGATAAAGCGAGCCCGCAGGGGGGGATGTCACCACGTGGATAAAGCGAGCCCGCAGGGGGGGATGTCACCACGTGGATAAAGCGAGCCTGCAGGGGGGATGTCACCACGTGGATAAAGGCAGGGGGGATGTCACCACGTGGATAAAGCGAGCCCGCAGGGGGGATGTCACCACGTGGATAAAGGCAGGGGAGATGTCACCACGTGGATAAAGCTAGCCGGAAGGGGGGATATCACCACGTGGATAAAGCGAGCCCGCAGGGGGGATATCACCACGTGGATAAAGCGAGCCCGCAGGGGGGATATCACCACGTGGATAAAGCGAGCCCGCAGGGGGGATGTCACCACGTGGATAAAGCGAGCCCGCAGGGGGGATGTCACCACGTGGATAAAGCGAGCCCGCAGGGGGGATGTCACCACGTGGATAAAGCGAGCCCGCAGGGGGGATGTCACCACGTGGATAAAGCGAGCCCGCAGGGGGGATGTCACCACGTGGATAAAGCGAGCCCGCAGGGGGGATGTCACCACGTGGATAAAGCGAGCCCGCAGGGGGGATATCACCACGTGGATAAATCTAGCCCGCAGGGGGGATATCACCACGTGGATAAAGCTAGCCGGAAGGGGGGATGTCACCACGTGGATAAAGCGAGCCCGCAGGGGGGATGTCACCACGTGGATAAAGCGAGCCCGCAGGGGGGATGTCACCACGTGGATAAAGTCAGCCCGCAGGGGGGATGTCACCACGTGGATAAAGTCAGCCCGTAGGGGGGATGTCACCACGTGGATAAAGTCAGCCCGCAGGGGGGATGTCACCACGTGGATAAAGTCAGCCCGTAGGGGGGATATCACCACGTGGATAAAGCGAGCCCGCAGGGGGGATGTCACCACGTGGATAAAGCTCGCCGGAAGAGGGGATGTCACCTCCAGCCAATTCAGGAACATTGACCCTTGACCCGTGTCTGTGTCCCCCATTCCTTCAACTTCGCTCGTGCTTCAATTTCCTCGCATTTCTTTATTTCCCCTTTTTGTTCACCTGGAACAGAGTTTCCAGGTGTTTCTGGAATGGCCCGTCGTCCGTCCGTCAATAAATTGCAACTTCTGTAAAACTGCAGATCCGATTTCAATGAAAGTTCACCACAACGTTCATCACTATGTGTCCACCAAAGGTTGTTCAAGGCATAAAAAGAATTGGGGTCGAAGGTGGTCTCCAGTGGGGTTTCCCCCCAAAACAGGTGTTTCCTTTCTTCTCCGTATTGACCCCAGGGGTAAGAGGTATTTCCCCCAGGGGTGAGGAGTATTGCCCCCAGGTGTGAGAGGTACTGCCCCCAGGGGTGAGAGGTGTTGCCCCGAGGTGTGAGGGGTATTTCCCCCAGGGGTGAGGGGTATTGCCTCGAGGGGTGAGGAGTATTGCCTCGAGGCGTGAGGAGTATTGCCCCCAGGGGTGAGGAGTATTGCCTCGAGGGGTGAGGAGTATTTCCTCGAGGCGTGAGGAGTATTGCCCCCAGGGGTGAGGAGTATTGCCTCGAGGGGTGAGGAGTATTTCCTCGAGGGGTGAGGAGTATTGCCCCGAGGGGTGAGGAGTATTGCCCCGAGGGGTGAGTAGTATTGCCCCCAGGGGTGAGGAGTATTGCCTCGAGGGGTGAGGAGTATTTCCCCGAGGGGTGAGGAGTATTGCCCCCAGGGGTGAGGAGTATTGCCCCGAGGGGTGAGGAGTATTGCCCCCAGGGGTGAGGAGTATTGCCCCGAGGGGTGAGGAGTATTGCCCCCAGGGGTGAGGAGTATTGCCCCGAGGGGTGAGGAGTATTGCCCCGAGGGGTGAGGAGTATTGCCCCGAGGGGTGAGGAGTATTGCCCCGAGGGGTGAGGAGTATTGCCCCGAGGGGTGAGGAGTATTGTCCCCAGGGGTGAGGAGTATTGCCCCGAGGGGTGAGGAGTATTGCCCCCAGGGGTGAGGAGTATTGCCCCCAGGGGTGAGGAGTATTGCCCCGAGGGGTGAGGAGTATTGCCCCCAGGGGTGAGGAGTATTGCCCCGAGGGGTGAGGAGTATTGCCCCCAATGTTTCTCTTTCTCGACTTCGTTTCCAATGGCGCGAGCTCGGAACTCTTCCCGTCAGGCGAACCCTCTTTCGCCGGTATAAGTCACGTGGTTTGAATGTGGTTGCCAGGTGAAGGTGGAAACATGTTCATGTGGACCCGACAAAAATAAATCGATGTTGCTTGAGCCATTACCTCACGCATTTCGCGCTTCGTCACTCAGAACAGTTTCGTTGCGATGTTTCATCACCATTAGCCGTTCATTCCCTCCCGAACACTTGAAACTGTTTGAAGATTTGCTTTTCACCATCAGGCGCTAACTCATGAAGAAGAAGAAGTAACATCAACATTGTTCATTCCATTGGGTGAATTACGTGATGACGGAAGACGAACCTTGGAAAGGATTCAGTGACGGCCTTATTCGTATTTATCTTGTGGTGTTGTGGCCGCTCACAGAAACCAAATGTATCATAACCGGTTTTCTACAACGTGTTGAAGCCACAAAAAGGCCTGTGATGTGGGAAACCGCTTTTGCGAAGAGGACAGAGGGAAAGGTCCGCGCTCATTTTCCCTGGCGCGGCGAGTCGAGGCCGGTGTAGGCCGCAGGCTGCGTGTGACGTCCTGTGTGGTGAATGGTGACATCAGGTACGTGTCGCTAGCGTCCTGTTATTCGTTGTGACGGCTAAACGAAGGACGCTGCTGCGAAGAACCATTGAAGAGGCTGAAATACGGAGCATGACCCTGGGCTCGTTGGTAACCAACCCGCGCATAATGAAGGCCCTGATCGTGTTGGCGCTTCTTGCCTACATTGTATGTAAGTGCTGAACACACGTCGTCCCGGCTCACTGCTCTCACGCCAACCCCATTTCCATCCCCATGCCAACCTCATTTGCACATCAAATGCTCCATTCGCCCCCCCTCCTTTATCTCCACCCACCACTCTCCCCCCCATCCCTCCACCCACCACTCTCCCCCTTCCCTCCATCCACCACTCTCCCCCTTCCCTCCACCCACCACTCTCCCCCTTCCCTCCACCCACCACTCTCCCCCTTCCCTCCACCCACCACTCTCCCCCCTTCCCTCCACCCACCACTCTCCCCCTTCCCTCCACCCACCACTCTCCCCCTTCCCTCCACCCACCACTCTCCCCCTTCCCTCCACCCACCACTCTCCCCCTTCCTTCCAACCACCACTCTCCCCCTCTTCCCTCCACCCACCACTCTCCCCCCTTCCCTCCACCCACCACTCTCCCCCCTTCCCTCCACCCACCACTCTCCCCCTTCCCTCCACCCACCACTCTCCTCCCCTTCCCTCCACCCACCACTCTCCCCCCTTCCCTCCACCCACCACTCTCCCCCTTCCCTCCACCCACCACTCTCCCCCTTCCCTCCACCCACCACTCTCCCCCCTTCCCTCCACCCACCACTCTCCCCCCTTCCCTCCACCCACCACTCTCCCCCTTCCCTCCACCCACCACTCTCCCCCTTCCCTCCACCCACCACTCTCCCCCCCTTCCCTCCACCCACCACACCTCCACCCACCACTCTCCCTTCCTCCTGACCTCCACCCACCACTATCCCTCCACCCCTCCCCCTTTTACTCCACCCCTCCCCCTTTTACTCCATCTCTGTCGCTCTCCCCTGTCCCACACACGTTTAGTTTTGATGTTCTTGTACGTTTGTGTTTTTCAGCTGTTTGGGGGAACCTGAAATCGATCAGGTAAGTTGGGGAATGACCTGTGTGGGAAACGTATTTACATTTTGTATTAATCGATGAAGAAGAACGAATTCCACTTTATAGCAATCTCACGATAATGGAGCAAACCTGTATTTCACCAAACCTCCAAAATTGACTGGTTCCACCTCTGGTTGAAAGCCCAACACTGTCTTCAAGTGGCCACCCAAGGCCAGCAGACGATTATGTACTTTCGTGTTCCTCCAACCTGATTTCCAATCTACTGAGGAAGGGTATCGCCACCCAGAGGGAGGGGTGCACGCTCGTATCTATCTATAATTCCAGCAATGTCTGTGTGTCTGTGACCGCTGTTTCTCGACAACCACCGGTCCGATCTCATTGAAACTTGCCAGCTATATTGCTGGGGACCTGAGGATGCGCCTTTTCAAGGTTTGATATTAATCGGACAAGTGGTTCCCAAGTTATGGCCATTTATTTACCAAACCAATGACAGGACACGGTGCTATGACATCATGATTGACGTCACAATTCTTTTCTTTTATTTTTATTTTTTTTTTGCACGTACGGCCATGCACTAGTTTCTGTTAATGACGCATTTTTGTGCTGTTTGCATATTATGTTTGCAAAGTTTGAGGAATTCTTATCCTCCATCACCTCTCGCATCCCCTTCCATTTTCTTCATTCCCACTCCCCTCTCATCTCCCTCTCCTCTTCCCCTTTACAGGTCGATGAGAACAACAACAATACTCGAGGCGCTATGTTTTATACCTGTGAGCAGTTGTGGTCGGGTACCATTGCTTTAACTCCCCCCCCTCCCCTTTGGTGCACCCCGCTTCGATCGGACACCTGACCGACTATGTCCTCTTTACCCAGAGAAAACATTGTTTAATTTTTCCTTCAAACCAATATATCCACCAAATCACGTGACCTATCAATTATGAGTCATCACCTGCCTCCTCCCACCCCCAGTCCCACCGGACGCACACCCCACCCGAGTCCCTCTGCACACCCTATCCCTACCCTTTCCCCTTCCTCATTTACCAAGTGTAGTTGCTTGTTTTGTTTCACGTTTCTTGTAGAGAGGTCTCCAAATGGCTTGAGCATTCAAACAAGCACGTACCTTCATTGCGCGGTGTATTTTCAACCGCTGCCACGATCGTTGAAAACAAAACGTGCATCAATCACCTCGTTTGAGTTGCAATCAAAATTTACATTTTTGGGTTTTTTCCCCTCAAAACGGTACCCGTATTTAAGAATAGAAGACACATTGTCTTCAGGAATAGACTAATTATCAATTAATTAGGGAAGCAGGTTCAATATTTCACGACATCGCCGATGTTGATGTTTATTCATTTGACACAACATGTGCATTACATGTCCATAGTTTGTTTATAAGCTTTTTAAAGTCGGGCGAAAAACAAAAAGTGTTTTTTTATGAGACCACGATTTTCTTTCCTTTGCATAAGATGAAAATTAAAGTACCTTCATTGGGCGGTGTATAATTAGACCGATGTCGTGATCATTGGAAACAAAACAAGCATTACCTCGTTTGAGGTGAAATCAAATTGTACATTTGTTTCCTCGAAATGGTAACTTTATTTTATAAATAGAAGACAAGATGTTGAGTCTTCAAATGTACGGTACATGAAGCCTATCAACCCCTTATAAACATATTGAGCGATGTGAAACGAAAAATATGGCCGCTGTTTCTGGGCAGCTGGAAGGAAGGCATGGCCTGCAGAATGGGTGGTGCTTATGACCCACCCACACACACACACTATGCAGTGTGTATGTATGTATATATATATATATATATGATAAAATAATTATTTCTCTGAAACCGAATAACCCATCAATACTAGTGCATTCCCCTTGCTGCATGTATTTTATTTAACAATGACGTCATCAGTCACGTGGTTTGGCAGCCACATTGGTTTCACGGGAAATAACTAAAAAATTGAATTTCGGAAACCGCTTTAGGGTCATTCCACCTCATATCACCGGAGGCCTCCCAGTTGACCCCCTCAGATTTACTTTAAACTTTCATAAAATAGTTTCCAGGTATCAAAATGAAGCTTCGTAAAATTTTAGGTCCATAGATGCGGTCAACTCCGAGATATTGAGGGTTGAAAATGTGGTTGTGGCCCTATTTTTATGGTTGTTGCGAACATCACAAAATGAACGGCTACTTTTAAACTCCCACAACTTTTTAAATATTAATGCTGGAGCCTTAATTTTCAGAAATTATTCTTCTATAACTGCTTTGTAAGAAACAAACATAAAACGGAGTATACCTCTATTAATTTTTATGACCTGATCAGTTGAAATCCAGAAAAAAAATGTTGGTTTTGTATGAAGACCCAACTTTGAGACCCCATATATTTTTATTGACCCATCCCAGAAGCTTGAAATTTTTTCAGGTAATAACTGTATGGTAGTAGTATTCAAATACATGTTTACTTTTCTTAATCAGTCATATATAATACAGTCATGATCCCTCAAAAATTGAAAATTTTCATTTTTCCCCAAAATTCAGGTGAGGATTGCAAATATACGACAAGGTATACCACTTCAAATTGTTCACCATTGGAAAGAGCATATTCAAGTTAACTTAAGTCTAACATTTCAATGTGGTATAATGTTTCTATCAATATTTGAATAAATGATGTTCTGCCAGTGCTGTGCACGTTGTGTGTGTGCTATTTAATGAACAGTCCTTTTACATGTAGTACATGTATATACAATGTACATACATATCATCTGCTATTAGGATACCACAAACACAATAATTTGAATTTGTAATTCTTTGTTTCTCATTTGTAAATAGCAAGAGCTTAACTCATCTGGCTGGGGCTAAAAATAGAACTCAGGAATAGTGGCTGATCTGCTGATGTCAGCAGTGTATATAGTTACATTCAAGGGAAGACATTTGTTGGGTTCCTTTGGTCCATGTGATGAAAGTTATTGATGCTCCCCTAACGTTAACTGGGAGGCAGTGCAAGCTCGCACCTGACTTGGAAAAGCAGATCAAGGACCTATTCAAATCATTTACGTGAAATGTTTTAAAACATTGTTATTGCAGTATGTGATATTTTTGTATTATTAATTTGAATCATAGAACTAATCATTCATGATTACCATGGTGCCCACACCATGCACACACTTCATGTATTCACGACTGTGTTAATAACAGTTTTAAAAATAATAGAAAATATATTAAAACAAATATATACCACTTTGATATTTGACACTTTTGTGAACTTGAATATGCTCTTTCCAATGGTGAACAATTTGAAGTGGTATACCTTGTCATATATTTGCATTCCTCACCTGAATTTCGGGGAAAAATGAAAATTTTCAATTTTTGTGGGATCATGACTGTATTATATATGACTGATTAAGAAAAGTAAACATGTATTTGAATACTACTGCCATAGTTATTACATGAAAAAAAAATTCAAGCTTTTTTTTTCATTCAACTCAAAATGAGTGGAAGCAAGGACAGTTGATCAGGTTGGAAATATGAGTTGTGTGTATATGTGTATATATATATATATATATATATATATATATATATATATATATATATATATATATATATATATATATATATATATATATATATATATATATATATATATATATATATATATATATATATATATATACATGAGTAGTGGTACTTTTAAAGTCACCACCCCCATGCCAAATAAATAAATTAATCCTCCAGCACGCAACATTGCCTTTAGCGCTCCAGCAATGCCGCCATGCAGCATGAGACGGAAATTGAGTGAGGTGTGTGCAATAATTGATTGATCCAGTGATTTAATTGCATAATTAAAATAATTGTCGTGAAATAATTCCTTTCTCAATCAATTGCCCAATCGCATACCGAAACCACCACTGTTTCATCCAAATCTGCAATTTTGAAAATTAAGTAATTCATCGAAAAATGAATGATTAATCGATTAATTAATTTATCAATAAATCAAAAATACCCTTTATAGCCAAATCACTTGGTCACTGTCTTGTCCAAATATCAGCTTTCAAGCTCAAAAGGTGACTGCGATATTGCCCAGATGAGAAAGAAAAGAAATATGGAATTAATAAATCGATATTAATTAAGTAATTTGTCAATTATTTGATTGATCAAAAAACAAAAAATACAGTTTTTGCCAAAGCAAATCTTCACTTTTGTCCCCAAATTTCAGCATCCCAGCTCAAAGAATGGAGGTCCTCGATGCCAGACATGAGAATCGAGCCATCTCCCTCGACTTATCGTGTGCTTTCGATATGGTTTGGCACCGTGCCGTGCTCACCAAACTCTCTTCCCATGGTATTCAAGGCCATCTCCACTCATGGCTCGCAGACTTCCTCTCCTGTCACAGTCAACGTGTGGCCCTTAATGGAGTTCTTTCATCCCCTCTTCCTGTGCAGGCTGGAGTTCCTCAAGGTAGCGTTCTGGGCCCTGTTATTTTTCTGGTTTTCATCAATGATCTCTCGGACTCTCTGGAAAATCCTCTATTTCTCTTTGCCGACAACTCCACCCTCTGCCGTACCATCTGTCATCCCTCAGACCGGCAAGCAGCAGCTTCTTCACTCACTGCAGATCTGGATAAAATCACAAACTGGTCCAACACGTGGAACATGTCTTTCAATCCAGACAAATCTCACACTCTCAATATGTCTCTTCGAAAGGACCATTTAGAAACCCCCCCCCATCCACTTTCTCAACAATCCTCTGGAAGAAGTCTTTTCTTTCAAGCTTCTGGGTCTCACTATCTGCCATGACCTTTCCTGGGAAAGTCACATTTCCAACCTCGCCTCAAAAGCCAGTCGCCGACTGGGAATTCTCCGTCGTGCAAAGTCCTTCCTCGGCCCTCTTGAGCTCCTGACCACTTACAAAGCTTTTGTCCGTAGCCTGATGGAGTACTGCTCTCTCCTCTGGGCTGGTGCTCCTGCCTCCCACCTTTCTCGGCTTCATGCTGTCAAAACCAGGGCATTTAGGATCATCGGCATCTCCCACAATTAAGCTGAGTCTTTGGGCCTCTCATTCCATCACCGCAGGTTGGTCGGTGGTCTTTCTGTCTTCTACCGACTCCTCTCCAGCCTTGCCCCCCCCCTGCTCTCTCTGCGATTTGTCCCCACCACATTTCCACAGGGCGCTCAAGGTCCGCCAACAACCCCCTTCTGGTAAAACTACCAAAATCATGAATCACTGCTCATCTTCACTCTTTCATTCCTCTTTTTTTCCCACCTGTGGAACAAACTCCCACATACTCTTCAATCCCATTCTTCCCTCCAGGTCTGCAAAACAGCTGTTCATCACCACCTCTTATCATCCCCCATCCAAATCCTCGATCTTTTCTACCCCCGATAATCCACCCAAGCCCACTTCCTTCAATTCCCTTGCTTTCCTTCCTGAAAGTCCCTGTAATGTCCATCTTCTCTTCGCCATGTTCCCCGTCCCATCCCCATCCCTCTCCCTTCCACAGTTCACCTCATGTCTGTTCCCCACTGTTTTGTCCCTTCCACTCCCGCCCCTCTTGTCTCATGCCCCCTTGCTGTGAGTTGTGTGTTTGCTCTCATACGAGCCTCGACCAAGGTATACAAAAAATAAAATAAAATGCACGCTCACCCCCAAGTCTTCATCTTTGGTGCGAGGGATTACCAGGAAATTCCCACTGTTAGACCGTAGCATTCTTGCGTGTACGCAAGGTATGAGTAAATGCGAACCGCAGATAGGATCAAGTTTATTTTTAGCTTTAAAGGTTAGCTAAAAATTGAAATACAGTACATGCGCTGACGCACTCGAAGCCGGTGAAGTGTGTTTGGGTAATGATCTTCCAGTTTGAGCATTAGCAGAGTCGAGCAATGTTTTATATATATATATATATATATATATATATATATATATATATATATATATATATATATATATATATATATTGTTTCAAATTCCCGCCCGCCGGCGTGCGGACGGCCACGTCACTCGAATCGCGACCGCGTCGCCCACCGGACGGACAATTCAGTCGTGACCCTCCGGGAACTATCGCCCGGAGCCAGTCACGGGTGGGCCTTTCGACCTCACCACAATCGTGCCAATCGGCCACCCGCGTAGGATAGGGTTGTTCGCCAAACTCGACCTACCTAAGTACCCACGCGGATGGTAAACCGGGCGATCGTACCTCGCCGCAGGTCGACTCCGGACACGAGCCGCTTGGGCGGCCCGTTCCATACTATCGGGATAACCGAGTGGTATTATCGTCGACCTCGACGGTTCAGATTATTTACCGGGCGTTTTGCACCCACTACGAACCCTTTAAGTGAAGCAGGATGGAGGGTCAATTAAAAGGAAGGAGACGAAGTGAAACGGGAAAACACTTCACACAAAGCACATTTATTTCCTGGCACACGGAAAGCACACATATACAGCCATACAGTCAAAATGCACATTTAGCAACCAAAACAAAAGCAACGACGACGCAGAGTTACTACCGACTACGCGCACACACGGCAACACTTATACAGTTCTACTTTACAGACGGCGCCAACACACATCTACTCAAAAGCAAAGGAAAGAAGCCACCCTCGTAGACAAGGGGGCAGACGGGCCTGTAGGCCAATTGTGCGCGTGACCTGGAGGAGCGGCCAGGTCCGTGAGACCGGGGGTGTCCTACCCGCGTCCTCGTGACTCGTTGGCGGACGAGCCACAGATGTGGCCGCGTGGTTGTGCCCCGACTCTGCTCCTTGGCAGGTTTAGTTGGCACGACGTTTGGAGTGGGGTGGGAACGGGGCCCCCTTTTTGCACTATCTCAGCGCGGGGGAAAGGGGGAATTGTTGATGCCCTGGGGGAGGAGAATAGCTGGCTGGCTTGGGTCCCGCGACGAGCGATCCCACACCGTGACCTCGTCGCCGACCGCCGTCCTCGCCTCGGACCCGAGCTCCTTTGCCTCTTCCCGCAACTCTTCTCAGCCGACTCCAGAACCCAACTCGATGACACACCGATGACGTCGCCACCCGACTCGACTGACCTCATTCGCCTTGCGCTCGCCTTCTTATAGGCCGGCAGGAACAGCTAATATGCAATTATCCGGATCAGAATGACCCCGGGGGCGGAGCCACGCTCGCCCATTGGTCAGAGGAAAGGGGGCGTGAATCTCCCCGATCCTAGAATTTGCATATATCGATTTCACACAGACGCGCCTGGAGGCGGAGCCAACCCGCCCCGCACTTGCTTATTGGACGGAGGAAAAGTGGGCGTGTAGCGTTCTTGATCCAAATTCTCCCTCGGAAAGGCCGCTATTTGCGCTCGCGGCTCGGTGCGTTCGGCACCAATCGCCGAACGGGCCCGAGACAGCCTGACGCTCAGTGTTCACAGGTGGTGTGGGAATGGCCGTAGGAGAGAGGTGAAGGTGGTGGAGGGTTTTCGGTGGTGGTTGATGGTTATGGTGCCGTTGGGAATGGCGGTGATGCGATGTTTGCGGGATCGAGTTGTGAAGGTAAAGGTCGTGGCTGTTGGCGTTGTTGTTGTTGTGTGAGGGTTGGAGTGTGGTTGTAGTTGGTGACGATGGCTGGCGTGGTGGTTAAGGTGGTTGTTGTGTGATGGCGGTTGAGACGTGGTTGGTTCAAACAGAACAGAAAAGATAAAACAGATATAGATAGATATAAAGATAGAACAGATAAACGGATAAAAACAGATAAATAAAGATAGAACAGAAAAACGGCTATCTCAAATTGTCGCAGCCCGGATGAATCACATAAATTCCCTCTATACAACGGGTTTAGGCTAACTACACATGTACTTAGAGATATCTCACCTACGGGCCCTGAATGGTGGTTTGCGAATTTCCACAGTCGTAACAATATGAAAGGAAATATATTTTTCTCAATCTGTGTGATGTAAGAAAGATATGCCTCCAAGCTGTCGAGCATGGGTTTGAATCTCGGCCCAGATATAAACTGTCATCCCAGTGTTTCACAGGCAGGATGATTCATCAATGTGTGTGCCATCCATCAGATGGACGTTAAACTGGGCATCCCATCTGCTGGCATTAGTTGGTGGATGTTAAAGATCCTGCGGTGTTCTTCGTGAAGAGTAGGCAGCACTTGGGCCAAATTCCCAACTCCTGTATAAACTTAGTCGACGGTCAGGCCAGTTGTGCCAAGCTTTTCCTGGCCAACCTCACAAGAACGTGGGAATAATTGCGACCATTAAAGAATAAAAAGAAGAAAGATGTGGTTCTATTGTGACACTAAGATTAAGGACTGCAGACAAAGGAATGGTGTGGTGATCGCCAAGTTTCACCATCTGAGGCTGGTTTTTTTAATTTTTATTTTATATTTTCCTTCCCCTTTTGAGAACAGATAAGGGGCCAATGAACAGAATCTTGGTCTTAACAGCATTGAGTTGAGAAAATTCCTTCATATCCCATGTTGGAAGTTTGAGGAAGCAGGAAAGTCAGAGTTGTGGAAGAGAGCAAATAATCAGATTCAATAGTCAGGATGATCTTGGTATCATATGCTTAGCAATGGAAACTGTTGTTGAAATTACACAAGTCATACTTGGGGGTGTGACAGATTGAAGATGACCAGGTTGTTGTTAATTAGCACTGGTCAGTTCTGTTCGAACAGGCCTGTTGCATGGACATAACGGATCGATCTCCCGGCAGCGACTCAGAAATCCCTCACATCCAACATGTGCAAGTGATATGTTATGTGCATTGTGTGAACATCGGCTGCTCGGTCCTGGAGCATTATAATTGTAATTGATCCTTGGTCAGCTTTATATAGGATGTCATGAGTGACCTTCACATGAATGGTCTCTGTGTTTTGCCGCTGTTTAAAACTGGGCAGTAAAAGTTGTAAAACGGAGTGTAGATGTAAGTATTCCAAGAGGTCATTGATAAGACGACATCCAGTATTTGTTAAAATCATGGACACTTGTTCAAAGGGTTTGCTGAATCGCTCAACCCGCGGTTTCAGTTTTATGGTGGCCTTTACATGGATTCTCGTGTCCATGTGAGATTTTTTTTTGGATTCAAAGTCGAGGCTCTTGGAGGAACTAGAATATAGAATGGACCAGGATGTAACAGTAGAAAGAGGTGTGGTGGGGAAGAGGTGGCACACCAACAGCAGGGATGAAGGACAAAATAGAGGGAGACTTGGCCAAATAAGGCATGAGGGGGTGGGGGCGGATGCATGCGGTGGACAAGATGTATACAGAAGCAAACTATTAGGAAGGAAAGACTGGAGATTTGGAAAGAGGTGGGCTTTGGGGAGGGTTAATAGGGGTAGAAGAATGTGCTGATGCTTGTTACATTGTGGGGAACACATGAAAGGGTAGAACCAATGCAGACAGTTTGGATATTGATGGAAGGAACCCAATATTTCTATTTTGTTGGCTATCACTCATTGGTTCTTTGTGTAGTTATTGCCTGGAATTTTACAGGGAATGAATGTTTTTTTTTGCAGGATGGTAAATGATGAAGAGCAATCCAAGAAGATTAAACGGAGTGTCGAAGAGGTAACAACAATGTTATGATTTCACTTTGTCACGCTTTATATGGTTTATAAAATGTTTTGGGATGTTTGCAGGTATGTCGGTAAGGGAATATTATTTTATATAGTCATTAATTTTTTATATATTTCTATTTTTTTTTTAAAGCATCTGAACGATCTATAATTATGGGTGTATAGGGGAGGACTTCAATTTTCAGGTATTATTTAGTTATGGTTCTCTTTCAAGAGCACTCTGGTGTCATTGACATGTGACATCAGCAGCACTGCCCCATTGTCGGTCCATTACCTTTTCACCCTCGGGTCACATTATTTTGTTTTTTAGATTTTGTAGATCAAGCAAAGAAAAACAGAAAAAGAAAACGCTTTTTAATTTTTTTTAATATGCAAGATTGAAATTGAGACTCGTGGAAGAGTGAGGAGACCGAGCGTAAAAGAGCAACAAACTGAAATTGGGGCAATGCTGAAACGAGCAAGTGAAATTATTGCGTTAGAAAAAGTTAATGGGGGTAATAAAGATCATGGGTCAGAATTGGGGATGATAAAGAGAAGGTTCTGCACTGTTTGCTTGAAGTCTTGATGGGAAGAATGAGACAGAAAAGCCTCTAGAAAGTGGAGCATATTATAGTTGAGATGTGCAGTCAGCCTGGATTTTGATTTATCAGGGGAGGGGGAAGTGCTAGTGTATGGAGGACAGAGAGCAGAGGGACCAATTTTGGAGAATAGACAGTAGAAAATAGAGACCATCAATTTACCTGCAATGTGAGAGCAACAGACCTTGTGTTTCGGCCTCATAGGAGATTCCAATCATTTTGAGAGCTTTAGATTTCATAGAATCCAGGAGAGAGAGAAGTGATGCTGGGGTACCAGTCGATTGTGGAGAACAGTATTCCACTGAGCTGCGGACAAAGGCCTTATTGACTGAGCAGCTCTGATTTCCCAAGGAAAGATTGGGATCAATGCAGGATGCCCAGGCTTCTGCTGGCCTTAGCTGGCTACACACAGACTGAAAGACCAAACCTCTTCCATTGGATGACCAAGAAATTAAATAGGTGGGTTCGTTTGTTTGATCCTTCCAGAGCAATAGGGTGAGATTGTGGGATTTGCCAGGATTGAAGGACATATTCTATTTATCAGACCAAAGTTTAATCTTAGTGAGGAGAGACGCAGAAAAAAAGAGACAGAGACACGGCTGTTGTCTTCCCAGCAGAGGGACGGGTACTGTGCAAAAAAAAATGTGTAGGAGTCTACAAAAAGAAAGGGCATTTTCCAGAGCATCAGCGAGGTCATTTATATTGATAAGGAACAAGACTCAGCTGAAAGACTGAACTCCAGCCTCCAATGGGAAAGGACATCCATTGATGGCAACACGTTGACTGCTTGAGTGAAGAAAGTCACAAATCCAGAAATGAATGCCACCTTGTATGCCTCAGGCAGAGAGCTTGGCAAGCAAAGCAAGATGCTAGTCTGTGTTTAATGCCATAGATATGTCCAGCGAGGTGATCCTAACCTCTTGTTTGAGATTGTGGGCCTCAACCATGTTGAAGATCTGGTGAGAATTGCCCAAATGCAGAGGAATATGTATGAACAAACCGGATGAAAAGAAATGTCATCCGAACAATAATTCATGTTGATAAATACACTTGAAACAATATATAGGTGTGGAATTGTCATCAGTGTAGATAATAGTAAATATATGTGAAGTCCCAGATTAATTGTACCATACAGTCCATGCTACAACGTAGAGTATACAACCAAGTCAGTTCGTGTGGCTTCAGTGTCATTTGCATGTGAAAGGGTGTACACTTTCTGATCGTAGCTGCAAGATTCTAACTTCTCGGCCACTCTTGCAAGGAGATTGCAGCGAGATGGTAAGTTGAACCACCGAGGCCATGACACAGCAATGGCTTGCGACACTTTACTCCGACCTCTTCGACCAAATATTTCAATGTGCCGGTGATGATGACTCGCCTTTGCATGAAATATACCATGGGATATTTATGGACTACGAATGACCAATGCTGGCAGAGGGTTCTCCAGCTGGATGTCCATCTGAGGGATGGTGCGCTGTGACACAATATCCTGCCTGTAAAAGACTGATCGGATGGGTATTTATTTTAATACCATTCATCAACCACCAGTGCTGGCAGACAGGTCTTTTGGCTTAACATTGATGACTTGCCCTGCATGCGAACCGCCGGGATCGCAGTTTATAGCAGTGTTTGATTCGAACCCAGGGTAGACAGCTCAGAGGTGAGTGCGCATATCTCTCGGCTATCCTGCCAGCCCTCCATGATATGTTTTCTTAAAATCCCTTTAAATGGGGCAATAAAAGACCTACATTCCTCCAAGCATCCCAAAACAGTTCATCGATACATTAAGACCTCGTCACAGTCTCCGTGGGTTGTGTGTGTGTGTGTGTATATTTTACAGGTTATTGCTCCACTTTGGGATAAAATCCATGAACTGGAACTTGGGTAAGGTTCTACAACAACTGCAAGAAGGTTGTGCAACATCAATGGCTTTCCAGATTGATAAATTTTTATCTTTGGTATTAAAAATTTTTTAACCACCAGCCAATCTTCCTCACATCAATTTCTATGTTATTTAAGCATGTTTGTTCGATATTGCATTCTAATTTCTCAACCCTCTTTGTCTCTTCATTTTTCCTGCTGCCACCAACCCGTTGTGTGCTCTTTTGTTTCATAGTACTGGCCCAAAATATCCTCCTGTGAAGTTTCTTTCAGAGAAGGACCGTAAGCGTATCCTGGTACGGAGTCCAAATGCATTTTTAGAGCCAATTCCATGGCCTATCATGAATTGAACTTGGATTGATTAATTTTGCAACAGTGATTCAGTTAGCGTCGTCCATGTCGTTTTGTTTTTTTTTTCCCCATTTTTCCCCCTTAAAACAACAAAGTTATTTTAATCGTTCATTTTTAAGGATGGGAATGGTTGATGTTCGTTCCTGACCGACCCCCAGCTTTTTTGTTGTTTTTTTTCTTTTTGTGATACTTTCCCTAACCAAGACGCTACAAACAAAATCGTCACTTGACATCTGTGTGGGGTATCTGTGACACTTTTCGTAAAAGACCGGTCAGGCTGTGAGCTCGCACTTCAATCTCCTTTAGTTTAATAAACATTTTGTACATAATTCATTTTATAGGTACAGTCCAGTGTTCTAAAGGTTTGATACATGGCGTACGATGTGGTTGAGTGGTTAATGACTTGTTTTGATATTACGGAATAGTTGAAGTCCACTGACTGGAGTGCATTCAATTGCCGGCGCCTCTCATTCTTACCAACCCGCACTTGGCAAGAGTGGAAAGGTATGCCGAATGCCTCTCGGTGTGAGTTGAGGGAGTTCTTTGTCCTGTAGTGGACTCTCATAGGCTGATTTACAGTCATAGGTAACATGGTGTGGTGTATGTGGGGAGGATGGAGGGGGGAGAAAAATAAATGGAGACAGTGTGATTTCTGTTGCTTTCTGGGCCACGTTATTTTTTGTGATGATGGTACTTTCAGTTAAATGATGCAAGGGGGAGTGATTTGCCATTCAGGTGATTAATAAGAGAGATGAAAAAGGGAGGGTGTTGGATGTGGGTGGAGACATGATGGCAAGAGGGAGGAGGAGCTTGTGGGGCCAGTTTATTGTAGTTGTCCATAGTCCACACATTTTCTTGATTTTGTATTTGTGTTACATTTGCTTTGTATGCATGTCTGTCTCGGGTGCTTTGCCTGAAGCTGCCAAATGCATTATCATGATGAGGATTATACTGGGTGGTTTGCCTTCTGCCTTTGCAGATGTAATTGGGGAAGAAATTTGTAATCTGTTAAGGGTGTCGGAGAAAACTTATCTCTTCTTCCTCGAAAGACACCAAGGGAGATTTATTATGTACCAACAACCAGTGCTGGCAGATTGGTGTCTGGAGGGGCAGTGCACTTTGTGTTGCAACGCCCTGCCTGCGAAGCACCAATCGGACCATTTGTAGTTGGGCCAGGAATTTGAATCCATGTATATGCCTGCAAGATTTATAAATTTCAGATGTTTGTCATTGCTGTACAAAATTTTAAAGTGCACATGAGGGTCAATACAAAAGTAATGCCTCTTATTTTTCAGTTCATAACCAAAGCATCGTCGGAAAGCTATGTGAGATCACAATGAAAGGTTTGTTCTTTCTGCCCATTTTCAGTTAGTGGCCCTGTGATTGGTCACATGACAAGCTTTCAAAATGGCTGGCCCCTCAAGATGTGCATATGAAGCAGAGAATGATTATTGAATTTATTAGTGTGGAAGAGGTTCCTCCAGTGGATATTCATAGGCATTTAAAGAATGTGTGCGACGACTCCACCATTGGATGTGAGCACCGTTCGCCATTGACCAAAGTGTTTCAAGAGCTGGTAAACCGATATGGACAAGCCTCAAAGTGGTCGACCTATAACCGCATTGACACCGGAAAACAAGTCTGATTGATTTACTCGGTAAAGTGCATTGCAGTTGATGGAGGACTATGTGGGGAAAAAACAACTTCATATTTACCGCATATGTATGCATATTTGCTGTAATTTTCATTGTAATTGTAATTGTATTTTGTAAGAAATAAAATAAGTGGCATTACTTTTGTACCGACCCTTGTGTGTGTTTCAAAAGTTAGTTTACTGTGAATATATAATGTCACACACACATACAAAGATTGAGGCTCATTGAGGAGGTAATGTACTGACAGTGGTACCTCAGTCGGACATGATAAGCAAGGGAAATGAACAAAGCAAATAGGAAGTGTAAATTTAGGCAAAATGGGCATTTCAAGCTTTACGACAAATGTCCCACTGGTTTTGCAATAACTGGTTGCGAGTTCACCATGAAGGATTAAATTCTAGTTGATGTTAGAATATGGTCACAGTCAAAGTGGCAGGTCAAATTTTGGAAATATGTGACTTTAAAAGTCTACAAGTAAATCTATTGAATGAACATTGACAAAACATGCTGGACATGTCGACCTTGAAACATAGACATCACGCCAGAGGATATTTTTGGTGAATTTGTGTTAAAATTGACCATCTCGGTTGCAGATTAAAATATCCCATATTGCTTATTATGAAATTTTTGCATTGCACGGACGCGCGCGTTGGCTGGTCTTGGACTCGGACCAAGTGGTATGGGTCGTTTGGGTTATTTGGGCTGCAACAAATGTTATCTCACACCAGTCTAAGTACGGTATGTATGTATCTGCACATGTTAGTTTATTTGTTTTCACCAAAAAGGGTCTTTAAAATAAGTGTTTGACAATGGTATCCAGCATTGCAGAGTTGGGGGTTCGAACTATGAAGATCACATTATTATTATTATTATTATTATTATTAGAAGCACCCGCCTCCTATGGGAGCTGCAAGAGGGGGTTGTCATGTTATTATTTATCCCATAGCAGAGTACCCACCTTATGGGGGATTTTGTTCCAAGAGCATGCAGCATGTTCTTCTGACGCATCCCTTTATTTGGGCAGTGTATAAGCAACAGACCACTGCCTCGATCGCTCCCGAAAATTAAATTAATCCAGTTATGTATATAAAGCGAAAACATGCGTACTGCTTATGTGCACATATAATACATTGTGGTTGTGTATAGCTCGGATAATTCCAATTGCACCCACCCTCCCCCTAAAGGAAGAAAATGTCAAGGTGGGCTCAAATAATTATTTTCAAAACTTGATGGAATCAAATGAAACTTGCACACGCACAACTTCAGGGTGCCTCCATTAATCCCTGACAGTTTCAGCTTCCTTGGTGAAAATCCTCTCAGAGGAGTAGATGATGTACATACGTACATATGCTTGCTCCATTCTACAATACTGTACATACAGTAGATTATTATTATTATCATCATAGTTGCAGCTTCCTGATTTGTTACAATAGCTTGTTTACTGTTCAATTGTTCGTTTATATTCCCACGGCTATTTATTTGTCGTTGATTGACAACAGTATTTGAGTCTTTCATTGTTTGGCGATTTGAGTAGTGATGCAGGGCAAAGGCATTGTTTTTGAAGTTTGTAGAGAATAAGGGAAGCCTGAAATGAGAGGAATGGGATCCATTTTGACTTGCTGAATGATTGTGTGTGCGTGCACAAAATGTGAAGATTGTGAAGGATTGAGAGGTCTTGTTGTCGAGGGAATGGTGAAAGTTGCTTTTCAGATGAGAGATGGCTGTGAGCACGCATGCCAGGTTATCGTTAACATCGGCAGTAGTTTCATCTCCCCTCTCACTGCTTCGTCACCAAACTTCCTTGACATACTTAACAGTCTTACAATTCTGCTTCTGCTTTAAATTTGCTTGTGACTCCTTTTATTCTATCCTGCTGGTCTAGTGTAGACTTTTTGCTCAAATTGTTCGCCCTGACATTCTGGTGGTGTGGAGCTTCAATACCAACTTGTGGGATTATTGTTGCCTCGTTTATTCTGTTTGTCATGGGGTAGTAGTAGTAGTAGTAGTAGTAGTAGTAGTGGTGGTGGTGGTGTCATCTGGTCCTATCAAAATCTCATTCCATCCCATCACTCATCCTTTAAAAATAAGAAATAAAAAATTATGGGGAGTTAGCCAATCACAAGGCCTGAAGGCCATTTAAAGGTGGGGGGTTCAAAAAAAAAATTTGTTTCCAGTAATCTCAGGCTCATGGAGGAGCTTCTCCATGTATCATGTGCAGGAAAAATAACATTAGGAGATATCTGTGTATTCTTACATGAATTAATAGTAGATTGGACTTTGAACCAGACTTGGTGGTGTAATGGTTAGAGTGTCCACGATGAGTCTGGGAGGTCGGTGGTTAAAACCCCGGCTGAGTCGAACCAAAGAGTCCAAAAAACATTGTGCAAGCTTTGATAGGCCTAATGGCCTCCTCGTGCTTTAGGTTACTTGTCGAGGAGCTCTAAATTAAATTAGTTAGCGATGGATTAACATGATGTGCCTGGAATTTGAACCTGGGTTCCCTGCATGAGCCAAAGGTTCAGATGGGAAGACTGGCAACCCAACTCATCCATTCACGTGCAATGTCTTTGGCTCCCTGATCCCCTTTGATCGTGTGTCTGTGAACCTGCTGCCCTTGTTTAAGTTCTCCCTTATAGACCTGGTCTTCTGTATTAAATAAATTGTGTCATTGCGATTCCACCAACAAATCGTTTGCCTGAGTTGACTGAGGTACTGCTTTTTTGGGGTTTTCGTTCCAAGGAGATGACCCTTGCTCCTTTTCTCTTAACCACCCATGGCCTGATCCAACGTCGCACACTGTACGTGCGAATGCATTGTCAGCTCTGAATTGCGATCTAAAAGGAGAAAGTGACCGAGCTGTATAAGTGGAATTTTATTTTAAGACATGGGTGTGGATTCATTTGAATCCGACAATTGAATAAGGGGCGGTGTGTGAGATGTGGCACGTTTGGTGGTGCCACCGTTAGGAGAAAATTGCAAGACATGGGGCAGCAAGTAACGAGACGTCGAACCGGTACGATGTTCGAAGGTTCACAAGCGTAGGACACGCAAAGCAATTCTCTCCCATCGCAGGGAAGAATGTGATTGGCTGGAAACCTCATTGTGTGAGATGAACATCTATGCCTAAGTTTTACTCGTCAGGAAAGTTCGATCATCATTGGGAGGGAGAGAAACCTTTTTTTTTGTTTTGACTTCTTAAGCATGGAAATGTGTACATCCCTTGGTCTGTAGTTGCTTGTGTTGGAACGCTAACCTTGGAGCATGTATGATGTATGCTAAAGCACATGCTACTGCTCAGAGCTGTCGCGACGTCATATTGGACAAGGTGCGAGAGCAGGGAATAACGTCCAGCTTTCTCGGCTTCTTCATCGATCTTGTTGGCGACGCCCTCGATCGCTACTTTTTTCTCTGCTTGTTCCCACCTGGTGTCCTTGTCCATTTCTAGATAACAGGTGGTGCTGGATTTGTAGGTTCTCACCTAGCAGACAAGCTCATGATGGATGGGTACGAGGTGACTGTGGTGGACAACTTCTTCACGGGACGACGACGCAATGTGGACCACTGGCTCGGCCACGGAAACTTTGAGCTGATCAACCATGACGTGGTCGAACCGCTTTTCATTGAAGGTGTGACCAAACGATAGCTGGAGAGTGTGCCTATGGTTTTAACACGTTTTGCCTGGAATCTTCTTCAGTGTTTGCACCTGAAATGACTCTCGTATCTACTCGTATACGGCTTTTGTAAGGTTCACAACCTTCTGGGGTTTGAATTTTAAATTTGTTTTTGTTTTTTTTTTTGCATGTTTTACTTTTTACCTTAGTGGATCAGATCTACCACTTAGCCTCTCCTGCTTCGCCGCCAAACTACATGTACAACCCAATCAAAACACTCAAAACCAACACCATTGGCACCCTAAACATGCTGGGTGAGTTGTGCCTCAAACTTGGGTGGGGGTGCAATTTGATCCAAGGTTTCGGCCTATCGCTCTCGTTTAACTGATTTGATGCCTCCAATTGTTTGTCCAGGTCTTGCGAAGAGAGTCGGAGCGAGGCTGCTGTTTGCTTCCACATCGGAGGTTTACGGTGGTATGTACAATCGTACCAGGTCGTTTCCTGAAATTGAAGGGCAAATGAACTTTGTTAAACTTGAAATGTTTTGTCTTATTGCACTTTGGTTGTCGTCGGTATCGTCGTCGTACCAAACTCCTTTGCAGAGTATTGGTGCTGACAAAGCACTTCCTGGGGAAGGGATAGGGTTAGGGTTGTGTTGAGCAGTTTGGTTGTGCTCGGCTCTTTGCCATTGCTTTCCTCGGAGTTGTCAATCAGGGCAGATGGGTCCTCCACCTTGATGTTCATCCAATGGATGGCATGCACATTGATGTCTTACCTTACCTTGTGTGCGGGCAGAACTCCAGGGTGACAGTTTACAGCTGAGCCAAGATTCTAAACCCAGGCTAGACAGCTCTGAGGCGAGTATGCTTCCCTCGAGGACATTAGGCTACCCTCCCAGCCCAAACCGTGTTTGGAGAATGCAATGGGATTGCCACACACTGGCTGTGATTTTTTATTTTTTTTTTTTTTTTGTGGATTAAGGATGCTTGTGCAGTTGTGATTGGAAAATTGCATCCTGTGACTCAGGGGAAGAAAACAACTTTTGTGTGTGTGAACATTTTGTGAACTCATAATCAGAGAAATGAGTGCATTTGACAAAGTGAGTGATGCCATTACTTTTCAAACCCTTTTATCATTGCCTGCTGCTCCGTTCCTATTTCCATGAACGGTGCTGAGTGGGCTTGCACCACGCGCATTGCAAGTGTCTGGACTGCAGGATGAGCAAATGGAACCATTCGTCATTGAAACTGATGTGTGGTTATTTCGTCACTGTTGTAGACCTACTTCACAAGAACCTCTCAGACCAAAGACTAGTTTGTCATCGTCGGAGCAAGTCCAAAAAAGCTTTGATCTCACGTACGAGCCCGTACATGACACTACATTGACTTGGTTGTCTTTGGAATACCTAATCATGTCGTGCCACATTGCCTTTTCCTGCCCATGCACACGGATCAAACGTCGTCTGCCTGCTCACCGGAACAGCTGGCTCACAATTGGTCTGCAATGCAAATGGTTCCACCGGAGCTTGGAAAACAGACGAAAACAAAATTGCATCCAAGTGGATCCGATCCAGGCCTAGCTGAACCACAGGTGGTAAAACGATGTTTGTTTGGAGACTAGAAAACAGGTTGGATCTCTGCAACTACCCCAACCACAACCCTCATGCAGTTGTTAGGGCGACTGGCTTAGGATCCTGGGGTTCTGAGTTTGAGCCTCGTTGGCTTCTGAATTAACACCAGGTGGGGTTGACTCAGCCTGTCATTCTTCCGAGGTCGGTGAAATGAGTACCAGTGTACTGGTAGAGGGACACAGCATCAGCGGCACAGCCACGATTCCAAGAAATGATAGCTACCTGGCAGCCAAGCTGCCATACGCAAGAACAGAACAGAATGCAAACAAGAAGTTTGTATCTAGTGATTAGTTCTCTCCTAAGTTTGTTCATTGTGACAATCGAAGTGAAAATTCAACTCGAACTGTGGCTTAAGCAGAATCTTATAAAATGCAAGCACAGTGTCAATGTTTTGTTCGGCCACAGTTGGGATAGTCTTTGCTTCTCGTAATCTTCTTGTTTAGGTTAAGGATACAAAGGAAAAGCTTGATTTACAAAGCACCAATTCCACATTTTGTGAGATACCAGAAGCTGAGCTCTGTTTGATGGTAGTCGATGAATGTTAGCAAAATATTCTTCAAAACCTTGTACGTGCTGTGACGTTTTGTCCAGGGAAACTGGGTTTGTTTCACAACCAAGCTGTCCGGCATTCGCACTGTCAGACAATATAATGGAGATATCTCGCTTTGGTGTCACTCTTCAAATGCAATTCACAAGATTCAGCGTACAGCGGGTTGGCTGATTCCACAGTTGGCATGGTTCGGTTGTGAAGAAATCATTTTAAAATATGCACTTCTTTGATGAGGTTTGGGGGGGGTTATGGTTTTTCCAGCCTAATTGCACAACTCGACTCCTTTCTTCAACAAAGAGACAAAATAAGTTGACTGAATGCCAAATGAATGAATGACAAAGAAGAGGACGTCAGACATGCACAGTAAACCGTAAGAGAGCTGGTATAGGGGAGGGTTAATGGGGGTACAAATGATATGTGGGGTCGACGGTAGTGGGCAGCACGACATTGCCAGTGCTGTGAAGCACTGGAGATGAGAGTTGGGATGACTGAGTGGAGATGAGGGGAATACATACCTTTTGGAATCCTGGTGAAGCTCATGTCATATCGCCATTAATGATATCACACACGACGTCAGATTGTGTCCCATATTTGCCTGAACAGCTCGGCACATTCCTTCTTCCCTAAATGATTGCTCGATTTATTTTGGCAACAGTTGCAAATGTTGGAAAAGTTTTCTAAAATAGGTCAAGGTTAAAAGTCCAGGTCCCAACTGGAAAGGCACAGATTGGCCAAAGAGTTTGCAATCAAGATCATTATTGATCCCCCGGGACGGATCAAACAAACCTTCATTTCGTTGATGTGTGGCATTTGCTCGTTTACAGTATTTTCGAGTTAAGCATTCGTCTTGGAGTCTGGTCCCGTTTGTGCATGTTGGTATTCACAGTTTGTAATTTTGAGTATTTGGTTTTTGAGGAACTAAAAATCTTATTTGCCTTTTACCCCAAGGCTAGCAAAGTGTCTTTTTGCTTTTTTAAACACTGACATTGTCATGTCTTTCCTCTTTATTCTCTTCCCTCCCCTTACAATCCTGGACAATACCCAGACCCTGAGCAACACCCTCAGCCAGAGAGTTACTGGGGCAATGTCAACCCGATTGGACCACGGGCATGCTATGATGAAGGCAAGAGGGTTGCTGAGACGATGTGCTATGCCTACCAAAAGCAGGTCAGTTCCATGCCTTTAAAACCCTCGAAAACTGAAATGCACTTTATTTCGTTACGTATGAACTTTGACCCAGCTGTGCATGCAATCAGCCATCAACCTGATGGATCCAATGCTTCCTTTCCTCAGTTGCTGCGACCATTAATGTGAATCATTTTTCTGCACACACTCTGCAAATTCTAATTGTAATGTCGAACTGGAATTTAACTCTCGACACCAGGAGGGGGTGGATGTGCGCGTGGCTCGTATCTTCAACACGTTTGGGCCAAGGATGCACATGGACGATGGCCGTGTCGTCAGCAACTTTATTCTGCAAGCTCTGCAGGGGCAGCCCCTCACTGTGCGTACACTTGGGGATGGGAATTGTTTGAGGTTTCAGAGATGGGAGGATGTTGTTGCATAACGAGGGGTGTGTGAAAGAGCTTGGAGCATTGGTGAGGTCAAGGAATTTTTAAGCACTACAAGGAAAGCTGAGGCTGGAGAAACATTTTGAGACGCCTAAGATGAGATGACATCGAGTAGCGAAGTGTTCTTTGTAAAGGACATTTTCACAAAAGCGGGTCAGGTAACGGTAAAGACTGTGCGAGAATTTTTATCAAGCATATATTGCCCAGTCAGTGCAGAGGCCTTAAGCCAAAAAAAAAAAATGTTGCATTGGCATAACGGGTCACTGAAAAATAGGGTAGGTCGGTCGGGATCTTTTTTTTTTTTTTTTTCCTAATAAATCCCTCCCAAAATCTCCCCCGGCTCGAGTACCACCCTTTTTGTCGGCGGGTTCTGTCCGAAACACTTCCGGGTTTTTGCGATCGCGATCGCAATCAACAAGATACTTGAAATCGATAGCAAAAAATCAAAAAAAAAAACGTAGGGTCGGCGGAATTTTTAGGGTCGGGCGGGTTACGCCAATGCAACATTTTTTTTTTTTTTGGCCTTATGGTGAAGTTTACTCCCGTTTTCCGCTACTCCGAAAAAAATTATTGCTTCACAATATCAAAAACAGTGTTGCATGCAATCAACTTCGAAGTGTCATATTTTCCATTCCGTTACCTATCCAAAGTGAGACTTGGCTATTTTGGAACATCGTAGCATTCTAATCACATGGCAATATGACTTGAAATATATATATATATATATATATATATATATATATATATATATATATATATATATATATATATATATATATATGTAGTATCATTGCTTCCACTATGCAGAAAGCAGTAGTT
Source organism: Eptatretus burgeri (assembly GCF_056783735.1). Lineage (NCBI taxonomy): Eukaryota > Metazoa > Chordata > Myxini > Myxiniformes > Myxinidae > Eptatretus > Eptatretus burgeri. The sequence continues at coordinate 2,939,769 of NC_140970.1, read as the reverse complement.
TCGTCACCTCGGACGCTCAAGGTAATTGAGAGAATCAAAAAAAAATTGAAACATTCGTCGTTTCAATTTCTTTACCGTTTACAGTCTTCCAGTAATTTCAGTTCGGAGTTCTAATACCAGGAGTCGCCACAAGCAATCACGTGACAAAGTTTTCTGCCGCCATTTTATAACCGAAATTAAAACGGTTAGAAGTGACAAATCGACAGTATCATAAGGTAAAGCTATGTCACACATATTGAACTTCTTTACCGTTACCGCCATATATTGCTCCATGTCTTGGCTGTTGTGTGAGCTTTGACATAAGTCTTTAGCAAGTGATATATGGTCCAGTTTCCCTGAATCCGAAGTCCGTTTTTTCTTTGGATCAAGAAAAAAAATCTGGCTTGATGTTCTTTACCGTTACCATTTTGGCTCTTCTCCGTTACCTGTGTAACGACCGTTACCTGTTGTAAAGAAACGATCGGGCTGCCATTTCTCGAACTACTCTCGATCCTGCGTTGCTGACACCATTTGAACATTTTTCTAGGCCTTAAGGGGTTCAAGCACTATTTCGAGAATATCAAAGAAGATTTTTTGAGTTTGTTCTTTACCGTCACTTAACCGCTTTTGTGAAAATGTCACGTAACCTTTTATCATCCTAAGTACAGCCTGAAAGCAAAAATACTTCTGAGAGCAGCTAAAAACATAACTGTTTGCACTTTTATAAGTTTGTAAAAAAAACAAAAAACATCTGCTGGAACCTGTCTGCATTGATTTTGTTTTTAAGAAAGAGCAATTTGTGTAATTAGCCACAAAAGAGGAAACACACACTCATATTTTTTTTTTGTTATAAGCCTGAAATGCGTGTTCCTTAATCTCTCTTGTGAGACATGATCCACAGTTCCTGCTCTGAAGATTTCCCTTTTCCTCATCATAACTGTAACCTTCTGTCTGCACATCTCCAGGTCTATGGCTCTGGGTCACACACTCGTTCCTTTCAGTATGTGAGGTAAGCGCTTTCCTCCCCCCATCCCCCAAACCGAACCATTCTGACAAAACCGACATTCATAACACCCAACTGCTGTTGCTTTGCTTTGCATCCTGCACCCATTGATACGCACACTCAATTTGGTGTGTCTGGTGTTCACCCAGTGACCTTGTTAATGGATTGGTGGCGCTGATGAATAGCAATGTAAGCAGCCCTGTGAATCTGGTACGTGGCACCCTGTCCTATTGCACGTATTCTCCCGTGTAGTCGGTGTGATGGAAAGCGATGCTGGGCTCAAGCACGTTAAAGTGTATCATTTCAGAACCTTGTGTGTCATCATGGCAAAGCTGCATCAATGATGCCTCATGATGTCATTGTGATTTGCTAAATTCTGATTCATTTATTCTTGAGGCACGGCCTGTGTCATGGGGGTCCATTGGATGAGGGTGTGACGAGTATAGCATGATCCCAAAGACCATTTTTTACAATAATGACGCAAAGCTCCATTAGTTTGTGTATGAGCTCCATTATGAGCTCCACAAAGCTCCATTAGAAACCTCGTTTCCATGCATCACTCAACCCGGGTTGAAAACCGTGCTGACCCCCAGACTGCATTTCCATGTCATTTAGCTATCCCAGTTTTGACTGTGAAAGTGAGCTCGCCTGCACTCCACCCTGACCTTTTTCCAAAACATGCATACACGTGGGATGGAGGCAGGTCAAACAGGTGATTGGTCGGTCTACATGCACTGTGAATTGAACCAACAGGGTGGAAGCCATTTTTTTTGAATAAGATCTCATTTCTCCTTTGGCACCTTTTGAAAGTACTGAGGAGGCAGGAAAGAAGGGAGAGGTTGCAAAAGATTAAGATGAGCTTATCATGACGATACACGTTCAAGGTCTGGAATTGCTCATAGATGGAACATTTATCTCGGGCCTAGCAGCCGACCTAAGACCATAGACTCGACTAGCAAAGCCCAGGTGGGTTTGTCTGACGTGTGCTGCGATGCCTGAGAGAGTGCCTGTGTCTGTGAGCAGTATGTAACTTGAATGTGTTACTCTTCTTCGCTGTGAGCTCCCGTCTTAATATTTTGCCTACCTCTTTCCGTCTATTTACTTGATGCTTTTAAAAGGCAAAGATTACTCCTTGCTTGGTGAGAATGGCCGACATGCATCAAAAATGCCAACTGAAGGGAAACGAGAGTTTGTTTTCCCTCGGCTCTGATGATCATAAGCAGACTGCAGAAGAACCTGGGTTCGGCAGCACGGTTTCCAACCTGGGTTGAGCAGTGCATGGAAACAAAGTGGCGGTAGCATTCCTTGTTCTTACCATGGAGTCACCAGCTGGCCATAGCATATATGCACTGCTGACAAAACAAACGTGGATGGGAGGAAAAGGAAAGGCCTTCACAAATAAAAACGAGTATTTCTACAACTATGGAATCAGATTTATTTCCATTGTGGCCGGTTTTGGCACCATGTAAAATGGACCATGAGAGGTGCTGGATAGTCTCATTTAAAAACTCATGATTTTTAGCAGTTTAATTTTTTTTGAGATTTAGTATGAGCACAGAATTGAACAGATGTTTGCAAGACTAATTCTCATTTCCTACTCCTCACATTCTGGATATGTAATTGGTTTAAACACCAATTATACATTTCTTTCATACCTTTTACCAGGGAAATCCAGAAGAGCATTCCATCATGGAGTTTGCTACTATCATCCGTGACTTGGTTGGTAGGTTTGCAATCCACGAGCATTAAACGAACGTGGCAGTCGGTCCCGTCATAAATGTTAACACGTGGCCGGGCCTCATGATGCTAAATGAGAACTATTGAGGATTTGCAGTGAATGTGATATGAAAGTCAGGTTGGCTTGTAGTTTGTCTTGCATTTTGTTTTTGCTTTTAACATACTGTATGTGTGGGTGTAAGGTGGGTGGAAGTTGCTCAGCTGATAAAAGGAGAGGCATTTTAGCAGATAGAGAGGAGGTTTGTGATTGGAGAGAAGGAAAAGTTGGGTTGATTGACATGGGAGGGAAAGAAGGAACATGTGACAAAATAATGGGGGAGGGGGGAGTGAGGAAGGTAGGTAGGGAATCACAAATTCCAATTTATTTGCTTACTTGTGCAACACCTCTCATCCTAAAAGTTTACGGTACTTGGGAGTTTCCTTTGTGAATGTATTTTGTCTCATCGCTCCACCACAGGCAGCAAAAGCCGGATAGCAAACCTTCCTGAAGTTCCCGACGATCCACAGCGCCGGAACCCAGCGATAGAAAAGGCTGAAAGGCTACTGGGGTGGAGACCAGTGGTGAGAACAATGACCGAGTACCTTTTGTCTCAATTGACAAGTAATTGTTTTTGTTTTATCATCCTCGTGCCACTTGAAACATAAGCCTGCCGATATGCAGTCTTATTGGTTTGGGGTGACAATCTGGACTGGTCGCCACTCCGGTGCACTCACATACTCGAAAAAGTGTGCAGGAACTGGGAATTTGATCAGTGTACCAGTGATGGCTCGCTTATGATTCCCGAAAGGACACCACAAGATCTTTAACATCCACCAATTAATGCTGGCAGACGGGACACCCAGTTTAATGTCCTGATGGACAAGTACTGTCCTGCTTGTAAAACACCAGGATGACAGTTTATAGCTGGTTTGAGATTTAAACCGATCCAATAGAGCTCAGATGTGAGTGTGCGTACCTTGAGTAGTGGAGCAGCAGGGGCCAGAAAAGAGGCTTATTTTGTGAGATACCCACACCAGCAGTACCACATTTTCCAATGTGGTTATTATTGACCACCTACTATCCCTGTACATGAAAACCAATGATGCCAGTCTGGGAAATGGTGACATTCTGAGAAATAGGTCAATTAAGGTCGTTGACCCCTGAATTTGGCAATATTTACTAAAACTGATATAGTTTATATAATTTTCATGTTACAATACCTTGATATACATCAAACTGATCTGAAGACAATAGGCTATAATATGCAATTACAAAAAAAAACATGTGGCTGATAATTGTAAGTGCAGAACCAATTTTATTACAAATTTTGCCCCCAAAATCCAAATTTTCGCATTTTTCAAATACTTTTAGCATTACTCAGCACTTGCATAATTTAAAAGTATCAAATATTAAGCATTAAAAAGTTTATCTCGGGTCTGCTGCAATTATTCATATATAATATATTCTATTATCTTAAAGGTAAATCATATTTTCATCACATTTTGTCCAAGATGTCTGAAAATACCTGAAAATGGTATTATTCAATACTCATGGCAAATGACCATTAATTTCATATGAAATGTCTGAAATAATATATTGTTGTAAGGAATTATAATTGTTGATGAGTACATCAATAACACAAAGGGATAGATCCAGTCCAAGATGTCTGAAAATACCTGAAAATGGTATTATTCAATACTCATGGCAAATGACCATTAATTTCATATGAAATGTCTTTGAAAAAATATATTGTTGTAAGGAATTATAATTGTTGATAAGTATATCAATAACACACAGGGATAGATCCAGAATTTTTGGAAGGGGTGGGGGAGGGGGTTACAAATACCTTTGTACTAACACCCCCTTCCTCAATATCACTAAATACATATGCACTAAAAAAGTGCCACCCCTAAACCCTGAACCAACCTTAAAATAATGCCCCTGACAAAGAATATTGGATTATATAAGATGATCCCATATGCCACAATAATCCTGAGATGACCCCCACATTCCTGAGATGGTCCCCACATGTGGCACTGCTATAAATAGCACTCATTAGCCATGAGTTTACAATGTATATGAAATTAGGTCAGTCACACTTGAACAGATGTGATAGACTACACATACTGCAGCATGTTTTATGTGACACCCTCTTCTCCGTTAAAATGTAAGTATGAAAATATTTGTTTTTATTTTTTTTTTTAATTATGAATAGTCTTGTGATGAAGATATATTACCATGTAGCAAATTTTCTGCTGGAAAAACATGTGGTATACTGAATATTTTGCCTACAGGCTGTTGAGCTGGGGTTAAATAGTATTGTCATGAGAATGTGTCTAAAATGGAAGTCATTACTGCATAAATTTTATGTAAGGTACATGGTGTTGTGAAAAATAACCCCCCTAAAAGAATAAAGTCCTATGAATAGGGTTTATCCCAAGGTCTAAAATACTTATGAATTTACTTTGAATTATTTTCAATTTAGTGGATTAAATAGACTTATTCTGCCAAACTATTGGTGACCAATATTTTTATGCTTGCAGGCAGATCCACATTTTGTCTTAGTGTACTCAAGATTACTTCAACAGCACTGAACAGTCTATTATTACAATATGGATGCAGAATTTGACACTGCTCCCATTGCCAAGAAAGCTAAGGGAGAAGATACCATTGACATTGATGTCTTTTCTGCACAAAATCCTTTTCATCAAAGGAACAGCCAGTCGCTCCAGTTCTTAACAAACTACGGTCCTTATTCTCAGCATGCAGATAACGGAATGACTCAGTTAGTCAGAAACTTTTGGCCCATGAATCTGATATAATTTCTGGAACAGTGGTGTTCAGGTATCACAGACAATGCAGATCAACATATGTAAGCCAACATCACATCAGAAGAGCTATTAAAACAGTTGATAACTCTGATGTAGTTTTGGATGATGGTGTTAATTCTAGTAGTGTTAAGGGTGATGGTGCAAGTGGTGGGTGTGCCAACCACTTTACAAGATCCAAGGCATCAGTTGTGAAGTTTGACTGGAAATCTTGCCGTTTCATCTGTAGTGATCCTTGCAGCTCAAAGCACCGATTATCTTGGTCCATGGTAGTCATCTCTGAAAGATGACCCTGAGCATCCCAACATGTACACCCGAGTTCTTCAAGCTGCAAAGACTAAGCAAGATGATGACATGATAACCAGACTTCAGGGTGTACCCAATGGTGATCTGGTTGCCATTGAGGCTCGTTACCACAAACAAAAGTCATGCTACATCAACTATGTTAGTGGTCGCTCTATCACTGCAAGTCAGAACAGAAAGCAACAATTTTCTGCACACAGTACATCAGTGAGGAGACTGATCAGTGAGTTTACATCACCCATCATTGAACACAGACAAATATTCTTCCTGAGCACCTTGAGAAAGCAGTTCTTGGAGATCCTTGCTGAAGAGGGAGTGGACCATCTAGGTTCATACACATCCTATAATCTCAAAAGACAACTTATAAAATTGTGGCCAGATGTTGCATTCATGCCACAACCAGGCAAGTCAGATCTTGTTTGTTCTTCAAAGACAACAGTAGGAGATGCTTTGCAAAAGGCATACGAGATGTCAAAAGTTTTGAGGGAAGTAGCTGAGGATGAAGAGACAAGTTTGAAGACAGATTTGACATCATCAATGGTCGATGAAAGCATTGTTCCAGCCTCTTGGTCTGCTAGGATCTGATGAGCAAAACATTTCAAAGGAGATAGAAATGGCAGCCACAACGTTTGTTGGCTACATGTATGGCAAGACAAACTGCATGTCATTGAATGCCCTGAGGTGTCAGAAGACTGGACAGAGGAACATCCAGGGAAAGAAACTACCACAACAGAAGACGCTTTCAGTCTGCATCTACTTCGCTCTGCTTATCAGCTGTTAATATGGAGACAAGCTGCTTACCCTTCTCCAACCTTACCTGATGCAACAGCATATGGCTTCGAACACAGCCCAGGTGGCACTGGTCTCCAGCCTCAAATGATGAGTGAATCGCCAGCTGCTCCAGAGTTGTTAAATGACCTTGTGTGTGACTGTCAACCCAATACCTGTGCAGTGGAGTGTTCTTGCTTGGAGAGTGGCCAACCATGCACAGCAGCATGCACCTGTGAAGCCTTGGTGGATGGAGGGGACAAATCATGTTCAAATCCCTTTACTCTCTCTGCATTTTACAGTGATAATTCAGACTCAGATGCAGACTAGATATCAACATAATATTGACAGTTTCCTGGCATTTATCTTAGTAACTGATAATTTTGTTAGAAAGATTGCATTTGATGCCAAAAGTGGAGTTTGTACAAACAGCCATTATAGTCCTCAACATTTATTTGAAATTTATTTTCAACAAAGTACATTGAAAAATTACCATTTAAAAAATATTTATAGTATATAAGAATTTGTACCCCCCCCCCATTTACACAAATCCTGGATCCATCCTTGTGTGTTGTTGATATACTCATCAACAAATATAATTCCTTGTGACAATATAATATTTGAAACAAAATTTTCTCTTAATAAATATGAAATTAATCAAGTTAATGGTCATATGCCATGAGTTCTGAATAATACCATTTTCAGGTATTTTCAGGCATCTTGGACAAAATGTGATGAAAATGTGATTTACACTCAAGATAATACAATGTATTATATATGAATAATTGCAGCAGACTCGAGAGAAACTTTTTAATGCTTAATATTTGATACTTTTATATTATGCATGTGATGAGTGATGCTAAAAGTATATGAAAAATTTGAAAATTGGGATTTTTGGGGCAAAATTTGTGATAAAATTTGTTCTGTACTTAATATTTTCAGCCACATGTTCTTTTTTGTTATTGCATGTTATAGCCTATTGTCTTAGGATCAGTTTGATGTATATCAAGGTATTGTAACATGAAAATTATAAAAACTCTAGCCGTTTTAGTAAATATTGCCAAATTCAGGGGTCAACGACCTTAATTGACTCATTTCTCAGAATGCCACCATTTCCCAGACTGGCATCATTGGTTTTCATGTACAGGGATAGTAGGTGGTCAATAATAACCACATTAGAAAATGTGGTACTGCTGGTGTGGGTATCTCCCTCTTTTGGTGGCCCCTGCTGTTCCACTATAGGTCGAAGCTATTCTGCCAGACCAGTTTTGACTGGTTGAGCAATTGTTATTGGTACAATTTCAGTTGTGCGGAGCAGATGCTAAAAACTATGACGACGTGATGTAGATCTACCTTCAGGAGTAATGAGCTGAATGATTTCCGTGTGTCTGAGATGCAGGTTCCGTTGCACGAGGGATTGAATCGGACCATTGCTTACTTCCGCCGTGAATTGCAGTTACAAGCCGATGAGTATCGACCACGAGCTCGCCTTGCCCGGACGAGGCACCAGCCGTTGCACCGGCTGTAGAAGTGGCCTGTCAATCTCTGCACTCAAAAAGGGGGACAATGTGGGAAAGTGTAGTGCGAATGTGAGTGCACCAGAGAGTGTATTTGGTCATACCACGGTGGTAGCATATTGTTGTTACCATGGTCTTTGTTGGACTATCTTTGCCTTGGGCATAGTGAGGACAGAGCTTGGGGGTCATCATGTACAAGGCCTGTTTTGGAGTCTTCAGCAGGGGTGTGTGTTTGTGGGTTTTAGTCCATGTGCATGTGAGTGGTTTAAAAAAAAAACAACAAAAAAAACTGCTTCATTGAAGATATCTCAAATTTGAGAATTTTTCTTCCCCCCATCTGACCTGTAGAAAGAGGTGATAAACTTGCGGCTCGTGGCAGTTCCCGTGCCAAACATCGAAAGGTTGAAGGTCAGAACCTCGTGTTCACAATTTTCTTGGTTCCTTATCATGGGAGTTTTGCTGTTCTGTATCTTTTCTCCAAACATTTCACATGAACTCACTCCTGTAGCACCTTTGGAATAAATCCATCACCTGTCATTCCTGGCAGTCCGATAACTGTCACCTTTATTGAAACGAACACGTGCTGTGGATAGGAATAAGCACGAGAGATAACTTGCACAATACAATAGTAACCACCATACAACTTCTGGCCAACATTGTGGATTTTTAATCATTGAAGCTGTTACTTCAGGGTGGCCCTCATAAGAGCAACCTTCTTTATAAAGGACTTCAGCATTGGGATTAAAAGAAAATATGTTCTTCTGGTTGCACTGTAACAACACCCACACCCCCACCCCCCAAATTTGAGGTCTTGTGGACATTGTAGAAGACAATCTAGTGTAAACGTTAAAAATCATGCTTACCTTAGTTGATCTTATATCTTCCTGATGTGTCTTCAACTCATGTGCAAAAGATAGCCATTTGTATTTGAGCACCTCTACTCTAACATCCACCCTGGAATGGCAGTTTTTTTTAAATATAAATACAAAATACCTTTCACTTTCCATCTAAAAGAACCGTCCTGCGAGCCGTCAGTTTAGCCCTAATACAAGCCTTAGTGTCAACGCATCTCTAGTGCAGGGGTGTGATTGCAACGGCTGTGCAGGGTGCACGAGTGATTAGACAGTGTGGTTTAAACGAGTGCCTCATCAAGGGCCTGGGATATCCATTGTAATGGGATTGGGGGTGGGGGGGAATGGGGGCAGGGGAGGGTGGAAAATTGACAATCACTAACACTTTCCAGTAAAAAGTAATCGAATAAGGCTCCAACATCATTGTTTGTTATACGAATAGCACAGCTTAAGTACATTCCATCATGAAGTACTGCACCCCAACAATTGCCAAAGTGTCCCCCGACTCCCCCCACCCCCAATCATGTCCATAAGTTCACCACCCTAACCTGGCCGATCTCTTCATTCAAAGTCCAGCCTGAAGGCAAAACTATGCCTACCGGAGCTGGACTCAGCTGAGCATGCCTTGGCCTGGCAATGTTACTGAAGGGGTTTGACAAGGTACAGCTTGTCTCCAGCGTCATTTGTAAATATAGGGGCTTTCTTGTAGTGTTCCACAAGCGTGTCGAGTGAGGCAAACTGCCTCTGCCCAATGAAGAATATGCCATCTTGGCTCTGCACCTTAAAATGCTTGTTCTTGCGACTTGCCTTGAGCGAAATGGAAAAATCATTGGGCTGGGGAGGGTTTGCACAGATTGTCACAGCAGCATGAGGCAAGTGCTCAGTTGGGTACACCAAACAGGCTATCTAAATGAATAAAAATAAAACGACATACCGATGACTCACTGTCTCGTACAATGAAGTCTCCATCCTGTCCACGCTCATTCAACAAGGCTTCGGCCTGCTGCCTTGACATCCGTCCGTGGTACCACGGCCTGCTCCACAACACACTAGCAGCCATCCCTGAACTCCCGACCCCATTAGCAGCACTTCCTGCCGGATCCCACTGTGGCCCAGGCCCAACACCAAGCCCCAATTCCTGTACGTAGTTCCTGGGCACAAGGCCTGTGCTGCCATCAGTTTTGCGGCAACGCCACCACTCTGGATCATTTTCCGGCTTCTCCAAAACCTCCATCGTTTCACCACGTGCAAAGCGCAGCTCTTCGGGATTCCCAGAGTTGTATGGATAGAGGGCTTGTACACAGGGTAGGGTCTTTGTGGCTCCAGCAGCTTCAGAGCATTGTGCCAGAGATGCCAAGATGTCAGCCTCACCCCCACCGCTGGGCACCTCATCTGGCACGACGTAGTTGGAAGGAAACCACCCAACGCACCCATCCAGCTGGCCCTTCCACCAGCCATCACTGCATTTCTCCAGAACGGTAACACTTGCACCCTTCACAAGTGTCAATTCGTCATCACGCTCTGCATTGTAGCCAAACTTCACATATACTGTGGGCAGCGGACCATGAACACCGTTGCCTGGCACAGGCCCTCCAACCCCTGCAGCCGCTGCATTGCCCATTCCTCCATCAGCACTAGATAGTCCTCCACGGAGCATCGGCCCCTCATAGATGGGACCCTCGGAGTCGTTCAAGTGACCCATCACACCCTCACGTGGTCCAGACTTAGACCGGCCTTTACCAATACCTACAGAGATAAAAGGAAAACGCACAGTGAAGGTACAGCAATGCCATTGGACAAGTTGCAAATCATCGCAAATCGACAGAAAGATCACTCTCTTACCCAGCGTGTCCTTCAATTGCTTCACAAAACTTCCTTTCCGAACATTGTTTTTCCTTTCCACGAAATTTGAGGGCACAAACCCCGTCTCATTGCTCAAATTCCGGACCCTCCACCAAGATTTTGAGTCGTCCAGTAACCAGAGGGTCTCGTGCCGCCGAATGTTCAGTTCTTGTTCTTGCTGGGCCTCGTAGTCCCACTTGGCAACCACCAATGGCTCATCCCCCATGCTGTCGTCACATTGGTGGGCGGTAGAGGTCTCGCTGCACCTACCCTGCAGCACCGAGAACATCAAGTTAGCTCTTATACCAAACATTATCAGCATGAAGCTAGGCAGTAAAAAAAGAAATTAAAAAAATTCCTTCAAAATGGAGATTCATGGAAAAGTGAGATGATCAAGGCAAGGAGGGTGGTGGCAGTCATTTCTTGTACACGGAGCCATGCTCAGGTTGTTTATGAAGTCTCGGAAGTAAATGTGACCTTCACAAGAATAACGGGACTGGGATGGTGCCACCAACATTATTGTTCCACCGAATGGCAGAAAGGGGGTATCAACGGCCCAGGAGAGGAAAATTGACCCCCTGGACCTCTAATGGCAGGGTGATGCTGAAGCATCCTTTAGCCAGTTTAGAATCTCATCAGGCTCTCGGTACACAATGTCCCTTTCATGTCTTTTGGATCGTACTGATATAGAACACGTCCACAATCAAATACCAAGAGATGGGACAGCAGTTACCCGAATGATGGTGTACTTAATTGTGCGATACAGTACCTGCAAACACCAGGATAGGTTTATCGTCAGGAAGGGAATGGACGACCTCTAAAATATCCTGTCAGCCATGTTTTCAACCAACAGGGTGGGGGGTGAAGCAAGAAGGGAAAACATGTGAGGATCATTTCCACAGCCAGTTGGTGTTTCACAGCTGCCAGGATGGCTGATTAGAGCCACAAAAGCCTGCCTGTTGTGGTGGTGGTACTGGGAGTAGGGAAGGGGTGCATTTGAGGGTTTGGCACCAACAACCATTCAATCAGCCGCTTGTCCACACATGTTCATGGAACGCCATCCAAAATTCCAACCCTGTGGCTATCTTTAGCAAGCCATGCTTTTTATCATATCTTCAAGCAGGCTTAAATGAAAGCTCTTGAAAATGCTTGTGAATGAGAAAAACAAATATCCAAAATGCACAAGGAAATTAAATTTTCCTATCTGGAAAAGTTGTTGGTGATAATGGTTAGTGGTGGTACCACTCCACATAGCCACAGATGTGGGGTTTGGGGAGGTGGGGAAGGATGGTATTATTGGCCAAGTTAAAAAAAAAACACCCCAAACATTATTCCGAGACAAAATATCTTATATTTCCTGTGGGTATAGGAGCGAGTCGAACACCACCAGAGAGACATGTTATCCTCAAGCAGACATGATGTCATCAAATGGGATTTGTTCGGATTAGCATCTGCATTCACAAGCGTTATTGTCCTGGTTTGGCGATGGCAGAAACACGTCATGCTGGGAGTTGCCATGACTGGGTGTTCACTATGAGGTGGACGATTTTGAAATTATCTCTTGGTTAACCAGCCGTCTCAACATGATATTATATTAACCCTTATTCAAACAAAATTTCCGGTTAAGTTCATGGTTCAAGAGGAAGGTTCTTCCATCTCATCCAATACACGAAACTACAAATCCTCTTCATGGAAAGTTCAATGTTTCGTTGCCTTTAAGGGAAACTCAGATTGGTCATTGAGTAAAGGATATTCCCCATATCGTGGGGCCTCAACCCTTTATTCACCACCATGAGACTTGTGATTATATCTCTCGGGTGTCAACCATCTGCATGGACTGAATACTCCTAACAGGTAGATGAATCGAGTGGCTGTTTATGGTTACAAACTAGAACGTCACTCAGTAGAGCGCATACCTCCACCAGACTGAGTGGTTTACGTTTTGTATCCCACTGATAGGCCGGATCTGCGTCCAGACCTGAACCCAAATCGAATCTGCTTGTTCTCATCACCCACCCATTTCATCAACTAAGTTTTGTCACAACTTTTTGAGATATCGTGCTATGTATCGTTGTTGGTCCGATCTTTCAATGGTGAAGAATAACTTTTAAAAATTCTCGGATCCAAATTCGGATCTTCAAAATCTAATCAATTTGTCGTGGTCACACACCCAACCTGTCCACCAAGTTTCATCCGAATCCATCCACAACTTTTTGAGATACCCCACATACAGACAGACAGACAAACATAACCTCCTTCCACCTTCGGTGGTGGAGGTAACAAACCATGAAGGAGAAGGAAAGTAACTGTCCTGGTGAGATATACAGTAAGAAGTAAAAAAAACGTGTTTAATGTAAAACGATGTGGGGATGGTATTACAACAATAATGTATTTAAACAAGGTAGGGATGGTCACAAGAGATGATCATGTGAAAACATCCCAACATCGGGCTTTGAATGATGGTTGTTCCTGCAAATTTTACACATCCCTCTCCATTTGGGTTCACAATCACCACAATACACGAGCTGAATCGTGTGTGTGTGTGTGTATGTGTGTGTGTATGTGTGTGTGTATGTGTGTGTGTATGTGTGTGTGTATGTGTGTGTGTATGTGTGTGTGTATGTGTGTGTGTATGTGTGTGTATGTGTGTGTGTGTATGTGTGTGTGTATGTGTGTGTGTATGTGTGTATGTGTGTGTGTATGTGTGTGTGTATGTGTGTGTGTATGTGTGTGTGTATGTGTGTGTGTATGTGTGTGTGTATGTGTGTGTGTATGTGTGTGTGTATGTGTGTGTGTGTGTGTATGTGTGTGTGTATGTGTGTGTCTGTGTGTATATGAGAGTGTGTGTGCGTGCGTTTTCATTTCATATTTCACTGGTCAAATTCAGACGTGGAAACAATTAACACACACTATCATTGAAAATGGATGCGGGGAAGGACAGGACACAGTTATTATTCAAAGACAGGTGTTGGGAAGGTTTCACATGATCATTTCTTGTGACCATCCCTGCTTTATTTACATTCTTGTTGGCATATCGACCTCACATGCTTTTACTAAAAATAAATAAATTACTATTACCCATTTCTGTACTTTTTACCTCTGCCCCCAAAAGGTGGAAAGGTGGACAGAGGTTATATTTTCACCCCTGTCTGTCTGTTTGTATACAGGATATCTCAACAAGTTGTGGATGGACGGGATGAAATTTTGTGGACAGGTTCGGTTTCTTTTTGTGAAGATCAGGATCAGGATCCGACCATTAGAATTTTGAAAGTGATTCTTCACCATTGAGAGGAGGAGATTGGCTCTGTGCAGAGCGTTGGTGCTGCTGAAGCAGTCTCCTTGGGTATTGGGCACAATCCTGGACGGGTCACCACTCCGACACAGGCTACCAGCATGCTGGCACTCATTTTGCGGACCACGGAAGGATGACAGGCCGAGTCAGCCACCTGGTATTAATTCAACAGCCGAGTGGGATTTGAACTCAGGACCCTAGGATCCAAAGCCCACCACCCAAACCATAAAGCCAACACCAGGCACACACCATTGAGAGATAAGGCTAAAAACGATATATGGCACGATATCTCAAAAAGTTGCGGATGGATTCGGACGTTAGGGCTGGATAAATGTTCATGCTATCATATAATGGACAATGGGCAGCAATAATATTACACTGATATCCACATCCACGGCAAATGGGTGTGATTGGCCCTCAGCCAATTGTCACCGCGGGCCCGCCCCCACCAGGCTAAATGACAGGTGTTGTCCCACCCACCGTTCTTGGCCCCTCAACGACCGACACCGACATATACAGCTTTGCTTACTTTGTGGAATCCTTTCAAATGATGAAAGTTTTGAGTAGTCATGGACCTTCCCACTCTAAAATACAGTAGATTGGTGTTTAAACCAAGTCCTAAATTTTAACCAATTTTGAGTGAGGCTGTCTGAAAAGAATGATTACAAACAAGCTGTTAGGGGTCCATCAGTTTTGTCGCTCTGCGATGCTGTCCAAGAGTTTCAAGAATGCTGCTTGGGGTGAAATCCTCCGCACAATACTCGGAGGTACCTTATCGGTTTATAATTTGCATCTTGATCGATTTGTGTTGGATTAAACCTATGGAGTGTCCGTGCCATCTACTGACGTCCTGGTACCATCATGTCTTGCCTTTTCATTCTTATTCACTCCCATCTCCGGCCACATCGTTGCACGGCATCAGCAGCCACCTGTCAACGATGCTCATCTCAGCTGAACTGGTTATACAAATTTTGTGATCAGACACATGGTTAGTGAAAAGACAAAAATGTCTTACAATACAAGGTTTATACATCAAAAAGCCAGATGAAAAAAATATAGAGTGAGGGCAGGAAGAAGGAAGGGGTCTTTCAGTCGGAGTAGTTCATTTGCATCCAATGGTCTCCCCGGAAAGGTAGTGGCAGCAAAAAGAGTGGGTATTAAACCGGAATTATATAGGTACCGAGAAGCGTTGTAGATAGAGGGGTATGTGGACGTTGGTGGGACTGGCAAGCAGCTAGGGTATCGATGGGTGATGGTGATTGTTGTGGGACTGACTGAAAAGCAGCTTGGGTATCGATGGGTGATCGTGATTGTTGTGAGACTGGTAAGCAGCTTGGTATGGATTGGTGATGGTGATTGTTGTGGGATTGGTTGGCAGTTTGGGTATGGATGGGTGATGATTGTTGTGGGACTGGTTGGCAATTTGGGTATGGATTGGTGATGGTGATTGTTGTGGGACTGGTTGGTAGTTTGGGTATGGATGAGTGATGGTGATTGTTGTGGGACTGGTTGGTAGTTTGGGTAGGGATGGGTGATGGTGATTGTTGTGGGACTGTTAAGCAACTTGGGTATGGATGGGTGATGGTGATTGTTGTGGGACTGGTTGGCAGCTTGGGTATGGATTGGTGATGGTGATTGTTGTCGGAGTGGTTGCTAGTTTGGGTATGGATGGGTGATGGTGATTGTTGTGGGACTGGTTGGTAGTTTTGGTATGGATTGGTGATGGTGATTGTTGTGGGACTGGTTGGTAGTTTGGGTATGGATGGGTGATGGTGATTGTTGTGGGACTGGAAAGCAGCTTGGGTATGCATGGGTGATGGTGATTGTTGTGGGACTGGTTGGTAGTTTGGGTATGCATGGGTGATGGTGATTGTTGTGGGAATGGTAAGCAGCTTGGGTGTGGATGGGTGATGGCGATTGTTGTCAGACTGGTTGGTAGTTTGGGTATGGATGGGTGATGGTGATTGTTGTGGGACTGGTTGGTAGTTTGGGTATGGATGGGTGATGGCGATTGTTGTGGGACTGGAAAGCAGCTTGGGTATGCATGGGTGATGGTGATTGTTGTGGGACTGGTTGGTAGTTTGGGTATGCATGGGTGATGGTGATTGTTGTGGGAATGGTAAGCAGCTTGGGTGTGGATGGGTGATGGTGATTGTTGTCTTTAAAAGGATCTCATCAGAAGGTGAATACGCAATTGGTGTTTGTTCATTCGTCACCCAAAAGCAAAAACCCTATTCATTTTCCCCCCAACAGCCTGAAATGTATATATATATATATATATATATATATATATATATATATATATATATATATATATATATATATATATATATATATATATATATATATATATATATATATATATATATATATATATATATATATATATATATATATATCCTGTATTCAGCACAGTGGTGTCTATGAATTAACGTGGTGTTTATACAGCACAGGCATGATGGACCAAATGACCTCCAGCATCCTTTGGGTCTGCTTTACCTTGAGAGTGAACTGAAATGGTGGATGTTCACCAGTTGTAGGAGTGTGTGGCTATCCAGCCATTTTGGACATGCATATTTGATAAAACAGCAGGACAACCCGAACAGAGAACGAGTGAAATGTCACGGAGACACGTCTCGACTCCGAGCTGAGATATTTCCCAGCAATGAGGCGTCCGTTTGAGGCTCACCTACCGGCGGCCAAATAATAACACCAACAAGTTGGAACCGCAACGATCTTCGTGTGGATTTGGATAAAGGTTGTAAAATAAAATCCGAAGGACGGAGCTAGTTGATTGAACGCATGAAGAACACCTTGGTTTTCCTCCACATGACCGAGCACTGGTACTGGCCACCATGTTGGTGCAGTTTGTGTGCGGAGGGTCCCAGGCTCGAAAAGAGAGGAACACATTTGAGTGTAAAAAAAGGCCGAGAGTGAAGTGGGAACTGAAGTAAGAGGTGAAGTGGAAATGCTGAGAAAAAATGGCCAAAAACTCAGATTCTGTGAAGTGCACAAAGAGAATATTCAGTAGATGATTCAAAACGTGAAAAGGGCTTTTTATCAACGAGTTCAGGAAGGTGTCATGAAACAAACGTCACTGGAGGGGGGGCATCATGAAACAAACGTCACTGGAGGGGGGGCATCATGAAACAAACGTCACTGGAGGGGGGGCGTCATGAAACAAACGTCACTGGGGGGGGGGCGTCATGAAACAAACGTCACTGGGGGGTAGGGGAGGGGCATCATGCAATGCTCATCACCATGGAGGGGGGGTGTAAAGCCTGATTGTTGGTGACAAGGATGGAAGGGGGGTGTAAAGCCTGATTGTTGGTGACAAGGATGGAAGGGGGGTGTAAACCCTGATTGTTGGTGACAAGGATGGAAGGGGGGTGTAAACCCTGATTGTTGGTGACAAGGATGGAAGAGGGGGTGTAAACCCTGAGTGTTGGTGACAGGGATGGAAGTGGGGGGGGGTTGTAAACCCTGATTGTTGGTGACAGGGATGGAAGGTGGGGGGTGTAAACCCTGATTGTTGGTGATAAGGATGGAAGGGGGTGGTGTAAACCCTGATTGTTGGTGACAATGATGGAAGAGGGGGGTGTAAACCCTGATTGGTGACAGGGATGGAGGGGGTGGGTGTGAACCCTGATTGTTGGTGACAAGGATGGGGGGGGGTTGTAAACCCTGATTGTTGGTGACAAGGATGGAAGGGGGGGTGTAAACCCTGATTGTTGGTGACAAGGATGGAAGGGGGTGTAAACCCTGATTGTTGGTGACAAGGATGGGGGGGGGGTTGTAAACCCTGATTGTTGGTGACAAGGATGGAAGGGGGGGGTGTAAACCCTGATTGTTGGTGACAAGGATGGGGGGGGGTTGTAAACCCTGATTGTTGGTGACAAGGATGGAAGGGGGGGGTGTAAACCCTGATTGTTGGTGACAAGGATGGAAAGGAGGGGGTGTAAACCCTGATTGTTGGTGACAAGGATGGAGGGGAGGGGGTGTGAACCCTGATTGTTGGTGACAAGGATGGAAAGGGGGGGGTGTAAACCCTGATTGATGGTGACAAGGATGGGGGGGGTGTAAACCCTGATTGTTCGTGGCAGGGCCCCTTGTGCAAGGCACATCACCAGTACCACCCCCCCCCCCACCATCCCTGTGTAACAGGCTATCATTGCGGATGCTCCTCCTGCAAATCCCATCATTGTGAACATGAACATAAACCCTACACTTGAGGGTGACTTGCATTTAGAACTCGTCTGAGCTTCACCACGTGTGGAACATTCCACCGAGCAGAGACAAAGCTGGTCACTGGTCACTGGTCACTGGTCACTGGTCACTGGTCACTGCCACTTTGCTGCTGTGACGGTTGTTCATGTCCACGGTAGTTGTGAGATGTTTGGGAAAGAGCCAGAAGACAAAAATAAACTCTGAGTCTTTAACAAGAGATAATCATTCATCGGAAAACATGGAACACATGGACAGTGCTGGAAACGTCTCTCACCGTTCATTCCATCCCGACATTTCCACGGTTCATCTGCTTTCCTGCCCCCATGGTTTGGTTCAAGTACCGTCCGTGGATTCCGTTGAGTAAAACCTCGACTCTCTCGCGGAACTTCACATTTCAAATCCCTTGGTGACCTTGTAATTCGAGCTGCACACGTACTCACACATTCTTACAGCTCAATGGGTGCGAATACTTCATCCAAGGAAAGATCTCTTAGGATTCCCTTACAATCAGGTTTACACCCCCCCCCTCCATCCTTGTCACCAACAATCAGGGTTTACACCCCCCCCTTCCATCCTTGTCACCAACAATCAGGGTTTACACCCCCCTTCCATCCTTGTCACCAACAATCAGGGTTTACACCCCCCTTCCATCCTTGTCACCAACAATCAGGGTTTACACCCCCCTTCCATCCTTGTCACCAACAATCAGGGTTCACACCCACCCCCTCAATCCTTGTCACCAATCAGGGTTTACACCCCCTCCCCTCCATCCTTGTCACCAACAATCAGGGTTCACACCCACCCCCTCCATCCTTGTCACCAATCAGGGTTTACACCCCCTCCCCTCCATCCTTGTCACCAACAATCAGGGTTCACACCCCCTCCCCTCCATCCTTGTCACCAACAATCAGGGTTCACACCCCCTCCCCTCCATCCTTGTCACCAATCAGGGTTTACACCCCCCCCTTCCATCCTCGTCACTAACAATCAGGGTTTACACCCCCCCCCCTCCTCCATCCCTATCGAACGTTGCTCCTAACGTCACCCCATAAAAAGGAAGGACATGAACAAGACGAATTCACCTGAAAGAAAAATGAAACGTTCAATGGAAACTTTACACACACAACGTGGACGGCTTGCTGGTACACCTGGTACACCTGGTACACCTGGTACACCTGGTACACGTGCGAGCCACAGAGCCTGGTCATGTGCCAGGTCCAAACTGACGGTCAAAACCATCGTCGTACAGTTCAATGTACAAATCATACAAACAGCTTGACAAACCTTGTTAGCATTGGGACTACGATTGATTCAGGTAAATGGTAACTGGTAAATGGTAAACAGTAAATGGTAACTTATTTCGATTCCAAGGTAATTTTTACCTGTTGTTGCATAAAATAGTTAAACACAATGTGTCTCTGCATTGTTATGTTTACAGGTTGCCACGATGTACCTGCACTGATTATATATCTTCTTCTTCTTCTTCTTTCGGCTGCTCCCTTTAGGGGTCGCCACAGCGGATCATCCGTATGATCCGCATAGTGATTTGGCACATGTTTTACGCCGGATGCCCTTCCTGACGCAACCCTGGTCACCTCTTACGACACAGGGATATGGTACACCTATTTTAACCAGGGTATACATTATATATATATTATATATATATATATATATATATATATATATATATATATATATATATATATATATATATATATATATATATATATATATATAACAGGGTATACATTATATATATATATATATATATATATATATATATATATATATATATATATATATATATATATATATATATATATATATATATATATATATATATATATATATATATATATATATATATATATATATATATATATATATATATATATATATATATATATATATATGTATGTATATATTATATATATATATAACCGGGGTATACACCGGCCCAGTATACTGGTACTCATTTCGCCGACCTCGGAAGGATGACAGGCTGAGTCAACCCCCTGGTGTATTAATTCAGTGGCTCAACGGGGCTTGAACTCAGGACCTTTTGGATCCCAAGCCGCTGCGCCAACACCAGGCTCGCACTGATTATATGTATGTATGTATGTATGTATGTATGTATGTATGTATGTATGTATGTATGTATGTATGTATGTATGTATGATATATATATATATATATATATATATATATATATATATATATATATATATATATATATATATATATATATATATATATATATATATATATATATATATATATATATATATATAATATATATATATATATATATTACATACACAAGGTGAGAACACACCTGTACCATGATGAACTGTAAAAACACCACCAGGTAGCTCACAGACCAGCAGGGACATATAAATAATTATACACACAGACAGAGGGAGAGACAAACTCGGGGGGGGGGGGGGGAGACAAACTGCTGGCAGACAAACAGAAATTATCACAATTACAGATCGACTGCGTTTGTCAAAGTTGTGCCGATCAGACAGACCGTGTACGTCACAAACAGTTATTGTTGAAACAGAGGAAATGGACCTTTTGTGTGCTGGTCGCAGCACACGCCATGATGGGAACAATCGAGCACGACACGTCACAGAGCGAGCGGAGAAATGATAGCGAGGATTATTAAAATATTTAAATATACAATTCATGGCTTGCGACGCCACAACCACAACTACACGTACACTACGTACAATAACGGAGGCCAACGCGAGCAGCTGTCGAATGACGCCCGAGGAGCCCGCTGGACCGGGGTCTCCGCGACACCGAGGGGATGGTGGGAACCCACTAGAGGACAAAGGGACGGACAGGCATCGAGACTCACCGATCAGGGAGAGAGGGAGAGGGAGAGGGAGAGGGAGAGCTCGTCGGACAGGCAGCAGGAAGCGGGGGCTGCGACCGGGACGAGGCCGGCGCCGCTCGGCGGGCACATCTGGAATTACCGGGAAACGTCGATCGACATTCACCTCGGACTCAGAACCTGCACAGCACATGGTAACCACCAAGTTAACTATTCTCGATGGGTTAAACAGTTAGAAAATGTCCTCATAACCCATACATCACGTGGTAACCACCAAGTTAACTACTCTCTTTGGGTTAACAGGAAGAAAATGTCCTCACGACCCACACAACACGTGGACAACTCTATGGATTAAACAGTTAGAAAATGTCCTCATAACACATACAGCATGTGGTAACCACCAAGTTAACTACTCTCTTTGGGTTAACAGTAAGAAAATGTCCTCATTACCCACACAACACGTGGACAACTCCATGGGTTAAACAGTTAGAAAATGTCCTCATAACCCATACGTCACGTGGTAACCACCAAGTAAACTACTCTCTGGGTTACCAGGAAGAAAATGTCCTCACAACCCACACAACACGTGGACAACTCCATGGATTAAACAGTTAGAAAATGTCCTCATAACCCATACAGCACGTGGTAACCACCAAGTTAACTATTCTCAATGGGTTAAACAGTTAGAAAATGTCCTCATAACACATACAGC
This sequence comes from Eptatretus burgeri, assembly GCF_056783735.1. NCBI lineage: Eukaryota > Metazoa > Chordata > Myxini > Myxiniformes > Myxinidae > Eptatretus > Eptatretus burgeri. The sequence continues at coordinate 2,917,891 of NC_140970.1, read as the reverse complement.
ATGTGGTAACCACCAAGTTAACTACTCTCTTTGGGTTAACAGTAAGAAAATGTCCTCATTACCCACACAACACGTGGACAACTCAATGGATTAAACAGTTAGAAAATGTCCTCATAACCCATACAGCACGTGGTAACCACCAAGTTAACTATTCTCGATGGGTTAAACAGTTAGAAAATGTCCTCATAACCCATACAGCACGTGGTAATCACCAAGTTAACTATTCTCAATGGGTTAAACAGTTAGAAAATGTCCTCATAACCCATACAGCACGTGGTAACCACCAAGTTAACTACTCTTTATGGGTTGAACAGTTAGAAAATGTCCTCATAACCCATACATCATGTGGTAACCACCAAGTTAACCACTCTCTATGGATTAAACAGTGAGAAAATGTCCTCATTACCCACACAACACGTGGACAACTCCATGGGTTAAACAGTTAGAAAATGTCCTCATAACCCATACGTCACGTGGTAACCACCAAGTAAACTACTCTCTGGGTTACCAGGAAGAAAATGTCCTCACAACCCACACAACACGTGGACAACTCCATGGATTAAACAGTTAGAAAATGTCCTCATAACCCATACAGCACGTGGTAACCACCAAGTTAACTATTCTCAATGGGTTAAACAGTTAGAAAATGTCCTCATAACACATACAGCATGTGGTAACCACCAAGTTAACTACTCTCTTTGGGTTAACAGTAAGAAAATGTCCTCATTACCCACACAACACGTGGACAACTCAATGGATTAAACAGTTAGAAAATGTCCTCATAACCCATACAGCACGTGGTAACCACCAAGTTAACTATTCTCAATGGGTTAAACAGTTAGAAAATGTCCTCATAACCCATACAGCACGTGGTAACCACCAAGTTAACTACTCTCTTTGGGTTAACAGGAAGAAAATGTCCTCACGACCCACACAACACGTGGACAACTCCATGGATTAAACAGTTAGAAAATGTCCTCATAACCCATACAGCACGTGGTAACCACCAAGTTAACTATTCTCAATGGGTTAAACAGTTAGAAAATGTCCTCATAACACATACAGCATGTGGTAACCACCAAGTTAACTACTCTCTTTGGGTTAACAGTAAGAAAATGTCCTCATTACCCACACAACACGTGGACAACTCCATGGATTAAACAGTTAGAAAATGTCCTCATAACCCATACAGCACGTGGTAACCACCAAGTTAACCACTCTGTGTTGAACAGTTATAAAATTCCTCATAACCCATACAGCATGTGGTAACCACCAAGGTAACAACTCTCTATGGGTTAAACAGTTGAAAATGTCCTCATAACCCACACAGCACGTGGTCATCAACAAGTTAAACTACTCTCTTTGGGTTAACAGTAAGAAAATGTCCTCATTACCCACACAACACGTGGACAACTCAATGGATTAAACAGTTAGAAAATGTCCTCATAACCCATACAGCACGTGGTAACCACCAAGTTAACTACTCTTTATGGGTTGAACAGTTAGAAAATGTCCTCATAACCCATACATCACGTGGTAACCACCAAGTAAACTACTCTCTTTGGGTTAACAGGAAGAAAATGTCCTCACGACCCACACAACACGTGGACAACTCCATGGATTAAACAGTTAGAAAATGTCCTCATAACCCATACAGCATGTGGAAACCACCAAGTTAACCACTCTCTGTGTTGAACAGTAATAAAATGTCCTCATAACCCATACAGCATGTGGTAACCAACAAGTTAACTACTCTCTTTGGGTTAACAGTAAGAAAATGTCCTCATTACCCACACAACACGTGGACAACTCCATGGATTAAACAGTTAGAAAATGTCCTCATAACCCATACAGCACGTGGTAACCACCAAGTTAACTATTCTCGATGGGTTAAACAGTTAGAAAATGTCCTCATAACACATACAGCATGTGGTAACCACCAAGTTAACTACTCTCTTTGGGTTAACAGTAAGAAAATGTCCTCATTACCCACACAACACGTGGACAACTCAATGGATTAAACAGTTAGAAAATGTCCTCATAACCCATACAGCACGTGGTAATCACCAAGTTAACTATTCTCAATGGGTTAAACAGTTAGAAAATGTCCTCATAACCCATACAGCACGTGGTAACCACCAAGTTAACTACTCTTTATGGGTTGAACAGTTAGAAAATGTCCTCATAACCCATACATCATGTGGTAACCACCAAGTTAACCACTCTCTATGGATTAAACAGTAAGAAAATGTCCTCATAACCCATACAGCACATGGTAACCACCAAGTTAACCTCTCTGTGGGTTAAACAGTTCGAAAATGTCCTAATAACCTGTACAGCACGTGGACAACTCCATGGATTAATCAGATAGAAAATGTCCTCATAACCCATACATCACGTGGTAACCAAGTTAACTACTCTCTTTGGGTTACACAGTTTGAAAATGTCCTCATAACCCATACATCACGTGGAAACCACCAAGTTAACCACTCTGTGTTGAACAGTTATAAAATGTCCTCATAACCCATACATCACGTGGTAACCACGAAGTTAACTACTCACTATGGGTAAACAGTTAAAAATGTCCTCATAACCCCCACATCATGTGGTAACCACCAAGTTAACTACTCTCAGTGGGTTAAACAGTTAGAAAATGTCCTCAAAACCCATACAGCACATGGTAACCACCAAGTTAACCTCTCTCCAAGTAAAACAGTTAGAAAATGTAACCCATATCTCTCATGGTAACCACCAAGTCAACCTCTCTATGGGTTAAACAGTCAGAAAATGTCCTCATAACCCATACATCACATCGCAACCAACTTAACCTCTATGGGTTAAACAGTCAGAAAATGTCCTCATAACCCATACATCACATCGTAACCAACTTAACCTCTGTGTTGAACAGTTAGAAAATGTCCTCATTACCCACACATCACGTGGACAACACCATGGATTAAACAGTTAGAAAATGTCCTCATAACCCATACATCACGTGGTAACCACCAAGGTAACTACTCCCTATGGGTAAAAACAGTAGAAAATGTAATCCGAACCCATATATCACGTGGTAACCACCAAGTTATCTACTCTGTGGAATAAAGTAAGAAAATGTCCTCATAACCCATACAGCATGTGGTAATCACCAAGTTAACCTCTGAGTTAAACAGAAAATGTAACCTATATATCACATGGTAACAACCAAGTTAACCTCTATGGGTTAAACAGTCAGAAAATGTCCTCATAACCCATACAGCATGTCGTAACCAACTTAACTACCTATGGGTTAAACAGTTCGAAAATGTCCTCATAACCCATACAGCACGTGGATAATTCCATGGATTAAACAGTTAGAAAATGTCCTCATAACCCATACAGCACATGGTAACCACCAAGTTAACCTCTTAGTTAAACAGAAAATGTAACCCATATGTCACATGGTAACCAAGTTAACCTCTCTGTGGGTGAAACAGTGAGAAAATGTCCTCATAACCCGCACAGCACATGGATAACTCCATGGATTAAACAGTGAGAAAATGTCCTCATAACTGACAGCATGTGGTAACCACCAAGTTAACCACTCTCTATGGATTAAACAGTAAGAAAATGTCCTCATAACTGACAGCATGTGGTAACCACCAAGTTAACGACTCTATTGGTTAAACAGTGAGAAAGTGTCCTCATAACCCACACAGCACATGGTAACCAAGTTAACTACTATCTATACATGGATTAAACAGTTAGAAAATGTCCTCATTACCCATACATCACATGGTAACCAAGTTAACCCCTGTGTTAAACAGAAAATGTAACCCAAATATCACATGGTAACCACCAAGTTAACTACTCTCTTTGGGTTACACAGTCCGAAAATGTCCTCATAACCCATACAGCATGTGGACAACTCCATGGATTAAACAGTGAGAAAATGTAACCCATATATCACGTGGTAACCACCAAGTTAACCTCTATGCGTTAAACAGTGAGAAAATGTCCTCATAACCCACACAGCATGTGGTAACCAAGTTAACTACTCTCTATAGATGGATTAAACGGTGAGAAAATGTCCTCATAACCCACACATCATGTGGTCACCACCAAGTTATCCTCTCTGAGAAAAAGTGAGATAACATAACCCATATATCATGTGGTAACCACCAAGTTAACCTCTCTCTGTGTTAAACATTTAGAAAATGTCCTCATAGCCCATACAGCATGTGGTAACCGAGTTAACTACTCTATGGAATAAACAGTCAGCAAATGTCCTCATAACCCACACAGCACATGGTAACCAACAAGTTAACCTCTCTCCGAGTTACAGTAAGAAAATGAAACCCATATATCACGTGGTAACCACCAAGTTAACCTCTCTCTGGGTCAAACAGTCAGAAAATGTCCTCATAACCCATACAGCATGTTGTAACCAACAAGTTAACTACTCTCTAGAGATGGATTAAACAGTTAGAAAATGTCCTCATAACCCATACAGCACATGGTAACCACCAAGTTAAACAGAAAATGTAACACATATATCACATGGTAACTACCAAGTTAGCCTCTCTATGGGTCACACAGTCAGAAAATGTCCTCATAAACCATACAGCATGTGGTAACCACCAAGTTAACTACTCACTATGGGTTAAACAGTTAAAAATGTCCTCATAACCCACACAGCACGTGGATAATTCCATGGATTAAACAGTTAGAAAATGTCCTCATAACCCATACAGCACATGGTAACCACCAAGTTAACCTCTTAGTTAAACAGAAAATGTAACCCATATGTCACATGGTAACCAAGTTAACCTCTCTGTGGGTGAAACAGTGAGAAAATGTCCTCATAACCCGCACAGCACATGGATAACTCCATGGATTAAACAGATAGAAAATGTCCTCATAACCCATACATCACGTGGTAACCACCAAGTTAACTACTCTCTTTGGGTTAAACAGTTAGAAAATGTCCTCAGAACCCATACATCACATGGACATCGCCATGGATTAAACGGTAAGAAAATGTCCTCATAACCCATACATCACGGGGTAACCAAGTTAACTACTCACTTTGGGTTAAACAGTTAAAAATGTCCTCATAACCCATACATCACATGGTAACCACAAAGTTAACCTCTCTCTTAGTTAAACAGAAAATGTAACCCATATATCACAAGGTAACCACCAAGTTAACCTCTGTGGGTTCAACAGTGAGAAAATGTCCTCATAACCCATGCATCACGTGGACAACACCATGGATTAAACAGTTAGAAAATGTCCTCAAAACCCATACATCACGTGGTAACCACCAAGTGAAGTTCTCACTTTGGGTTAAACAGTTAAAAATGTCCTCATAACCCATACAGCACATGGTAACCAAGTTAACCTATCTCTGAGTTAAACAGAAAAGTAACACAAATATCACATGGTAACCACCAAGTTAAACTCTCTGTGGGTTAAACAGTGAGAAAATATCCTCATAACCCGCAAATCATGTGGTAACCACCAAGTTAACTACTCTATGGGTTAAACAGTGAGAAAATGTCCTCATAACCCATACAGCACGTGGTAACCAAGTTATCCTCTCTCTGAGATAAACAGCAAGAAAATGTAACCCATATATCACGTGGTAACCACCAAGTTAACCTCTCTATGGGTTAAACAGTTAGAAAATGTCCTCATAACCCATACAGCACATGGTAACCACCAAGTTAACCTCTTAGTTAAACAGAAAATGGAACCATATGTCACATGGTAACCAAGTTAACCTCTATGTGGGTGAAACAGTGAGAAAATGTCCTCATAACCCGCACAGCACGTGGACAACTCCATGGATTAAACAGATAGAAAATGTCCTCATAACCCATACATCACGTGGTAACCACCAAGTTAACTACTCTCTTTGGGTTAAACAGTTAGAAAATGTCCTCAGAACCCATACATCACATGGACATCGCCATGGATTAAACGGTAAGAAAATGTCCTCATAACCCATACATCACGTGGTAACCACCAAGTTAACTACTCACTTTGGGTTAAACAGTAAAAAATGTCCTCATAACCCACACAGCACGTGGACAACTCCATGGAAAAAAGTTAGAAAATGTCCTCATAACCCATACATCACGTGGTAACCACCAAGTTAACCACTCTGTGGGTTAAACAGTTCGAAAATGTCCTCATAACCTATACATCATGTGGTAACCACCAAGTTAACTACTCTCTAGAGATGGATTAAACAGTTAGAAAATGTCCTCATAACCCACACATCATGTGGTAACCAAGTTAACTACTCTCTGGAGATGGATTAAACAGTTAGAAAATGTCCTCAAAACCATACAGCACATGGTAACCACCAAGTTAACCTCTCTCTGAGTTAAACAGAAAATGTAACACATGTATCACATGGTAACCACCAAGTTAACCTCTCTCTGGGTCAAACAGTCAGAAAATGTCCTCATAACCCATACAGCATGTGGTAACCAACAAGTTAACTACTCTCTAGAGATGGATTAAACAGTTAGAAAATGTCCTCATAACCCATACAGCACATGGTAACCACCAAGTTAACCTCTCTCTGAGTTAAACAGAAAATGTAACACATATATCACATGGTAACTACCAAGTTAGCCTCTCTATGGGTCACACAGTCAGAAAATGTCCTCATAAACCATACAGCATGTGGTAACCACCAAGTTAACTACTCACTATGGGTTAAACAGTTAAAAATGTCCTCATAACCCACACAGCACGTGAATAATTCCATGGATTAAACAGTTAGAAAATGTCCTCATAACCCATACATCATGTGGTAACCACCAAGTTAACCTCTCTATGGGTTAAACAGTTAGAAAATGTCCTCATAACCCATACATCACGTGGTAACCACCAAGTTAACTGCTCTCTATGGGTTAAACAGTTAGAAAATGTCCTCATAACCCATACATCACGTGGTAACCACCAAGTTAACTACTCTCTATGGGTTAAACAGTTAGAAAATGTCCTCATAACCCACGCAACACGTGATAACCACCAAGCTAACCACTCTGTGTTAAACAGTTAGAAAATGTCCTCATAACCCATATAGCATGTGGTAACCACCAAGTTAACCTCTCTCTGTGTTAAACAGTTAGAAATTGTAACCCTTGCATGACGTGCTAACCACCAAGTTAACCTCTCAATGGGTTAAAGAGTTAGAAAATGTCCTCATAACTAAATCGACCACAATGACCTTTGAGATAATATGTATTGTGTACGTACCATGATACCAGAGTCAAATGACCGAGTTAACCACGACACGGATCAAATCGATATAACCAATGATCTTCTTTCTTTCATGCATTTTCATGGACTTGCAGCTGCAAAGATACCAATCACCACAACCACCACCACCACAACCACTTCCGCTACCTGTGGATATCAAATACCACACCACCTGGAACATCAGTTCCTCCAATCACCACAACCACCAGCACCACCACCATTCCAAACATTAATCCAACCACCACTCCTCTCCCACCACCAGTGGGTGTGGAATACCACAACCGTGAAACGTCACTCCCTCTACCGTTCACACCATGTCCCCTGGAATGTCACTCCCTCGAGCTGTGTACATTCTCGAGTGACGTACGTACGTGCGTGCGGATTCAACCGAAACCACAAATGATCTTCGACAGGAAGTGCACAGCCCGGGAATTGATGTTCCACCGATAGTCAACTTCAGGATTCATTTGGACGGCACTTCATCCGAGCCGAGCTCAGTCTATCACGTGTCCAACACGGTGACACCCATGAACAGCCAAACAAAGGGACTGTTAGCGTGCTCGCCAAGAGGAGAGTGGGGTTAAACAATCGGTCGAGTACCGCGTACGTACGTACGCTCATTTTGTTATTATTCCCTTTTCCTGCAACCGCTTGTCGGATTGGCACGAAACTTTCACCATTGATTAAAACTTGGTGTCCCATGGTGGATCAGTGTGATTATTTATGTATTTATGTCGTCATAGGTGCCTTCGGTATGACGTTATAATCGCATACAGACGACGCTGCATCTGATCAGTATGAAAAATTTTGAGGATCATTGAGGGATAGATTAGTAAAGAGGAAAATTAAACTTATGACGTCATCGGTCACGTGGTTTGGTCGCTATTTTTTATTTATTTTTAAAAGCCTTCAAGAATCTTCTCCCAAATGGTTGAACAGATTGAGGTGAAACTTTACAGGTTTGACCGCCTATTCATGAGGAACAAAAAGTTCCCTACGTATGATGTCATTGGTCACATGGTTTGGAAGACATTGGATTTATCCTAAAACCTTGAAGAACCTCCTCCAAAATGGCTGGACAGATCAAGGGGCAACTACACACATGTTCCCCAAGCCTTGGGGATACCAGGGTGTTCATAAATAATTTATAGGTCACATGGTTTGGCTGCCATATTTAATATTTTGATCTGGGTTCTTTTTGATTGTTACCTCCAACACCGCAGGTGAAGGAGATTATGTTTTCACCCCTTTCTGTTTGTTTGTCTGCTTGTTTATCTGCTTGTTTATCTGCTTGTTTATCTGTTTGGCTGCTCGTTTATGTGTTTAGCTGCTTGTCCGTTTGTTTATGTTTGTTTATCTGTTTGGCTGTTTGTTTATGTGCTTGTTTATGTGTTTGTTTATCTGCTTGTCTGTTTGTTTATGCTTGTTTATCTGTTTGTCTCTTTGTTCATCTGTTTGTTTATCTCATTGTTTATCTGTTTGTCTATGTTTCTTTATCTGTTTGTCTGTTATTTATCTGTTTGCTTATCTGTTTGTCTGTTTGTTTGTGTGCAGGATGTCTCAAAAAGTTGTGGACGGATCCAAATAAGAATTTGGTGGCAACGTTAGGTGTGTGACAAGGACGAACCGATTAGATTTTGGTGAAGATCTGGATCCGACTAGTAGGATTTTTTAAGTGATTCTTCACCATTGAGAGATGGGGCCAAAAAGGATATTTGGCACGATATCTCAAAAAGTTATTGGTGAGATATGTTCCACTCGATTAGGCATTGTGTGGCGGAGGTATGCGCTCTACCGAGTTCCCTCCTCGTTTTTTGAAATGGGGCTCACTTGGCTGTGTCTGAAGGTAGTGGAGTAGCAGTTGAAACCCAAGTCCTATCCAGATTCCTCCTTGTTTGGGTTCCTTGTGATGACTCAAATGCACTACCTATTTTATTTGGTCTTCCATTTGATTTGAATTTAATTTTTTTAAACTCTATTCCGAATCCAATTGAATAAAGACGATGTAATGGGTCAGGTGTCCGATCCAAGCGGGGTTGCATCAAAGTATCAAAGTGGGAAGTAAGGGAGGGAGAGAGGACAGAACGAGGTGGAGAGGCAGAGGGGTGAGAGAGGGATGAGGGAGAGGGATGAGGGAGAGGGAGGAGGGAGAGGGAGGAGGAAGACTGCAAAAGCAGGTTTGACAGCATGGCATTGCACCAAATGAAGTTCCACTTTCTGCACATTCCTTAATCTTTTCCTCATGAAATATAATCATCTGAACACTAGAAAAAAAAAATTCAGCTAAATTCTTTGCTTCAATAAATACACTTAGTTATAAAAATCGCAAATTTGTTAAAATTTTCAGATTTCGACACTTATTAAATCCATCAGATCCGGTTTTAAAATCAGAGATAATATTTTGATTATATACTTTAATTAACCAGGCAAGATAGATGACGGGAAGTGTGTCAAAATGGCGGTCGCGCAAATTCCTTCCAAAATCTTCTTTTCCAGACACATCAGTCAGAATGCTACAAAATTTGGGTTACAACATTAGGCAAGATAGATAGATCTATCTTGCCAGGATCGTGTCTCCAAAGCAAGGCATGTTTGAATAGGCCGAACAAAATGGTGAATTGAGACCCCAGCAGCTCGCTGACAGAGGGCCGACGAAGGATGACGCCTAATAAAGGATATAATTAAATAAGGCTGTTAATTATCTTCAAAAGGGGTATTTTAATTAACCCAAACATCCAATTTTCACTAATGTACTCCCTTGGAGTTCCCTTATCATGCATGCAAAGTTTCAGGCTCATAGGTTTCATGGTTTTGGAGTTATGGAGGAGACACACACACATACACACACACACACACGATGATAAATAATGTGATGGCGATGTTAAAGATGAGTTGAAGGAGATGATGGGACATAGCCATAATGGAAGAATATTCTTTACCTCGAAACACATGCGACGCCCTCTGACCTCATGTTCTATATCAACATACAACACAGTTTTTGGAAGTATTTTGAAGGCGATTTGTGTTGTACAGTGTTCAAGTATGTAATTAAATTTAAATAAACGTTTCAAGATGTTTAAAGGCGTGTAAATAGATCAATTCAGGGTTTTACCCAGTGTCGATTACATCCCCCAATGTAACACGTTACATTAGTTTGTCGTGCCTGTTCTTTGTGTCCTTTAAAATGTCCTTAAAAACAACAAGCTTCCTGTTTGGAATGATTTTCAATTTTGTTTGATTGCCAGAAAGGCAGATAGAGTAAAAAAAAAAAAAAAAAAAAAAAAAAAAAAAATAGGACCTGGAATTATCTGGGCCCTGGACTAATGTTGCAACCCAAATTTGGTAGCATTCTGACTGGTGAATCAGGAGAAGATTTTGGAAGGAATTCGCATGACTACCATTTTAACACACTTCTCTTCACAAACATGGCCTCCGGAATTTAACATCAAGACCCTGCCCTAATGTTGTCACCCAAATTTGGTAGCATTCTGACTGGTGTGTCTGAAGAAGATTTTTGAAGGAATTTAGGCGATTTCCCCCAAAATTGACTAAGCCGGCCATTTCGACACACTTCCGGTCACATGATCAACATGGCCTCCACAAATTAACATCAGGACCATGCCCTAATGTTGTAATGTAAACCAAATTTTGTAGCATTCTGACTCGTAGGTCTGGAGAAAAAGATTTTGGAAGGAATTTACTAAGTCGGCCATTTTGACCTACTTAAAGTCATGTGACCGGAACGAGGTTTATAATCCCTGTTACCAGTTGGGAGAGGAATGTTGCTGTCAAATTTCAGCTGGATTGGCCCAACGGTTAGGCCGGAGAAGTCGAAAAAGGAGATGGACGGACGGTGCGCGATGACAATTCTCGATAAGTTAATTATCTCAGTTGTCTCCGCGCATGTGCGGTCGTGCCAAATTCTTCAACAAAGTATGGTAAAATGAAAGACTTGTCTTGATGCAATTTGTGTTCAAAATATAACATTCAATTAAAATAAGTTTTCCTCGATCATAAACTGATGACAGACAGACGGACGAACATGAAACAATTGCTGAACCCGCTTTCGCTAAAGCGTGCACGGGGTAATACTTAACTAAATAAATTAATAGGCACAGCACACATGACACAGAATCCCAGACCAAAAGACACATTACAACAAAATGGAGGCACAGTAAAACTTAACACGCAGAAACTGAAAACCCTGTGGTGCCAAATGCATCCAAGGTCCCATCCTGACCTGTCCCCCCACCTGGTGAACGGAAGACTTTGGACATGTCACACCTTTAATCTAACCAGTCTCCCAGCAACGCATGGACAATCACATATTCATAACGAACCCAGCCAAAGGATCATGTACTTCAAGTCTAACACACTGGGCAGTTTAGAACTGAAGCTCACAGGATGTAGTGGAGGGCTACAGGAAAGGGCGCGTAGGCAGACCAGCAAGGGCACAGCAAGAGAACGAGCTCAATCGGGTCACAAAGTTCAAAAGAGGCCTCTGTAGGCAGTGTAGTCACAAGCTTCCGCTTTGAGGTGTTTCCAGGAATCTTGGAAGGGGCGTCAGCCACTGACAACCAGTGTCTGTGTCGGCACAGCCCGATTGATGGCCGTGGAGGCCAAGCAATTTCCTGCGTCAGAGGCCAAAACTTGTGTATTTTCTTTGCCGCCTAAGTCTAGCACAAGGCTAGAAGGCATGCTTTAAGGCCCTGACCCCTGACCTGGTTCTCGGCCAGTTCCACACAAATAACGTGCATGAAACATCGTAAACCTCTGTACATCTAAATAGACCAGGCTAGTCTCTTGCACGGGGAGAACACAAACTTATCCTAACATGTGTTCTTAATACATGGTTCAAAAAGTCCTCTGAACTATGCAAATACACATATAATGTGAAGGCCATCAAGTAATTACTCACCCTTACCCTTACCCCACAAATGTATGACAATATCAAATAGCCGTCTCATAGTACGTCAATCCCACTACCTGTGAACACACCTATATCCCCTGCGGGTGGATGATGCAACACCCTATTTGCCTGGAATGTGTGAGTGGTTTGATGCAATCAGACTTTCCATGGAACTTTACTGAAGATGTTGCGTTTTGCTGGGGAGAACCAGACTCAAGTAGCTGAGCAGGGAAGCAGAGGGAGTTGGGGGTGGTTGAGTAAAATGGGGTCATAAATCGTAAAAATATGGTTATTTTTACGCAAAGCGGGCGTAACCCCTTAGCCCATGCATTGTAAAAGGAAGCAGTAATATCACGATGATGCAGTCAGTTAGAGCACGTTGGATGTCATATCGAAAATCAATCAGACTTCAAGATGGCTACCGTGGCGCCTTGTGAAAATCGCAGCGCGCCCATTTTCGAAAGGAACCTTCCTCGACTCAACTCCAACACACACGCTGCAAAAATGCATTTAATCGGACAAGCCAAGCCGTTCTCGAAATTGACGAAAACCAATTTCAAGACGACTGCCGTGGCGGCCACATTGAAAATCGCAGCGTGCCCATTTTTCGAAAGGAACCTTCCTCTACTCAACCCCAACACAACCTGCAAAAATGAATTTAATCGGACAAGGCGTTCTCGAAAACGACGGAAACCAATTTCAAGACGACTGCCGTGGCGGCCACATTGAAAATCGCAGCGTGCCCATTTTCGAAAGTAACCTTCCCCTACTCAACCCCAACACATTTTGCAAAAATGGATTTAATCAGACAAGGCGTTCTCCTCGAAATTGACGGAAACCAAAAGTTGACAGACGGACGCCCGGACGGACAACGCCTGTGACGACAATACCCCTTTTTCAGCCCAATTCGGGCTGAGGGGTAAAAAGGAAAGGGGACGTGAGCATACACAGGCTTGTAGGTCAGACTCATGACTTGATGATGGTGGGTCTCACGTGTATCCATGTTGGGACTCCTCTGACAAAATGAGGCCCCTGTCAATACAACCATGATCAATGTTTGTTTTTTTTTCCCACCAGTACAAATACACCACCAATAGGGTAGAATAAGGAAGGAGGAACAGCATATGATGTCATGCTTGCTGAACTCTTGGAGACAATGAAACCAGACCTTGACAAAGGAAAGGCATTGAACAGGAGTCACCTGCTACACCTCTACCATGAACTCTTGAAGCAGCACATGCCTGAAGAACCATTGGTGTATGTAGCACAGAACCTAAAGACGACTTTTAAAGTACCATTCAGCGATATTATACAGATCTTCAAAGGTCAACAACACAAACCAGGTTTGGTTACATCCAAGGATATACAAATTCCTGATATTGTCAATACTTTGGCAGGTATGAAAGAATTGTCTGCCACACAGTTAGTTGCAAACACAGATGTTGAATTTGACATCTTATGGTCTCTTTATCGTCTCCAGAAGTGGTTCTTTTTCCACACAGTATGTTGCTACGCTGCAATCCTCAGTCCCTGGAAGGTATTCTGAGCCAACATCCACATCCCTCTGATATCTCAGAACAGAATGCAGAAAAACTTGTGCCTGATATCATTTACAATGGATGTTGTGAATAAAGATCATGTGAAGGAAGACGAGAGACTTCACATACAACGCAACCAACGCTAGGCGGGAATCACACAAGCCGAGGTCGTTCACCTCAAAAATGTTTGTCTTAAGACCAAATTTAGCATGTAGCACCCCAAGCGGTTGGAGCTGCTCCATGATTTCATGTGCATGTCTAGACATGCTCGTTATCCCCCCCTTTAACTCGTTCCCCGAACCCTCCAGGGATACTCAATAAAACAGTCAGCTTGCAAAGGAAAGATGGCAAGAACCGACACACACGCAGGACTGAGTGATAAATAAATAATTGAATGGGGCGAGACAAGGGAAATGGAAATCCTGGACGTAGACACCGTATAGTAACAAATAAGCACACACTTAACAAGAGCAAAATAAACAAAACCCACAAAGGGCTCACACGTACAAAAACCATTCACACAAAACTGGGCAGGATGGTTATGCCGTCACTCAGTGTGCGCTTGAGCATCCCCACATACCTCAACGAGTCGGTGCAGTCGGCGAAGAGTGCTGAAGAAAGCGCAAAAACTTCTGGAGACCAGAGCGGGACCCTGCAAAGGGAGTCATGATCCTTGAGCCATGGGGCACAGAAAAGAGTCCAGAAGTCTAAAGCAGGAAGCACAGAGACCAAACAAGTAATCACACCGTGAACATCAACTTCCATTCTTATTCTCTCCACCTCTTCCTATCCTGTCCAGAGTCCAGTCCTCTCAAGCACTACCCCAGATGCGACTCCCAAGCTGGTTTATGCCCCCAGCCTTCCACAGCTAGCCCTGGTTGTTGCTAGTCGGCTCTGCGGCAATCACTATTGGCCATTGTGCTGACCATGGACAATCGCCGCCCCTCCCGAGGATGATGGGAGTGATGTCCTCAAATCGACCCAGACAGGCTCCTCATCCTGATTTGTCTCCCACACCTCTCCCCATGACCCTCCTCCTCGCACCCACTATCTAGTGTACAGGGGAGAACGTGCAGACGTTACACCTTTCACATAACTTGTCTCCGAGCAATGCACGAGCAAACAGGATGACAACTCTATCCACAAACACTTAATACAATGTTCAAAAAGTCCTAAATCTACACGACTACAAACAGGGGTCGAAATCTTAATTCTAATAACTCCCCCCTTTATGACAAGAGTAAAGATACATTTCATCTTCCGACAAATGTAAAATGCCCCAGCATTTTGGATTGAGAGTGAACACCAAATTACAACATCAAAAAGGGAGTCGGATCACCAAACAAACAAGGGCATTGTATAGGCTATGATGAAGTCTGCAGAATAAACACATCCTGGAAAGTGGAAAGGCTTGAGACAGACATGCATCCGAAGGACATAATCCCTGTTAGAGTGACTTGTGCAACTGGAGTCATCAACGGGGCTACAGAATTCCTGGACGGTACTCACTACGACTTTATGAACATAATCATGTTACAGCCATCAGGTTCTTCCAGTTGCCTGGTCCGAACGCCAATGAACCACGTCAAAGCGGTCACGACGGCGGACTGATTTGATCATTCCAAATTATATCACAGGCCTGTTTGCCATGATAGATACCATATTGCCCCAATGGAACCACCGAGCCAGTCAATGCATCACATTGATCGGTGCTGTGTGCCCGTTACTCCAATGCCGATTAAGTGAAATCACCGGGCGCAGGAACAGTCTTGTCCTGGCGCTATCTGCCGAACCCAATCTGTCCTTTAATAGACATGTATAACCAAACTAGCGATCAAGGCACTCAAATACCAAGTGAGTTTAGACTTCAGAGTGTATTGGGACATGGGGGTGGGGATACAGAAGGAAGCAATACAGTGTAACAATTCATTCATAACCCAAACCCGTATGCACCGTCGAGTCAATGAACGAACGGAAACCTAATGCATCCAACCTTAAAGCTTCATGCATTCCCCAGGAGATAGACAAGAGTTAGATGGCACAACACAGGAAATACTGCAGGCTACGCCTAACAGGACGCAACGAGTTCCAGGCAGGAACATAATTTGTCAGGGACAGTATTGGGCCATGTCCGGAGCTGGAGCAAGTGGGGAGAGTGGACATGGCTCTTTGTGTGGGAGCATGGCTGCCGGCTGTACTACAAAAGCTTGCTCCTTGGGGGTAACCCTGATGATGCACTCGCGCAGGCTTCGTGGCTATGCTCCCTTAGCGAGTCACACCCGGCAGAGCCTGGTCATTCCTTTTATAGTCGGCCCACACCCAATTTCCTGATGCACTTAGCCTCTCCCTGCTCAGCCATAATTGGTGTTTAACCCAGTCCATGAGAGGGGCTAATCCCACCACACCCCAACCTCCCAACCTGTCACTCAGTGCTTTTGGCACACTTCGGTGTCACGGCAGATTTCCTGCCTTAACTCGTGTCACTGGCCTGTCAGATTCTTTGAAAGAACATTTAAGACAGATTATAAAGGTAAGAACATGAAAAAAGGGTATAAAGGGAAAGCAGATTTAGGCACAAACATGTGGGGAAGGGAAGACAGCATCTTTCTGCACATAAAAAGATGCATATTCAAAATCACAATTAAATTACCTGACGCGTACGCTAAAACATGCAATATGGGAAATAACTAGTGATAAACTATACAAAGTTACCCCCGAGAAGGCATTCCCACAACACTACCCCCACCTTCCTTCTTCAGACTCTTCTGAGTCAACATCCAGAAGGGGGAGAGTGACATCGTAGTCTTTGAGCCAGATTTAAAAAGGGCTTTATTTATGGCTTTTGTAACTTACTCTATGCAAAATTACTTTGGATATTGTTATGGACCAGTCGGTTCATTTAATTAGGCTTGGAAAATGGTACTTTTGCTGTTAAATTTCCTGTAAGTCACAACAACAACAACAGCACAAGTAAAAAGATAAGGAGTTTTGATGAGAGAAAATGAGAGAAAATAAGAGAGAGAAAATAAGAGAGAGAAAAAGAGAAAGAGAGAAAATAAGAGAGAAAGAGAGAAAATAAGAGAAAGAGAGAAAGAGAGAAAAAGAGAAAGAGAGAAAGAGAGAAAAACAAAAAGAGAAAAAGAGAGAGAAAGAGAAAGAAAATGAGAGAGAAAGAGAGAAAGAAAGAAAATGAGAGAGAAAGAGAGAAAGAGAGAAAATTAGAGAGAAAGAGAGAAAGAGAGAATATGAGAGAGAAAGAGAGAAAGAGAGAAAATGAGAGAGAAAGAGAGAAAGAGAGAAATGAGAGAGAAAGAGAGAAAGAGAGAAATGAGAGAGAAAGAGAGAAAGAGAGAAAATGAGAGAGAAAGAGAGAAAGAGAGAAAATGAGAGAGAAAGAGAGAAAGAGAGAAAATGAGAGAGAAAGAGAGAAAGAGAGAAAATGAGAGAGAAAGAGAGAAAGAGAGAAAATGAGAGAGAAAGAGAGAAAGAGAGAAAATGAGAGAGAAAGAGAGAAAGAGAGAAAATGAGAGAGAAAGAGAGAAAGAGAGAAAATGAGAGAGAAAGAGAGAAAGAGAGAAAATGAGAGAGAAAGAGAGAAAGAGAGAAATGAGAGAGAAAGAGAGAAAGAGAAAAATGAGAGAGAAAGAGAGAAAGAGAGAAAGGGAGAGAGAAAGAGAGAAAGAGAGAAAGGGAGAGAGAAAGAGAGAAAGAGAGAAAGGGAGAGAGAAAGAGAGAAAGAGAGAAAGGGAGAGACAAAGAGAGAAAGAGACAAAGAGAGAGAGAGAAAGAGAGAAAGAGAGAAAAGAGAGAAAGAGAGAGAGAGAAAGAGAGAAAGAGAGAAAGAGAGAAAGAGAGAAAGAGAAAAAGGAAGAGAGAAAGAGAGAAAGAGAGAAAAGGAGAGAGAAAGAGAGAAAGAGAGAAAGGGAGAGAGAAAGAGAGAAAGAGAGAAAGGGAGAGAGAAAGAGAGAAAGAGAGAAAGGGAGAGAGAAAGAGAGAAAGAGAGAAAAAGAGAGAAAGAGAGAAAGAGAGAAAGAGAGAAAGAGAGAGAAAGAGAGAAAGAGAGAAAGAGAGAAAGAGAGAAAGAGAGAAAGAGAGAAAGAGAGAAAGAGAGAAAGAGAGAAAGAGAGAAAGAGAGAAAGAGAGAAAGTGAGAGAAAGAGAGAAAGAGAGAAAGAGAGAAAGAGAGAAAGAGAGAAAGAGAGAAAATGAGAGAAAGAGAGAAAGAGAGAAAGAGAGAAAGAGAGAAAGTGAGAAAGTGAGAAAGTGAGAAAATGAGAGAAAGAGAGAAAGAGAGAAAACACGATGAGGAGAGCAAGAAGGCGTTGACACATTCTCTTAAGCTGTTATGCTCAGATTCAAGTGGTGCATATCATTTTTAAACTGACATACCAAGTGAAGGAGGAATCGGGGTCTTCTGTATGCGAACCTGGGCAGATTCAGTGACTCACCTATTCCTTGACCACAATGGATCAACTTCAACCCACTGTGCATTGGTCTGTGAGGATTCAGCTTCACTTTGTAGTGTACTTTTCATCGGTGCCAACTTGTTAATACTTTTCAATCATGAACTTTGTTCCATTTACTTGTCCGACCAATGGCAGTAGTCAAGGAATGTTTTTTTTAAAAAATCTGGTTTCTCAGCAATTTTTTTCCCCACACCACTGTTGTGCTCTTGAACCTCCCCCTTGAGGGGCAAGCGGTGATGAAGGCTTTAGCCAAGTGCGAGGATGCTTCGCTGCCTGGCAGCTAGCAATTTACACTGTCGTGGAAATGACTCATGGACTTGAGTTTCATTGAAGTTAAACTAAAAAAGTTACTGGAGTTCACTGGAGTTAAACTGCGTTTGTGGCCCTATCCTCCAGCAGCACTTTGCTCTCTGCACCCGCAGCTTCGTATCACATGCTGTGTCAATCATTTTGCCCCAAACTACTGTCAGGCTGCTCTTTCTTCAGTGGGTTTTCGCTCCTTTCAACCGCAGGACTAGTATCATCGAACCCCTTTTGCTGAGCAGGAAATTCTCACAGACAATGGTCATTAATGATACGCATGTCACTAAGTGGATCATATTTTGTGAACATGATGCCGAATTGGACCATTGGTGATATGCCATTTCTTTCTTGTTATTGAACCCGCACTTAAGTTTAATAGCTTATGGAACACCGCTCAAATTGGACTAAGTCATCAACCTTTAGCGGTGAGTAGAAGTCGATAACTTCTTAAATCATACCCTGCGAGGTATTCTTCACTGAACTCCCTTTACTCGTGGAACCTACCTTTTTGGACGTTGCACTGCTGTTATCTCGGCAAGGATTTCAAAGCTTCTCCATATATTCCCTTGTTGGCACCATTTTAGGTGATTTACGCGCCATTTTTGAGAAGGCACTCGGCTGTTTGACTGGTGCATACCCGAGGAACTTCTTCGTCCCTCCAACCTCTCCTGTACTTCAAGTAACACATCATCCTGCACAGCATGGAGATCGCATTTTCATCATCTGTGATGCAACATTACTTGTGTTCTTCTCTATGTTTTGGTGATACAAGGCCGTCACCTTTTGAGGACTTGTAAAATGTGACTGTCCAGTCGGTCTCATCCTGTGCACACCCTCTGGACTAGATCCTGTCAATCGTGCTCACCGCCGACCTGTCACCCATTTATAACCTGCTGGAGGTTTACTCCACAAACTGCTTGCTTGAGCGAAGTTGCCACATCGAGGGTTGTGAGATAACTTAGAGCTGCATTGTTGTCTGTGATGTTTGTACTTGTTGAAGTTGGGGATTCTTTGGAAAATCATGAAGTTTTAAATTTAATTAGTACTAGCAAATACCACCTGTCACTTCACTGACTGGAATACTGAGAGGGGGGAAAGAAGAGGGGGGGTGGGATGGAGGGGTGGGGGAGAGAGAGAGACAGGAAGGAGAGTGAGAAGGTGGAGGGGGACAGGGAGGAGGAAGGGGAAGCGAGGAGGGGTGGGGGAACGAGGAGGAAGGGAGAGAAGGGAGGGAGAGTGGGGGAGGGAGAGTGGGGAGGGAGAGTGGGGGAGGGAGAGTGGGGGAGTGAGGAGTGAGGGAGAGTGAGCGAGGAGGGGTGGGGGGAGGGAAGGCAGCATAAGGTGAGAGGAAGGGAAGGCAGACATGTGGTGGAGCACTAATTATGATTCATACTGTCTCATCAAAATGATTCTGCATAGAATAACAGTGAAGCAGGAAACAAAATAATGTCTGAAATCCATTTTCTACTCGTCATAGTAAAAACACCCCCCCCCCCCCGGACGCGTCTGGAGCCAAGCCACCCAGAGACAAACACCACCTGGACGCGTCCAGAGCCAAGCTGTCTGGAGACAAACACCGCTCCGACACGTCAGTAGGCAAACTCCTGTCTGGAAACGTCCAAAGACAAACTCCTGTCCAGACATAAACACTGGCCAGATGTGTCCGGAGACAAACACCACCCGGACGTGTCGGGAGCCAAGCTGTCTGGAAACAAACACCGCTCAGACATGTCCGGAGACAAACTTCCATCCGAACATGTCCAGAGATAAATACTATCCAGACACGTATGGAGATAACCACCGTCAAGACATAACCACTGTCTGGATATGTCCCGAGACAGCGAGAGAGGGAGAGGGGGGAGGGGAGAATGAGAGGTGTGGGAGGAGGGTGCTGCATTGTATTGGGAGGCAGGAGAGTAAGGATGGGAAAAAAAGAGAGAGGGAGGGGTGGGGGTCGGGGATTTAGCAGAGAGAATATGCTATGCTTTATGAACAGCACGCACGCACACACAAGTGCTTGGCCGATGTCAGCAATTTTTCAGGAATCGGCAGATTGGAGTCAGTGTGATTACCGACGACAGTACGTACTTTATACAACCCTAAAACCTCGAATAGTTTTCACTGAAAAACAACGTTACACTTGTATAGACGTTTCAAGATGTGTAAATTTGGAAGCCTTCTGGCAGCATTCTGACTGTTGGGTCTGGAGAGGAAGGTTTTTGAAGGAATTTATACAATTTTCCCAAACATTTACCAAGTCCTCATTTTGACACACTTCCGTTCAAGTGATCGGCATGACCTCCACAATTTAATATCACGACCCTGTCCTAATGTTGTCACCCAAATTTGGTAGCATTGTGACTGGTGGGTCTGGAGAAGAAGATTATTAAAGGAATTGACACGATATTTCCAAAAGTTGAAATAGGAGACAGACGGACGGACGGATGAACAGACAGTGCGTGATGACAATACCTTAAATTCCAGATAAGCTAAAAATCGGGGCAATACCCCTGGGTTGGTAGTGGCTGGATAAGAAAACCAGAGAACTACTGGTAGGCGCGTGTGACTCACAAACTATGTAACAGAGATGAAAGTAAATACCTATGGATTTTTTTTAATGCCATGAACAAACTTTGGTAGATCACAGGTGATGAAGGTTGTGGTGAAATTTCATCAAAATCGTGTGTGTGGTTTCCGAGAAGAAAGCCAATAAATATTTTCGGGGCAACCACCACGTCGACACCCTTCGATGTTGACATATTTAATGGTGTGGACAAACTTTAGTATATCACGGGTCATGAAGGTTGTGGTCAAGTTTCATCGACATTGTGCGTATAGTTTCGGAGGAGAGAAAATATCTTTTTTGGGGATGGGGAGGGTCAAGACCCCCCCCCCCCCCACCATAGAACTTAATGAGCGCAGATTTTGATGCGGTCAATTCACCTTTGTTAGGCATCAGATATGAAGCTTGTGGCCAAGTTTCATCAAAATCGTGTGTTTGGTTCAAGGGATAATGACCGAGGTGGTTACGGACTGACTGACTCACCTACGGACACTGCTCAATCGCAAAAGCTCACCTGAGTCCAGGTGAGCTAAAATGATATTCATACAAATACCTGATTTGGCGCATATTTAAATAACAGGGTAAACATTACAAACAAGAACAGCACTCGGTACAGCACAAACTTCCATCAATCTGAACAGTTTATGTTTTGTACCTGACTGATAGACCGGATCTGGATTCGAACCTGAACCAAAACCAAATTGGTTTGTTCTTGTCATCTACCAAACTTAGCCGACTGGATTTGTCATAATCCGTCCACAACCTTTTGAGATATCATGTAGACAGACAGACGTGAAAACATAACCTCCATCTACCTTGGGTGGGTGGCGTAATAAAAGAATATTTTTGAAGGCCGATGTGGTATGTGGTGAGGGAAGAGTACTGATTATGGGGCATTTTAACTTGCCAGGGATAGATTGGATCCAGGAACAGGGAAAGGGCAGAGCAATTGAGGATTTCCTAGTTTTATTCCAAGATTGCTTTTTAACCCAGTTTGTAGATAAGCCCACTAGGGGGAGTGGTGTTAGACCTCCTTTTTGGTAACGATCCCAATACGGTGGAGGAGGTGGAGGTTGGGGTGCATTTAGGATCAAGTGACCATAACATTGTGTGTGCAAAGATTCTGTTGAGGGTTAGAGTTCAGGATAGTAGGGTGGTAAGGCTATCTGATTTCAGGAAGGCAAACCTTGAGGGTATGAGGAGAGAATTGGGTGATGTAGAATGGGAGACTAACAACAAGACAATCAGCATCAGAGAAATGGGAAATCTTCAAGGACCAAATGTGTCGAGTGCAGAGTAAGTACGTTCCAATGAGGAGTAAAACTAGAAGTAGAAAGAGACCAGGGTGGTTAAACAGTGAGATAAGGAACGCTATTCAGGAGAAGCAAAAGGCATTTATTAGGTTTAAAATAGCAAGACTGGAGTTAGATTTATATCACTATCGGAGTAAACAGAGGCAAGTGAAGAAAATAACTCGGCAAGTTAAAAGAGAGCATGAGAAGGACATGGCTAAGAATATTAAACATAATAGCAAGGCATTATTTAAGTATATCAGGGGAAAAGAACAGGTTAGGCCCATTGAGGAACAGCACTGGGAGAGTAGTTAGTGATGAAAGCGAGATGGCAGGCTTATTAAACAGGTATTTTTCTTCAACTTTTGCACAAGAACAGTCAGGAGAATTGCCAAGAGCTGAGAGCATCTATCGAGGAGGTGAGGAAGGGCTTTTACAGAAGATCCAGGTTGGAGTGGAGGAAGTAAAGAAACAGCTCGGAAATCTAAGAGTAGATAAAGCTCCGGGTCCAGATAATATGCACCCGAGAGTATTGAGGGAAATGGCTGAGCAGGTAAACGAGTTAACGGATATTTTCAATAGCTCACTGGAGTCAGGACAGGTACCAAAGGATTGGAGAGTAACAAATGTAACACCATTATTTAAGAAAGGATCCAGAGAAGAATTGGGAAACTATAGACCTGTTAGTGTTGGAGACATTAATTCGGGATCAAATGAGGAACCATTTAAACAAATACAAACTAATTAAAGGTAGTCAGCATGGGTTTACCAAAGGTAGTTCCTGTTTAACAAATCTTTAAGAGTTCTATGAAGCAGTGTCTGATTTTGTGGATGAGGGAAAGGCAGTGGACATAGTATATCTAGACTTTAAGAAGGCATTTGATAAGGTACCACATCGGAGGTGGTTAGCCAAAGTGAGGGCTTGTGGAGTGACTGGTCAGGTCGCTAATTGGATTGTAAACTGGCTTAGTGAGAGGAAGCAGAGTGGCGGTGAGTAGGAGGATGCCTTGCTGGGAGGATGTAAGTTGCGGGGTACCTCAGGGATCAGTACTCGGACCATTACTATTCATTATTTACATCAACGATTTGGATAGTGGGGTGAAGAGTAAGCTTTCCAAATTTGTAGATGACACAAAGCTTGGAGGTAAAGTGGGTAGCAGAGAGGGTGGTGATCAGATTCAGGAAAGTATTGATACTTGTATAGATTGGGCAAAAGATTAGCAGATGGAGTTTAACCTGAGCAAGTGTAAGGTATTGGGGATGGGAAAGAATAATGAAAATAGAGATTACAGGATGCAAGGGGTAATTTTGGAGCGCGTCACACAGGAGAAGGATCTGGGGGTAGTAATAGATACGGGAGGTAAGCAGGCAGCACAGTGCCAGGCAACTTCAGGTACAGCAAATAGGGTTTCAGGTTTTATTCGGAGGGGGATCAATTATAAATCAAAAGAGGTGGTGTTAACATTGTACAGGAATTTAGTGAGGGCACATCGAGAATATTGTGTGCAGTTTTGGTCACAACTTAGGAAGGATATAGATGCCATAGAGAGGGTTCAGCACAGGGCTACTACATTGATTCCAGGCTCAAGCCGTTGTCACACCTTGACGATTTAGCCAGCGTATGCCGACGTATGAAAAATTTGTCTAAAACGCTGGCACACGTCGAATACGTTATGGGTAAGTTTTGTATACATTAGGAGCACGCTGAAGCACTCTGGTATACGTCGTAGTACGCCGAGCTCGTCGACAAATTTTAACATGCTCAAAAATTTTCGACGTATGCCAGCATATGACTCACGTTCCGCATACGCTGGCCATAAGTTGTAGGCACGTTATGCGATCGTTGACACACGTTACTTGTAAGTTACTCATAAGTCGAAACACGTGTTCGTCAGTGTTCCGAAAGCGAAACACGTGTTCGTAATGTTTCGCGTCAGTGTTCCAGACTCCATGGATTTTATTTATTTATTTATTTTTCTTTGGTATGACGGTGATGTTGACACTTCGATTTCTAGTGCGGTTATAATATAATATAATTAATAGGCTGCCGCTCAACGATTTAAATCATAACCGCACTAGAAATCGAAGTGTCAACATCACCGTCATACCAAAAATAAAAATAAAAAACAAACAAAAAAAAACATGGAGTCTGGAACACTGACGGGTTCCTCTTGTGAAGCCCATTTTTATATACCAATTCCCCTAAACGCTGCCAATACGCCATTATACGGTAGATGTAAGTTAGTAACACGTTCAGTAAGTTCTGCGGTCGTCCGGAAGACGTCAAATACATCTACATACGTCAATACGCGTTGGAGATACGTTACACATAGGTTCAAAGCACATTACTCATAGGTTAGAAATAAGTTTCGGGTACGCTAAATATTACTTCGACGTGTTTCGACTTATGAGTAACTTACAAGTAACGTGTGTCAACGATCGCGTAACGTGCCTACAACTTATGGCCAGCGTATGCAGAACGTGTGTCATATGCTGGCATAGGTCGAAAATTTTTCAGCATGCTTAAAATTTGTTGAAGTACTCGGCGTACTACGACGTATGCCAGCGTGCTTCAGCGTGCTCTTAACGTATACAAAACTTACCCATAACGTATTTGACGTGTGCCAGCGTATTTGGCAAATTTTTCATACGTCGGTATACGCTGGCTAAAACGTCAAGGTGTGACAGTGGCTTGACACTTCGATGTCTAGTGCGGTTATGATTTGAATGGTCGAGCGGCAGCCTTTTAAGAGGCTATGCCACGTGATCATCGCGATACGCTGCCGCGCGCTATGCATACGTTAGACTATTGTTGGGCATAGGTTGTGAACGCAGACAACGCGCTAAGCATTCGTTGGTATAAGTTGTATATATATATATATATATATATATATATATATATATATATATATATATATATATATATATATATATATATATATATATATATATATATATATATATATATATATATATATGTTATCGAAACGTTCTGTGTACGTTACTAATACGTTATGCATACGTCCAACTCGTTATGAATACGCCCAAAACTGGGAAAAAAAACATCAATAGTTCAGCATACGCCAGCGTTTTACATACATTTTGATACGTTGCCATATGCTGGCTAAAACGTCAAAGTGTGACAGCGGCTTCAGCTAGACTTAGCTATGAGGAGCGGCTGAAGGAGACAGGGCTTTACACACTAGAAAGGAGGCGGTTACGAGGCGATACGATACAGATGTTTAAGATAACTAGTGGGTGCCTGTAGGTGCAAACCCCAAGGAAAGAAAAGAAAAAAGAAAAAAAAAAGAAAAAAAAAAAAAACTTTCAAACCGCTTGCCAGATACAACAACCACACAGGCCATTCCTTCGCTCTCGTGCCCGTACGTGCAAAAAAATTAAATAAATATATATACTTTAAAACCGCTTGCCAGAAACAACCACACAGGCCGTTCATTCGCTTTCGCGTGCCCGTACGTGCAAACCAAAAAAAAAAAAAACTTTCAAACAACCAAAGAGCCCTACCTTCGCTGTCGTAAACAATGACTGGATTGGGGCATTGTGTTTTAGAAAATCGAGAAAGTACAGAAATCGAGAAAGAAAGAATACAGTAAATCGTCACTCTCCGGAAGTTAAGTCCTCACTGTCCGAACGCAGTTACGATTATTCGCAATTTAGTTTTAATGGTCGATTATTCAATAAGCGCCAACGTATTTTGCCTTTTCGCAATGTCATCGCAAGGAAAAACACGAAGAGAAAGAGAAAGAGAAAGAGAAAGAGAAAGAGAAAGAGAAAGAGAAAGAGAAAGAGGTTCAAAATGTGAGCCAGAAACGACAACCACACAGGCAGTTCCTTCGTTCTCGCGACAACCACACCCAGAGTTAATTCAAATCCAAATTAAAATCAAGTTTACCTCCTTGTCTTTGCTTGCCATGACATTCACTGACATGTAACCGGCACGGCCCGTGACATCATCGTCGGCCGGCCGATCACCGCCCTACGCAGCAACGTGTCATGTCATTGGTTGGTAAACAAATGGCCGCAGCAACGTGTCCTGTCATTGGTTGGTAAATAAATGGCCATAACTTGGGAAGCACTTGTCTGATTAATATCAAACCTTGAAAAGGCACATCCTCAGGTCCCCAACAATATACCTGGCAAGTTTCAATTAGATTGGACCAGTGGTTGCTGAGAAACAGCGGTCACACACACACACACACACACACACACACACACACACACACACACACACACACACACACACACACACACACACACACACACACACACACACACACACACACACACACACACACACACACACACACACACACACACAGCTAGAATTATAGAAAGATGAAATGAGGTCAATGAGATGACAAATGAAGGGGTTGAATGCAGTCTGCAGAGCAATGAGTCAGGAAACCCATCGTTGTGAAGTTTTTACCACCAAATTGAGATGTATTTCGTTGGCAAGCATGTTGAATAGAGCTGAATTCCTCAACACTTACAAAGGCCACAGCGTTTTGAGAATTGGAAACAAAAGAAGTTGTGCACTTTTTTTGATAAATTATTTTCGGAACAATTTTTCTTCAATAAATAAACAATAATAAAAATCGTCTCCATGTACATTGTACACACCTTCATCTCGTTAGCACCTCTTCATAAACAACATCGCTGAGGAAAAGGCGCCTCTTCTTTGTTTCCTCGTCCGTCCAGGGCAAGAATACGGAGGCTGCTGGATCTGCCAACGTTTTGATAAATCATTAGTTTTAACCAATTATTCAATTAGCGCCAACGTATTTTGCCTTTTCGCAAGGAAAAACACGAAAAGAAAAAGAAAAAGAAAAGAAAAGAAAAGAAAAGAAAAGAAAAGAAAAGAAAAGAAAACAAAAGAAAAGAAAAGAAAAGAAAAAAAAAGAAAAGAAAAGAAAAGAAAAGAAAAGAAAAGAAAAGAAAAGAAAAAAAAAGAAAAGAAAAGAAAAGAAAAGAAAAGAAAAGAAAAGAACCTCGTAATGGCGAACGCGGCTGAGTTTCTCTTCCCCCATCGACCACGGCTACGCAGCAACGCTTCCTATCATTGGTTGATAAAAAAAAAATGACCGCAGCAACGGTTCCTGTCATTGGTTGGTAAATAAATGGCCATAACTTGGGAAGCACTCGTCCGATTAATATCAAACCTTGAAAAGGCACATCCTCAGGTCCCCAGAAATATACCTGGCAAGTTTCAATTAGATCGGACCAGTGGTTATCGAGAAACAGCGGTCACACACACACACACACACACACACACACACACACACACACACACACACACACACACACACACACACACACACACACACACACACACACACACACACACACACACACCTGGAATTTAGATAGATGAAAGGTATCGATAAAGAAAGTGCAGGTGAATTATTCAGCAGAGTAGACAGTGATAGGACCAGGACCATGGCCTGAGACTCTGAGAGTAAAGAAGAGGAGAGTTAAGATGGTAGTTAGGTTAAGATGGTAGTAAGGTTAAGACGGTAGTAAGACAGAGGATTTTCACTCAGAGAGTAGTTAATGTATGGAATGGCCTCCCTGGAAAAGTAGTGGCAGCAGAAACAGTAGACAACTTTAAATTAGAATTACATAGGTACCTGCAAGTTCTGGGGATAGAGGGGTATGGGGATGCTGACAGGACTTTTCTGTCGTCAAGACAAAAATAATAATAATAAAAAAATAACAACAACAAAACAACCTAAAAATAACAAATAACAAACAAACAAAAAAACAATTATTTCATGAATTAAAAACATTTTATTTTACATTTTCCTCCTTGGACCTCGTGTACACGGGTTGGTGTGGTGTTCGCGCAGGCATGATGGGATGAATGACCTCCACCTGTGTTAGATTTCCTTGTATTTCCTTATCAACGGTTTTGAATGGAGTGCTTGCTCGAGTGCTTAAGC
>NC_140970.1:2787104-2884604 GCF_056783735.1 Eptatretus burgeri | reverse complement strand
GAAACCCTGAATGGTACCTGAATTTTAACTCTCCTCCGCACCAGTTGGTCATTCCCAAGTTAAAGTGGGCGAGCAATATGCAACACAGTTTAACCAAAATATTTGTTTTGTTCTTTTCCTGGAATAAAATACAATAATATGCTGAATAAAATGTAATATTGAGATGCACTAACAGCAATATGGATAAATGTGAGATATCGATTAATGTGTCCACAACAGATGCAGACAGATGTCAATTAGTTTGATGATGAAATGTGTCCATAATCTCTCTGTTTGGAGATTTGTAATACACACTGTGTATCTCATTCGTGTTCTCGTGTAATTGATGATTAGTTTGTACTCGTGTGAGTTTAATGCGTGGTGATGTAAAAGTTGTGTTGATTCCTTTTTCGTTTTATCCTTCATTCCTCCCTCACCCCATCACTTTGCTCACTATTTTCTAGATTCCATTGACCCATCTCAGAACGACCAACCATTGCAGTTTAACATGACCAAAGGCCCCATGGTGATTGAAGGACTGTCCAATGGAGAGCCAGGCCAAGAACTAGGCAGGCGACGTCCACAGCTCCCCACACAAACACTTCCAGGTTTGTCATTACATTGTGGTGCCGACTGCTTCAGCAAGAGTAGTGGACACACAAGGTAACTAAATACATGTGTAAGAGGAAGAAAAAAAAAGATTTGGGAGATTGTAGGAGATTCCAATAAGGATAAGAGCTTTAGATTCCACAGGAGAGAGGCAGAGACACGCGATGCGATGCTGGGGCACCAGCCCATAGGGGAGAGCAGTACTCCATGTCACAATAGACAGTTGCTTTTGTAGACTGTGTATTTCTGATTGTTTTTTCAAGGAATGGCTTGAAACAACGGAGGATGCCAAATGTGCAGTTGATTTTGGAGGTCAACTTTGCTATGTCATCATCTGAGGAAAGGTCATGGTTCAGTGGCTGACCATGGAAATAGGTCGGTTCGTTTGACGATCCTTCTAGACTAGAGAGACAAAAGGTGATACCATTAGCTTTGCCAACAATGAAAGACATTCCATTGATCAGACCAGCACATAATAGTTTCCTGATCAGCAGAGTGATGCAGCTGCTGACTGCCTATCAGTGGAATGGGATAATTATGACCCACTGTGGCATTGGCTGCAAAAAGGAAGGGAGGGTTTTCCAGAGTCATCAGAGAAGTTGTTTATGTAGATGAGTAACAAGCACTGCCTTGGTACACTCCAGCATCAATGGGAGAGGAGGAGGAGGAGGAGGAGGAGAAGAAGAAGGAGGAGAAGGAGAGTTTGTATGTCACATGGCAGCGAGCTTCAGAAGTCAGGTGGGACTTATGCCCAACATATACCCAGGGAGACGGTCCTGACTTATCGTTTTAGATTCAGGCCTCTGACCCATTGCTGAGAGGCAAGTGGTATTTAGGGCATGTCCACAGTCAAGTGACTGGGGTGGAGTCCAAACTTGTAGCCAGAGATCTACAGGCCAGCAATCCTGTTTGAAAAGAGGAAAGACAACATCCACAGAAATGATGGATTCCATTACTTTGCTTGGAGAATTTGCCATTAAGCTTGTTTTCCTGCATTTGAGAGGATCAGTTTTGTACCCTTAGGAGTAGGAGTGATGTTTGCTGATTTCTATGCAGATGAGAGATGACAAGTTGAAGAGAGCAAATATGAACCAAGTGCAGCAGAGCAGGATTTCGAAGAGTAGGCAAGTTATCGCCGGTCACCCGGACAAATTCCTCCAATTGCAGCCCAAGTGTACAGCGGATTGTATCTGGTAGAGCCACGTCTGTATCATGATGCAAACATGGGGTTAAATGCATTATTGAGTCTTGGTCCAATTTGGATTTACCAATGACTAGTGGTCCAGTTCAAGTTTCTTGTTTGCCAATATGATGATGTTCTGGATCGTTTTTATTTTTCAGCACATGATAGGATATTGGTACCAATGCATGGGTGGTAAACATTGTTTTGCAAACTTGTGCAGATGTTTTTTTTTTGTGTTTCCAGGTGGTGTTGACATCGCATCTGTAGGATCTCTGTTGGGAATTCTTCCTGGGTCAAACCCCTGGGCAGAGGCCATTGGTCTACCTGGCATGACATCCATAGGAGTATCAGGTGTGGTGTCTCTCTGATTTGGAGTAGTGTTTCACTATAACTTTGTGGATGATTATTGTGTTGTTTTGTTTTACAACTACATACTCCAGGTGCTGCCTTCACCTGGGGCCATCATGACGTCACACAAGCAAGACCTGCATCTTGTGCAGATTACAAAGAAATTCACGTTTGATCTGATCATTATGGCTTTTTCACTTGAAATGTACTTTATGGCTTTGTCTAATCTTATTTCAATATAATCTTAAATGCTTACATTTGTTCATCATTCATTCAAGAGAAAAAGAATCGAGAAACAAAACAAAACACCTTAAATTTAACGTAGCAGCATATTGAATGTTCGTACTCGACGGATCTACTTTGGGTAGACAAAACGTAGTACTGCCCTAGTTGCACGCGACTTGCCCCGCTATGATGTGGTCGCAGCCCGAAGTGAAACTACACTGGCTGACAAAGGAGACCTTTAAAAGACATTAGAGGTTACACGTTTTTACTGGAGCGGAAGACCGGAAGATAGAAGATGAGCAGGAGTAGCTTGGCAAGCGATTTGAGCCTACAAGTGGGTATCTCTTGACAGCCTATTAAGCTCAAAATGGAACTTTCTGGAAATCGCCCTGCACTCTTTGATGAATAGGTTCTGACTATGACCAGCCCCGATGAGGTGAAGGAACAATTTTACTCTGGCCTGCTAACACAGATGACGAGGACTTTGTTTGTATGCAGCACAAGGCTGTGGGGTGGGGTAGCATCATTGTATGAGTGGCATGGCTGTGCCGCTGATGCAATTCCCTCTGCTGGTTAGGGTAGGAATTTAGAATTTGGTCATGGTGTCGGCAGTAGCTCTCGCCTACTCTTCGTGAAGAACACCATGGGATCTTTAACATCCCCCGACAAATGCTGGCAGTCGGGACACCCGTTTAATGTCCATCCAAGGACACGCACATCGATGACGGATGACACAGACAGAACACACACATTGATGAATCACCTTGCCTGTGAAAAACTAGGATGACAGTTTATAGCTGGGTCGGGATTAAAGTCCAGGCGAGACAACGTATATGCGAGTGTGTGTATCTCTCGGCCATCTTGTCAGCCCGTATCACACAGACAAACTGGAATGACAAATTTATAATCCTTTGTGCCTTCTATGCTGGTGTTGGTGATTACTGTGTTCCTTGGAAATCCATTTATGATGTCATGGTCTTGGTAAAGTTGGCATCAGTGTGCATCCGCTCTTCTCAACAAGTTTATGAACATCAATTGGTTATAACCAAAACATTCTTTAGTCTAGCCTAATAATTATAAAACATCCTCGATGTTTCCTGTGTCTAAGCGTTGGCACCTTACTGACTCTGTCATAACATGGCACCGTGAGCTCCAGGACTTTCACATCACCAGAACCATGAGTGCTGTGAAATGTTGGACAAACCACAATTTAATGAGATCTAAACTTTCACTTGAGCTGGTGAACCTCTCAAGAAGCTTTTTCTTCAATCTCAACTCGGTTTATCCAACTTGAACTGTTCATAAATCTGCATACTGCCTTTGCTCAGGACAACATAAGAGAAGATGATGATGAAGATGATGCTATTGAGTGCCAATGACAACACTTCTACAAAACAATGTATGATATGTCAGCCTTAGCACTCAGCTACTCATCAGTTTTAGTAGTCAGAAAGGGCATCAATGCTGGTTTGATGAAAATAATAGTGGAATAGGGAGGCTTCTTCATACGAAAAGAGTAGCATGACATACCTGCTCTTTGGAAATCATACTCTGGCAAGAAACATTGAGTGAAACATTGTGGTCAATTACAGGCACTACAGAGAAATGGAAGCTAGAATCAGAAAGCAAGTGAGCTCCAAGGCTCTGCTGTTCATTACGATACCCAATTTGTTTCAAATGCCTTGAAATCAGCATATGGGCTGAAACATCATGGATATGTCCCACTAAAAAGCGATGATGGTTCTACCTTGATTACTGACAAACACCAAGTACATCAGTCTTGACAAGAACATTTTCATGAATGCGTTAACAGACCAAATGATATCTCCCAAGTCCCAAGAAGCATTTGATTCTGGACAACAGCATCAACCTTAAATGGAACAAGATGATTTCCCAACCCCACATAAGCTTGTGAAAGTTATCCATCTGATCAAATCGAATAGATCCCCAGGCATTGATGGAATCCTGGCTGCAATCTCACGATTTGGGAGGCCCTTTGTTGGTTGTCAGGTGAGGTCAGATTAGATCTGTGACTTGCTGCAGGTACCATGTAAACCTGTACGAACCTGTTTAATGGTCGGGTTGTCGGTGACTAAAACGTCTCCCTCATCAGGTTTTCTGGTGAGGAGGGTGCATTATATGGACACCCAGCAGAATTAAAAACAAAACCTGTCAAAGGGCGGAGGAGCTTCTTGTGAGCCAACGGCCATCCATATCTAGTGCCCAACTGTGTCTGTGGACATTCTCCTGCAGTTGGAGTTGGAGATGTTTACCATGTCCAAGGAGTTGCTGTAGCTGTGTCCAATAAGCTGATTCCAATGATAATTGAGGTAACACCGGTCAACGAGCATATTATGAGACCAAGTATGGACATGTTGCTCGTTTTCCTGATGCTGATCCTGCTCACCAGATTCTCTCAGCGAGGGAGCCTCATGAGTAGAGGAGGCCAATGGGTCGACCACGTGCCTCGTGGTTGTAGCAGGTTGATCAGCATCTCAATGAGATTGGGATGGGCCAGGCATCTGCCTGTGGGATGGCCAGAGGGAGGCTCCTGGAGTACCGGCGGAAAGTGGACGCAGCGACGTGCTGCTCTGGCTCATGCTCGCATACCTGACCTGTTTCTCAATGATGAAGAATCACTTAATTTTTAGGATCCGGATCCAGATCTTCACCAAAATCTAATCACTTTGTCCTTGTCACACACCCAACCTGCCCACCAAATTTAATCCGGATTCGTCCACAACTTTTTGAAATATCCTGCACACAAACAGATGGAAAAAAAGACAGAAAGTGGTGAAAACATCACCTCCTTCACGTACGGTAGCGGAAGTAACAAGGTTGTGTTGGTGTCCACACGTTTCAATTTGTTTGTTAGTCATGCTGCTTCTATGTTGGCTGAATCCTTTCAACATTCGGACTTGTATTCCATCTGATAAAACAGAAGTGCTTCACCAGTCTGCATCAGGCCACCTCCAATAAACATTGGGAACACTCATTTGATGGCAACAAAGCAGTTCACCGACCTTGGCAGCACCATCGTCGGCAATGACCAGATTGACATCAATATAGAAAAGCGGATTGGTCATACTTGCACATCTTTTGGTCACCTAAGAACACAATTATGGCAGAAGTAGTGAATCTGCTGCAAAACCAAATGTCATGTCTATTGTTCCAGTTGTCATATCTGCAAAGCTCTATGAATGTGAAAAGTGATGCCTCTACTGGAGACCATCAATCTGATCGTCGAAACACAAATGTGACCTCTGTGTATCATTACGAATAAAAAGTGGCAAGGTAAAATCACCAATGAAGAGCATGTGCTTCACCGTGCTGGGATGACAAACGTTGAGGCCATGCTCGGGAATTCACAACTCCGTTGGATCAGACAGTTTGTCAGGATGGGAGAAAATCATATAGTCAAACTAACCAGTCAGAAAGGACATGTCCCCTCGGCCATCCAAAGCAACTTTATAAAGGACCCCCTGAAGAAGAACCTGCAAATTTGCAATATCCCGACCAACTTCGAGGATTATTTTGTCTGACGCTGATCACGATGTATGTGCTGCCATCAAATCAAACTTAACAGACCTTGATATATTGTCTTTGTTGAAAACGACCGACTCTCAATGGGAATGCTTTTTGGCCAGTCGTGAAAAGCTTCCTTCAAATAATTACTGGCAAATTCATTGAGATTGTACTTGCTGCTTGATGATTAAATTTGTTGTTATATGGGTGCAGAGTGAACACTGAAATAATGATCATATATAGCAATTTGCAGTTTTAAAAACTATTTAGGATTCGTTATTTTCCCACCAACCATTGGAGACCATCTGTTGTTAATTGATGCATGCCTGAAAAGCTGAAGTGCCTTTTTTATTTATGGCGATTGAGGCTCATGGAAGCACTGTTTTATGCTCATATTTGTTCTTAAATGTTCCATGATTTGCAAGAAAAAATTAAGACGAGTCATGCCTTTTAATTTGAAAAACACCCCTGTTTCTGCCACAGAATTGTGCCTAAGCATGCCCTCCCTTATTGTCTGTCAGGCTTTGGCCCAGTTCCGTCAGGCTTCGAGCCTAATCTGGGCCTCCTGGGAACTGCTCCTGCCAGTCTTCAGTCGTTTGATGCCGCTTCATTTGCCGCAAGCCTGTCCCTATTTCCTGGAACTGGTGGTTACGCTGAAGCTCAGACCCAGGAGATCATACACTGCACACACTGCACCCTCTTCCCACCAAACCCGAGTTCGTGTGCACGCTACATCCCCACAGATGTCACATTACCCTCAACTCCGTAGTTTACCTGGGTCGAGGTTAACTTGAGATTTTAATTTCGGAAGATTTATTGCAATGATGTTGTAATTGTGTTTTATTTTTATTTTTTTTTGACTCGTTAATTGAATAAATTTTTCATCAGACTTGAAAGTAAAATGCCTTTCTTGAGAGCCTAATTTCTCATTTTTGTGCCGTTAAACTTTGTTTTAGTGATGTAATTTGGCAATAGAACTCTTTACACAACGTTGGAAAACTTACTGGTTGTACAGATGATATTTTGATGATGTTGAAAGAATACGTTTTGCGTAATATGCTCTCACATAGCAATAAACACAAGACGAGTATTTCAAAATCTATAAGATAGCACAATTATAAATCGTGCTGAAATGTAAGTTATATTGTTATTGAAAACGTTATTTCCTGTGCATCTTATGATGGGCAACAAGGGATAATAATCTATTTGGTACATAAGTCGAAGACCTCAAAGCATTGACTGACTCGAAGGGTACTCGGTAGAGCACATACCTCCGCCACATAAAGTCTGATCCATCAGAACATATCCAGCCCAATACATTTTTGAAATATCATGCTATATATCCTTTTTTGGCCCTATCTCTCAATGGTGAAGAATCAATCACTTTAAAAATTAAATAATTCTTGTATCCGGATCCGGATCTTCACAAAAATCGATGAATTCTTTCTTGTCACACACCTAACCTGTCCACCAAGTTTCATCCGAATCCGTCAACTTTTTGAGATATCATGCGAAATATCCTTTTTGGCCCTATCTCCCAATGGTTAAGAATCACTTTAAAAATTAAATAATTCTTGTATCCGGATCCAGATCTTCACAAAAATCGAATGAATTCTTTCTTGTCACACACCTAACCTGTCCACCAGGTTTCATCCGAATCCATCAACTTTTTGAGATATCATGCTATATATCGTTTTTTCCCCTCTCTCAATGGTGAAGAACCACTTAAAAAAAATTGTAGTTGTCTGATCTGGATCTGGATATTCCCCAAAATATAATCAGTTCGTCCTTGTCACACACCCAACCTGTCCACAAAATTTCATCTGAAAATATGTCCAACTTTTTGAGATATCCTGTACACAAACAAGCAAACAGACAGAAAGGGGTGAAAACATAACCTTCTCCTTCTGTGGTGGAGGTAAGAATATATATTGATGCAAGGTAATGTTTCCACATGTTTAAAGGGTCAACTCCCTCCACATTATTTATAATATCATTAATTCAAAGATTAAAGTGTCATGTTTTTTTTTTGTTTGTTTTCCTTTTCTTTTCCTCCACAAATGGTGCCTGCTAAACAAAATAACCAGTCAACACATTGTTCACATCTTAACTCATTTGTACCCAACCGCCATAGACATGTCAGCACCTTCGCTGCGTGAGCGACCACCTGGATGTCGCACTGTGTTTGTGGGTGGCCTGCCGGAGGCTGCAGGAGAGGAGCTCATTCGGGATGTGTTTGAGCGATGTGGAGAGCTCACAGCACTGCGTAAGGGCAAGGGAAAGAACTTTGCACACATTCGCTTCGCTGAAGAGCACATGGTTGACGAAGCAATCTCACTGTCAGGTAGGGGTCCTGCCCTCATTCGGAAATTCATTGATTGTAGCAGGATGAGTGAGTATGAAGCAAGTGGATGCACCTGTATCTACTTACTTCATATTCATTTACACCAACCCCAGGCAGCACAATTGTGTATTGCATGATTATTTTGTAGAACTAGCATCTTCTTGATGATGATTTTTTTTCATTAACCACATGAAAATGTCTGCTGACTGCATTCCAGTTGTTTCCAGAAGCATCAGATGTCACTTTCATCTCTGACCTCTACAGTTGTATATCATATTTTTCAGAGAATTAAAACTGATTTGGTTTTGATTGTTAACTTATTAATCAATGCCATGGAAAATATGAGGCTTGGCTGATTTGAGGGTCACCTTCCAGGTGTCATAAGCGAGTCAGACACCTGGAACATGATGTGCAGGAGGTTGGCGGTTCAAACCCTTGGCCAAGTCATACCAAAGACTTTTAAAAGTCTTTAAGCAGTATGCGCTGCTTCCTCGCTTGATATTCAGCATTTAAAAGGATAAGAGCACAGACAATCCCCATAGGTTGGCATCCATGAGGATGAGTACATTCCTCCTGAGGATATACCCTGCTGAGTGCAGTGAGAACTGGTTAGACTCATTTCCAAGGTAATAACATCGTCTTGTACTGCCTCTTTCGGTTTTGTACCTTCTGCCCTCTCAGTCATCCATCCCTCTCGTACCCCAAAATATAGCATGAATTCCTCCAGTTATCCATATTTTATTCGCTTCCTCAAATTATACTTTATCGCTCAACTTCACACCTTTTCCTTATTTTGGCATAACAGTGGAATTGTTGTTGGCTTAATGGTTTGGGTGGTGGGCTTGGGATCCTAGGATCCTGAGTTCAAATCCCACTCAGCTGTTGAATTAATACCAGGTGGGGTTGACTCTGCCTGTCATCATCCTTCCGAGGTCAGCAAAATGAGTGCCAGCTTGCTAGTATCTTGTGTCGGAGTGGCGACCCGTCAAGGACTGTGTCCAATAGCCAAGGAGACTGCTGAGGCAGCACCAACGCTCTGCACTGAGTATGGTCCCAATGGATGGTGGAATTGTAATCCTGCTATTCCCTTCAGTACTTCAAGGGCCAGCTCACCGCGATCCACATTCTTTTATTGAGACTTGTCTACAATCTTAAGTGCTCTTACTAACTTTGTTCGTCTATCTCATTATCGGGTGGTTTCTCATTGCCTTATCGTCTATACTCTTACATTACATCATTCTCCAACCATATTGTCTTCCCTGAGCCTCTTTCTTCAATATTTTTTATTCCTTTTCCATCTTTTTTTCAGGATATAGAATGAGAATTGGCTCGAGCTCAGATCGCAAAGACTCGGGACGGCTTCACGTGGACTACGCGAGTGCACGTGATGATCAATATGAGTGGGAGTGCAGGCAGCGTGCGCTTGCTCGGCACGAACGGCATCGCCGTCTGCTGGAAGAGCGCTGTCGCTCACCATCACCCCCTCGCCCCTCACATTACACGGAGCATGAGGCCAGCGAACTCATTGATAAATTAAAAGGTGAGCAGCTTACCTGGACACCATGCATCCAATTATTCAGCTCCCTTAAAAACACGATCACCTCATTGTTTATCAACTAACTTGTTTACACACAAGCATTTTTTTTTGTTTTATGGTACGTTCTTCAATTTTGTGGAAAAGGAAAACAAATATATATGTACAGTGTATATATATATATATATATATATATATATATATATATATATATATATATATATATATATATATATATATATATATATATATATATATATATATATATATATATATATATATATAATTGTAACTGTCGTCATCAGTCCGGATAGTGTATGTCCGAGTTCGGTGAGTCGCTAAGCAACCATGATAGCCAGCCGTCCCTGGAACTTCCTGCCAGATCCCACATCCAGAGCTGTGTTTCCCGGTACGAGCGGGTATCGTGCCGGTAGGTAGTCACGTGACAGATCTTATTTGGCCAAGCGGAAATGAGTTACGTGATCGCGATCTTATCTCCATATCAATCGCGAGATTATTTGGATCTCCTCTTCAGTGCCATATTCCACCGTTGTGCTGTGAGCAGGATGAGTCAGGAGACTAGTTCGATTTGAACAAGTAAATTCAAAAGAATGCACATACTGTATATGCAAGGGAGCAATCAATTGCCCTTATGCGACACTCGTGTCGCTGTTGATGTGTCGATTACACCACCCTATCCAACACATTACATTAGTTCTTTGTGCCTGTTGTTTGTGTCCTTGATGACTTCCTTAAAAACATTAAGTTTCCTATTTGGAATGATTTTTCTATTTTGTATGACTGCCAGGCAGGGAGACCGTGAAAAAGTATTGTCTCGCTTCTGTCTGCACATGTGCAATCAGGACGAATTTAGAGCCAAAGTACTGTTAGACGGCATGTTTGTTTTCCGATTCGTGTTCAAAATATAACATTCAATTGAAATAAATTATTCATTGATCACAGACAGACAGACAGACAGACAGACAGACAGACAGACAGACAGACAGACAGACAGACAGACAGACAGACAGACAGACAGACAGACAGACAGACAGACAGACAGACAGACAGACAGACAGACAGACAGACAGACACATATGATAGTTATATCATAGATGTATTCTTTAACCCCTTGGAGCCATAACTTCAAAAATTGTATTATACGTGTGTGCCCGTACGTGCGTGGCTGTACGTGCAAAAAAAAAACAACTTTCAAAGCGCGTGCCAGAAACAACCACACAGGCCGTTCCTTTGCTCGTGCGTGGCCGTACGTGCAAAAAAAAAAAAAAATTTATATATTGCGAATTTGCGCCTGCCGGCGTGCGGACGGCCACGTCACTCGAATCGCGACCGCGTCGCCCACCGGACGGACAATTCAGTCGTGACCCTCTCGGAACAACGCCGGGAGCCAGTCATGGGTGGGGGTTTAACCCCACCACGACCGTGCCAATTGCCCACCCGCGCAGGATAGGGTTGCTCGCCAAATTCGATCTACCTAAGTACCTGCGCGGATGGTCGACCGGGCGATCGTACCACGCCACAGGCCGACTCCGGGCACGAACCGCTTAAGCGGTCCGTTCCGTGCTACAGTGATAACCGAGCGGTGTTATCGTCGGCCTCGACGGTTCCGATTAATTACCGGGCGTATTAAGCCCACTACGAACCCTTTACGTGAAGCAGGATGGAGGGTCAATAAAGAAAAGACGAAGTGAAACGGGAAAACAGTTCACACAAAGCACAATTATTTCCCGGCACACGGAAAGCACACATATACAGCCAAACAGTCAAAATGCACATATAGCAACCAAAACAAAAGCAACAACGACGCAGAGTTACTACCGACTACGCGCACACACGGCAACACTTATACAGTTCTACTTTACAGACGGCGCCAACACACATTTACTCAAAAGCAAAGGAAAGAAGCCACCCTCATAGACAAGGGGGCAGGCGGGCCTGTAGGCCAATATGTGCGCGTGACCTGAATGAGCGGCCATGCCCGCGAGACCGGGGGGGTCCTACCCACGTCCTCGTGACGCATTGGCGGACTAGCCGCAGATGTGGCCGCGTGGCTGTGTCCCGACTCTTTGCTCCTTGGCAGGTTTCATTGGCACGACGTTTGGAGTGGGGTGGGAATGGGCCCCCCTTGTTGCACTATCTCAGCGTGGGGGAAAGGGGGAATTGTTGATTCCCTGGGGGAGGGAGAATGGCTGGCTGGCTTGGGTCCCGCGACGAGCGATCCCACACCGCGACCTCGACGCTGACCGCCGTCCTTCTTGCCTCGGACCCGAGCTCCTTGGCCTCTTCCCACAACTCTTCTCAGCCGACTCCAGAACCCAACTCGATGACACTCTGATGACTTCGTCACCCGACTCGACTCACTCTCCACCCGACTCGACTCTTCCTTCGTCTTGCGCTCGCCTTCTTATAGGCCGGTAGGAGCAGCTAATATGCAAGTAATCGGATCAGGATGACCTTGGGGGCGGAGCCACGCTCGCCCATTGGTCGGAGGAAACTGGGGCGTGAACCTCCCCTGATCCTAGAATTTGCATATATCGATTTCACACAGACGCGCCTGGAGGCGGGGCCAAGCCGCCCCGCGCTTGCTAATTGGATGGAGCAGAAGTGGGCGTGTAGCGTTTGTGATCCAAATTTTCCTCGGAAAGGCCGCTATTTGCGCTCGCGGCTCGGTGCGTATCGCTGAACGGGCCCAAGACATCCCGACGCTCAGTGTTCACAGGTGGTGCGGGAATGGCCGTAGAAGGAGAGAGGTGAGAGTGGTGGAGGGTTTTTGGTGGTGGTTGATGGTTATGGTGCCGTTGGGAATGGCGGTGATGCGATGTTTGCGAGATTGAGTTGTGAAGGTAAAGGCGGTGGCTGTTGGCGTTGTTGTTGTCTGAGGGTTGAGCATGGTTGTAGTTGGTGACGATGGCTGGCGTGGTGGTTAAGGTGGTTGTTGTGTGATGGCGGTTGAGACGTGGTTGGTTCAAAATAAAGATAGAACAGAAAAACGGCTATCTCAAAGCGTCGCAGCCCGAATGAATCACATAAAGGCCTCGAGACAACGGGTTTGGGCTAACTACACATGTACTTAAGAGATATCTCACCTACGGGTCCTGAATGGTGGTTTGCGAATTTCCACAGCCGTAACAATATATGTAAAGCCTGGTGTTGGCGCAGTGGTTAGGGCAGTGGCTTGGGACCCAAAAGGTCCTGAGTTCAAGCCCCGTTGGACACTGAATTAATATATGTATGTATATATATATATATACACACCAAGTCGAAAACACCAGGGGGTTGACTCAGCCTGCCATCCTTCCAAGGTCGGCGAAATAAGTACCAGTTGTACTGGGCCCGGTGTATGCCCCGGTTAGAATAGGTGTACCATATCCCTGTGTGTCGTAAGAGGCGACCAGGGTTGTGTCAGGAATGGCATCCGGCGTAAAAACCTATGCCTAATCATTATGCGGACAACAAAACGAATTTCCATACCGGATCTGTCGAGGCCCGGGTTACCAATCACCGCCACCGGTACCGGTGGTCAGCAGGGTACCAGTGGAAATTGTGCGACTGCTGGGCGAAGGAGGAGAAGGAGACTGGGAAGGTGAGTCCGGAGGCAGTGGAAGAGGGGGAAGGGTAGAAGTGTACAGGTGAGAGTTGGAACTCTGAATGTTGGGACGATGACTGGCAAAGGACGAGAGTTGGCTGATATGATGGAGAGAAGAAAGGTGGACATACTGTGTGTACAAGAGACCAAGTGGATGGGGAGTAAGGATAGGAGCATTGGAGGTGGTTTCAAACTGTTCCACCATGGTGTGGATGGGAGGAGAAATGGTGTCAGGGTAATCCTGAAGGAAGATTATGTCAAGAGGGTATTGGAGGTGAGGAGAGTGTCTGACCGAGTGATGAGTGTGAAGTTGGAAATTGAAGGGGTGATGATGAATGTTATCAGTGCATATGCCCCACATATGGGGTGTGAGATGGAGTATAAAGAAGATTTCTGGAGTGAGTTAGATGAAGTGGTGCAGAGTGTATCCAAGGATGAAAGAGTGGTGATTGGAGCAGATTTCAATGGGCATGTTGGGGAAGGGAATAAAGAGGATGAGGAGGTGATGGGTAGGTACGGTCTCAACAAGAGAAATGTGGAAGGGCAAATGGTGTAGAGTTTGTAAAAAGAATGGAAATGGCAGTGGTAAATACGTATTTCAAGAAGAAGGAGGAACACAGGGTGACGTACAAGAGTGGAGGAAAGTGCACACAGGTGGATTCCATCTTAAGCAGGAGATGCAACCTGAAAGAGATTAGTGACTGTAAGGTGGTGGCAGGGGAGAGTGTAGCTCGACAGCATCGATTGGTGGTCTGTAGGATGACTTTTGAGGTGAGGTTGAGGAAAAGAGTGAGGGCTGAACCAAGGACCAGATGGTGGAAGCTGAAGGAGGAAGACTGTTACGTGAAATTTAGGGAGGAGGTGAGACAGGCGTTGGATGGTGGTAAAGATGGGTGGGATGATTGGGCAACGACAGCAGAAGTGGTGAGGGAGATAGCGAGGAAGGTACTTGGTGTGACATCTGGACAGAGGAAGGAAGATAAGGAGACTTGGTGGTGGAATGAGGAAGTACAGGAACGTATAAGGAAGAAGGGGTTGGTGAAAAGGAAGTGGGATAGTCAGAGAGATGAAGAAAGTAGGGAGGAGTACAAGGAGTGGCGGCGAAAGGCAAAAAGAGAGGTGGCAAAGGCCAAGTAAAAGGCATATGACGAGCTGTATGAGAAGTTGGATACAAAAGAAGGGGAAAAGGATTTATACCGATTGGCAAGACAGAGGGACCGAGCTGGGAAGGATGTGCTGCAGGTTCGGGTGATAAAGGACGCAAATGGGAATGTGCTGACGAGCGAGGAGAGTGTGTTGAGAAGGTGGATGGAGTACTTTGAGGAGCTGATGAATGAAGAAAATGAGAGAGAGAGACGGTTGGAAGAGGTGGAGATAGTGAA
Source organism: Eptatretus burgeri (assembly GCF_056783735.1). Classification (NCBI taxonomy): domain Eukaryota; kingdom Metazoa; phylum Chordata; class Myxini; order Myxiniformes; family Myxinidae; genus Eptatretus; species Eptatretus burgeri. The sequence continues at coordinate 2,869,868 of NC_140970.1, read as the reverse complement.
TCTGGAAGTGGGTGGATCAGTAAGGATGAAGTGAGGACTGCTATGAAGAGGATGAAGAGTGGAAAGGCGGTTGGCTCAGATGGTATACCAGTGGAGGCATGGAAGTGCTTGGGAGAGATGGCAGTGGGGTTGTTAACGAGATTGTTTAATAAAGTCTTGGAAAGTGAGAGGATGCCGGAGGAGTGGAGATTAAGTGTACTGGTTCCGATTTTCAAGAATAAGGGTGATGTACAGAGCTGTGGAAATTACAGAGGGATAAAGTTGTTAAGCCACACCATGAAGGTGTGGGAAAGAGTAGTTGAGAGGAGAGGTGACTATCTGTGAGCAGCAATATGGGTTTATGCCAGGAAAGAGCACCACTGATGCGATGTTTGCTTTGAGAATGTTGATGGAGAAGTATAGGGAAGGCCAGAAGGAGTTACATTGTGTGTTTGTGGATTTAGAGAAAGCTTATGATAGGGTACCAAGAGAGGAGTTGTGGCATTGTATGAGGAAGTCGGGAGTGGTGGAGAAGTATGTGAGGATCGTGCAGGATATGTATGAGGACAGTGTGACAGCGGTGAGGTGTGCGGTAGGAATGACGGACCGGTTTCAGGTAAAAGTGGGATTGCACCAAGGATTGACTCTGAGCCCTTTCCTGGTTGCAATGGTGATGGACAGGTTGACTGACGAGATCTGACTGGAGTCTCCATGGACTATGATGTTCGCGGATGACATCATGATCTGTATGGAGAGTAGGGAGCCGGCTGAGGAGAGCCTTGAGAGGTGGAGGTACGCACTGGAGAAAAGGGGAATGATAGTCAGTCGGAGTAAGACGGAGTACATGTGCATAAATGAGAGGGAGGGTGGTGGTATGGTGCGGTTGCAAGGAGTTGAGGTGGGGAAGGTGGATTGGTTTAAATACTTGGGATAAACTGTCCAAAGTAACGGAGAGTGTGGGAGAGAAGTGAAAAAGAGAGTGCAGGTAGGATGGAGTGGTTGGAGAAGAGTTGCAGGAGTGATTTGTGACAGAAGGGTAGCTGCATGAGTGAAGGGGAAAGTACACAAGACGGTAGTGAGACCAGCTATGTTGTATGGTTTGGAGGCGGTGGCACTACCAAAAAGACTGGAAGCGGAGCTGGAGGTGGCAGAGTTAAAGATGCTGCGATTCTCGTTGGGAGTGACGAGGATTGATAGGATAAGAAATGAGTGTATTGGAGGGACAGCGCAGGTAGGACGGTTTGGAGACAAAGTGAGAGAGGCGAGATTGAGATGGTTTGGACATGTGCACAGGAGGGAAGCGGAGTATATCGGGAGAAGGATGCTGAGGATGGAGCCGCCAGGTAGGAGGAGAAGAGGAAGGCCAAAGAAGAGCTTCATGGATGCGGTGAGGGCGGACATGCGGGTGGTTGGAGTGTCAATGGAAGATGTGGAGGATAGAGCGAAATGGAGACTATTAATCCGTTGTGGTGACCCCTTCTGGGAGTTAGCCGAAAGAAGAAGAAGAAGAAGAATATATATATATATATATATTGTTGTGGTTGACCAAATTCGCAAACCACCATTCAGGTCCCTTAGGTGAGATATCTCGGTATATGTAAGTATATGTGTAGTTAGGCCCAAACCCGTTGTCTAGAGGGAATAAATGTTATTCATGAGGGCTGCGACTCTTCAGGATAGCCGTTTTTCTTTTACTATCTTTATTTTGGACCAACCGCCATTATTACCACCACCAACCACGTCTCAACAGCCATCACAACAACAACCACTAACCACAACGCCGCTTCACCACAACCGCCACGACCTTTACCGTCACAACTCGCCACCATCGCATCACCGTCATCTCGCGCCACTCGTGGGCACCGATGCTGGACTCGTGTAGGGCGCGCACCGAGCAGCGTGTTCAAAAGCATCGCGGACTTACCGCAGAAAAACGGATCAAAAACGACTCACGCCCACTTTTGTTCCGTCCAATCGGTGAGCGAGGGGCGGTTTGGCCCCGCCTCCAGGGCGTTGGAGGGCGGTCGCTATATGCAAATTCATGGATCAAAAAGCATTCACGCCCACTTTTCCTCGGGCCAATGGGGAGCGAGGTGAAAGGTCGGAGGCAGAGGGTCAAAGATGAAAGAGCGAAGCCACGGGGCTTATAAAAACGACTGCGTTCGTCAGACGAGTTCAGTTGGAAGTGGAGGGAGTTGAGTTTTGGAGTTCGGAGAAGCAGTTCGCAGTTGGGAGTTCGCGGAGTCGGAGTGAAGAGGACGGAGCTGTGGAGAGGCGGCGGCGGTGAAGGCGGACGAGGGGGTGCTCGCGTCGGATTCGGGGAACTGCGGAGGGAAAGGCCGGCGGCGCGACCGAGGTCGTGGTGGAGACGCTCGTCGCGGGACCCGAGATTTTGTGAAATCCTCCTTTCCCCGAGCATCAGCAACCCCCTCCTGTTTCCCCCGCGCTGAGATAGTGCGACAAAAAGGGGCCCCCTTCCCACCCCCTACCAGACACTGTCCGCGAGGCCCGCGGAGTTGAGGCACCACCGCCACTTCGCGTCTCATCATCAGACGGGTAGGCCCGACACGGTCTCGGCCCCAGGCCCGCCTACCCCCCTCATCCTGGAGGGTGGTTCTCTTTTCTTTTGCTTTGGGAGTATGTGTTGTCGGCGCCATCTGTGAAGTAAAATTGTATAAGTGTTGCCGAGTGCCCGGTAGTCGGATAGATCTGCATTGTTGCATTGGCTTTTTGTCTTCTTTTACATGTGCTTTTGGTGGAATTGTATATGTGTGCTTCCCGTGTGCCGCGAAATAAATGTGCTTATTGTTGAACTGTTTTCCCGCTTCGCTTCGTCATTTCTTTCATTGAATCCCCATCTTGCCTCACGTAAAGGGTTGGTCGTGGGCTAAGACGCCCGATAATTAATCGAACCATCGAGGCCGACGAATAACACCGCTCGGTTATCCCGATAGTACGGAACGGGTCGCTTAAGTGGCCCGTGTCCGAAGTCGACCTGCGGCGAGGTGCGATCGCCCGGTCTACCCTCCGTGTGGGTACTTAGGTAGGTCGAATTTGGCGAGCAACCCTATCCCACGCGGGGGCCGATTGGCTCGATCGCGGTGAGACCGAAAGGTCCACCCGTGACTGATTCCCAGCGTTAGTCCGAGAGGGTCACGACTGGATTGTCCGTCCGGTGGGCGACGTGCCGCGATTCGAGTTACGTGGCCGTTCGCACGCCGGCGGGCGCGAATCTACAACACTGGTGTCAGGTCGTGCGATATAAACTCATCGCCCTCCTCGCAGCACTGGTAACGGAGAACGGGAAAACGGGCTCTCCTGTCTCCAATTAAATTCACGGGAATCGGTCCAGGGGTGAGAGAAGCGACCCCCGATTCCCTCCAAATTACGAGCGATTCAAATTAACCCTTTAAGAGAAGCAAGATGGCGTCTCAAGGCGAGCGGGAGCCGGGGGTATTAGAAATGGATGTAGAATGTGTAGAATCCATGGCTCAGGATGAAATCCCCGTGCAGGAAATGTTGGTTGTACAGGAAAACGAACTCGCCCAACTGAACCCAGAGCCCGAAATGGGTGCGGCAGCGGCCGCGGTGTATGACACCTCCCCTCCCCCTCTCCACCAAAACCTCCCGATTCTTGCCGAAACGGCTCACCCAAGCGCACCCGACATGGCCCAGCTATGCGCCATGCTGGCGGCAATGACAGCAAAGATGGATACAAATACAAATGAAATGAAAAACGAAATGAAAGGCATGAACGAAAAGATGGATACAAATACAAATGAAATGAAAAACGAAATGAACAAGCAAATAAACGGAATGGAAGCAAACATGAAGGAGGAAATGAAAGAGCTACGGGGTGAGACGCAGAACATGGGCCGATGCCTGCAGGCGGGCATGAAGGCCGTGACCAGGGAGCTGGGAATGGCGACTCCACGTGTGGGAGCAAACGAGCTGGAAGGGGGTGCAATGGCTGACAGGCCCGCGGTGGAGGCGGGTAAAAAAATAATTCGGGGGACGTGTTGGGCGAGGGTCGTGACGATGACCGAAAGGGAAAAATTAAATGGGGAGACCAAAACGTGTGAGACGAGACACGAGGTGACGACAAATGAAATAAAGATAGTTGAGACAAGGGAGGTAAAGGGTGAAGAGTTGGCAGAGACACGGGAGATGGGAACGATAGAGGGAAGACTGCACGATGAAGACGGGGTAAGTGACGCACACACACACACGGAGGTGGTGGAGGACAATGGGGGTGAGCTGGTGGACTGGGTGGAGGCCCGGTGCGAGCAGCGGGATAGCCTCCTCCAGGAACGAGGGGAGGGAGTATGCCCCCTTGAGGCGAGTCACGACCAGGTGGGTTCGGTCGTGTTTTGCGAGGTTGAGGGGACGAGTGCTGTGGACGGGTGCTTGGAGAGCTTGGGGGGTATAGAGGCCCCGGAGACCCTTGTGGGGACACGAATCCCCAGTGTGGTTGTCCCTGTGTGTGTGGTGCAAGGCGTGAGTGCGTCCCCGTGTGTGGAAGCGACCCCGTGTGCGAGTGGTGTGGTGGCGATGGTGCCAGGGTACGTGCTTCCCAGCACGCCGTGTGTGGATGAGGCACCGCGGTTGAGTGCCCCCGCGTGTGTGAGTGAGGGACGGTGTGTGGATGAAACACCGCGGTTGAGTGCCCCCGCGTGTGTGAGTGAGGCACGGTGTATGAGTGAGGCACGAGTGAGTGGAAGGCCGCGAGTGAATGGAGCACCACGTGTGAGTGGTATGGGTTATGCAAGGGAGACCGTGTGTGTGAGAGAGCGGTATGAGAGGGAGATGTCGGTTGGCATGCGGGAGCACGCAGCCGCGTCTCCCGGGGTGAATGTAATGGTGTGGAGTGTGAGCGTCGTAACACGCAGGTGTGCGTGTGTCGAATGGCGACGACAGCGACATGTGAAGAAAGAAAGCCGAGTAGCGGCTGTGGTTGTTTCGGGGACCGTGCCGGGTTCACCCAGCCGCGAGCACGAGGTCCGTGCTGTGCAACGCACGAGGCCCCCACGTGCTCGCTTGCGAGAGTGAAGTCCCGGTCCGGAAACGCCAGCGGTGGATTTGCCGATCCCGCGGACGGACAAAGTTTAGGCAGGATTTCGGATTTGGACCGGACGGGTTCTCCACGCGATCGTGTGTGTTAAGCTCTAACGGTCAAAGCACATGTGTTCGCGTGGGGAACCCCTCGAGACGTGGGGCTTGTGTTTTTTTTATGCGCACGGTGACGTCATGGCTGCACGTGGGGTTGGAATCCGGCAGGAGGGGTATCCCTGCCGGATGGTACCGTCCAAGGAGGGACGAGGTACACGTGCAGCTGCATGACGTCACGGGCAGGTGCAAAGTGCGCGAGTTGCCGCGCTGGTGCTGCGCATGTAAAAAAAAACAAAACAAAAAAAGCCTCACTTTCGGGTGCACAGGATTCCTGGGCAAGGGGTGGAAGACCCCCTTGACCCAGGGCACAGGATGGAAACTAGTTAGGGGGAAGGGTTAGCTTAGCTAGACCGACTTCATGGGGCAGGGGTAAGTCCTCATGGAGTCCGTGGAATGGATTAGGTAGAGGGATTTAGTGAGCTTTAGGTTGGGAAATAAAATGATTTATTTGGAGACAGTGACAGACTTGTGGATGTGTAGTGGGGACGTAGCTTAGCTACGTAGGTTAAATGGAACGTGCTATAGTTTAAGGGACGACGTGGGAGCACGAGTTAGTTAGGGGATGTAGTTAGAAGGATGGCAGAGTTCAGCGGTGTGTGTGTTGAAGAGTTGTGAGGTGAGTACATGATGAGCGAGTGAGGCCAGCGGGTCTGTGTGAGTGGAGCGAATGGGGAATGCATGGTGCGATGAGTGATTGGGGGGAGGAGTGACTCCCGCCCAAGGGACCCCGGGGTCAGTGTAGAGTGAGTTAGGGGGTTAGTTAAATTGAAAAATGGAGGTCGTTTTGTTGTTGGTGGGAAAGTAGGCTCGAAACCCGTTTGGAGGGGTGCAGGAGCCCTGTTGACGGGCTGGGAGCGTGGCTGCGAAAAGTGAGTATCGCTGAGTGGGTACCCCGGGCACCAGGCTAGTCGGCCGTGGTAGGCCAAGGGCCCATGGGGGCCGGGATAGCGTAGTGGGCACGGGTGCGCCTGCTTGGTGCGGGGGCCCGGGGCGCCATTAGCCGCGTGGGCAGTGTTGTGGGCAAGGGTGACCCTCGGAAAGGGGCCTGGGAAGCCAGCCTGCCACGTGTGCGTTTCAGGGGAGGTGCCATGGGGGGCACTCCCCGGTGTTAGGGAGCTGGTAGGCTCGGAGGCAGTGTAGTGCCCGGGGGTGCCATTGCGGGAGATTCGGCAGAGGGTCGTGCCTGCCAAAGGGAGCCACGTGTCCCAGCCATGAGACCGTGTGAGGGCACGGAGAGAAAATTGGGGGGCGAGGCCCGAAATTGTGAGGACACCAACACAGGCGACGGGAATCTGGGTTTATAGAACCAATAGTTTAAGGGAGAGGCGCTTGTTGAAAGCCCCGGGGTAGTTTAACAGTTAAATGGATAGGGTAGCATAGGAAGTGTACCCCTCCGCACCATCCATCCCCTCGCTGTCGTTGTGGGCCGCTGGACCCACTTGGTGTTAAGATCGCCGAACTCTGGGGAGGCCATTCTGAGGCTTCGTTGGGCCTCGACACAGGACGTTAGCTCTCCCTTATTCCCCTCCGGGAAGGGAACGTAGGGGTTGGGAGTAGGCTAGGTGACAGGATAGGTTAGCCGAACAAGGACGATAAAGGGGGTTAGGGGACGATTTATAGTGGGGAAGTAAACATAAAAACAACAAAAAAATAAGTTGGGGCTAAATTGGGGTTTGACAAATTAAGGGAGTGGGTATGTACAGTGACAGGCAAAGGCGATAGGTTGGGAGGGAGACAGGTAGGTAGGTCCGAGCCCGCCTTCCAAGTGGCCAGCACCACCGCACTCCCTCCACCAACCTCCACTGAACGGCAAAGGCTGGCCAACTTCATCGGCAGCTGTTGTTTTGCTGCGAGGCCTGTGCCGGCTGGATCGTCTGCAGCTGCTGTGCTGCAAGGCCTGTGCCGGCCCACTTCATCTGTCGGCTGGCTGTTTTTCTTCAAGGCCTGTGCCGGCCAGTTCGTCTGCCGGCTGTGTTTGCCTGCAGCGGCCTTCTTCTGCGGGCTGTGTTTGCCTGCTGCCTTTGCCATGCCATGCCCACTGCCCCTGTTCACCAGCCCCGTTCAATTTTTGCTTTGCCCCCCCCCCTGTTCATTGCCATGTGCGCCAGGATCAAGGCAACAGTTTGCAAGCTGCAAGAACTGCCCTGTTGGCAGCTACAACACGGGCCTGCAGTGGCGGCCCGTGCACCGTGGTTCAGTTCAAACCATTCATCCATCCATTCGTTGTGTTCATTGCGTGTGCCACTTGAGCTGGCACGGAGACTACGTTGTGCAGCCCATGCACCGTTGTGGTTCACTGCGTTCAGTTCAAAAGGGAAGGCCTTGGACTGCGTGTGAGCAGCCGGCCACGTTCCCTGTCACCTGCATTCTTTGAGCCAGAGACTGCATGCGAGCAGCCTGGCTCCCTGCTAACTGCTTTTCTTTTGCAGAGTTCATTGATCCTGGGCCATGGTTTAGTGTAAAATTTGTAAGTTAAGGTTAAGATGTACTGTAAATATGATTGCGCCCCCGGCATGTTTGTCTTAGCGCCGGCAATTTTATTTAAGTCGTCCATGTGAGTGAGTTTGTTTAGGTAGTTACTCAGCCCTTAGGTTATTTATTTTGGGGACACGAATACCATGAATGTCGCACTCAGGGATCCGTAGGTAAAATGTACTAGGGGAAAACTACACATGCTGGCACACGAAAATTTGACGACTCGGGACGAGTCTGTAAAAAGGGGAGGGGGTAGTGTTGTGGTTGACCAAATTCGCAAACCACCATTCAGGTCCCTTAGGTGAGATATCTCGGTAAGTATATGTGTAGTTAGGCCCAAACCCGTTGTCTAGAGGGAATAAATGTTATTCATGAGGGCTGCGACTCTTCAGGATAGCCGTTTTTCTTTTACTATCTTTATTTTGGACCAACCGCCATTATTACCACCACCAACCACGTCTCAACAGCCATCACAACAACAACCACTAACCACAACGCCGCTTCACCACAACCGCCACGACCTTTACCGTCACAACTCGCCACCATCGCATCACCGTCATCTCGCGCCACTCGTGGGCACCGATGCTGGACTCGTGTAGGGCGCGCACCGAGCAGCGTGTTCAAAAGCATCGCGGACTTACCTCAGAAAAACGGATCAAAAACGACTCACACCCACTTTTGTTCCGTCCAATCGGTGAGCGAGGGGCGGTTTGGCCCCGCCTCCAGGGCGTTGGAGGGCGGTCGCTATATGCAAATTCATGGATCAAAAAGCATTCACGCCCACTTTTGCTCGGGCCAATGGGGAGCGAGGTGAAAGGTCGGAGGCAGAGGGTCAAAGATGAAAGAGCGAAGCCACGGGGCTTATAAAAACGACTGCGTTCGTCAGACGAGTTCAGTTTGAAGTGGAGGGAGTTGAGTTTTGGAGTTCGGAGAAGCAGTTCGCAGTTGGGAGTTCGCGGAGTCGGAGTGAAGAGGACGGAGCTGTGGAGAGGCGGCGGCGGCGAAGGTGGACGAGGGGGTGCTCGCGTCGGATTCGGGGAACTGCGGAGGGAAAGGCCGGCGGCGCGACCGAGGTCGTGGTGGAGACGCTCGTCGCGGGACCCGAGATTTTGTGAAATCCTCCTTTCCCCGAGCATCAGCAACCCCCTCCTGTTTCCCCCCGCGCTGAGATAGTGCGACAAAAGGGGGCCCCCTTCCCACCCCCTACCAGACACTGTCCGCGAGGCCCGCGGAGTTGAGGCACCACCGCCACTTCGCGTCTCATCATCAGACGGGTAGGCCCGACACGGTCTCGGCCCCAGGCCCGCCTACCCCCCTCATCCTGGAGGGTGGTTCTCTTTTCTTTTGCTTTGGGAGTATGTGTTGTCGGCGCCGTCTGTGAAGTAAAATTGTATAAGTGTTGCCGAGTGCCCGGTAGTCGGATAGATCTGCATTGTTGCATTGGCTTTTTGTCTTCTTCTTTTACATGTGCTTTTGGTGGAATTGTATATGTGTGCTTCCCGTGTGCCGCAAAATAAATGTGCTTATTGTTGAACTGTTTTCCCGCTTCGCTTCGTCATTTCTTTAATTGAATCCCCATCTTGCTTCACGTAAAGGGTTGGTCATGGGCTAAGACGCCTGATAATTAATCGAACCGTCGAGGCCGACGAATAACACCGCTCGGTTATCCCGATAGTACGGAACGGGTCGCTTAAGTGGCCCGTGTCCGAAGTCGACCTGCGGCGAGGTGCGATCGCCCGGTCTACCCTCCGTGTGGGTACTTAGGTAGGTCGAATTTGGCGAGCAACCCTATCCCACGCGGGGGCCGATTGGCTCGATCGCGGTGAGACCTAAAGGTCCACCTGTGACTGGTTCCCGGCGTTAGTCCGAGAGGGTCACGACTGGATTGTCCGTCCGGTGGGCGACGTGCCGCGATTCGAGTTACGTGGCCGTTTGCACGCCGGCGGGCGCGAATCCACAACAATATATATATATATATATATATATATATATATATATATATATATATATATATATATATATATATATATATATACATACATACATACATACAGTAAGTCCTCACTTTTCGCAAGGGTTGCGTTCCTGGAAAACCTTATGATAAGCGAAACTGTGTTAAACAAAACATATTTTCCCATAGAAACCAATGTGTTAAAGGGGGGATGTGTTTTTGGCTCGGAATTTTTTGGACATAAACACAAATAAACAAAACGCACTCCTCGAGTCGTGGCGACTTACCCCGAGGCTGGAGGAACGGAGTTGATTGCGGTGGACAAGTCACACTTGCGGAGTGGCAGAATTGTCCGCCTCTTCACTTGACACTGTGCTGTCACTTTCTTCACCAGCGGGAACGGTCTCTTGGCAGCTGGTTGAAGGAGCATCCCTGATGGTGGATGGAGTTGGTGCTGCATCTTTTGGCTTGAAAAATGCATGGAGAGTGGGCTGGATGGCTTTCTTTTTCTTTGTTGCATAAAGTCCCTTGTAGCAACAAAGGGCATCATAAACAACACAGCTAAAATCAGTGCTCCTTTCAAGATTTGGATCTTGCTCGATAACAAATTCTATGGCACTTTCAAACGAGCTGAGGATTTGGCTGAGGTTTTTCATGGTGAGATGCTCGGATGAAGGTGTCACAGCATCTTCTTCTTCCTCAAGAGCCCACTGCTGTTCCAACTCCATAAGATCTTCATTGCTTAAGGGTTCTGCATGAGACTCCAGTAAGTCATCCACGTCCTCTTCGTCAACCTCTTCAAAACCAGCCTCCTGCGCCAGGTCTACAATTTGACTTGTAATCAACGGAACATCAGCAAACCCCGTGAAATTGTGGACACACTCAAGCCACACTTTCTTTCACACAGCGTTCATTGTGGAGGCACTCACCTCCGCCCATGAATCCTTAATGTTTTCCAAAGCCATTTTTATGATGTATGTTCGCCAAAACTCCTTGATTGATAGCTTGTCCTTATCAGTTTTTTTGATAAGCTGCAGCATGGTATGGTTAACATAATAGGCTTTAAAAGCAGCAATAACTCCCTGATCCATTGGCTGTAAAAGTGAGGTAGTATTTGGTGGTAAAAATACTACCTGCACGTTTTCACACCAGTCTTCCATTTGCTGAGGATGGGCAGGAGCATTGTCTACAAGCAGCAAACATTTGTTGTCAATGTTGTTCTCCTTGGAGATACTTCTCAACATGATTGGAGAAGTAATTGATCACGTAATCGTGGGTCAATGCCCTAACAAACTACGCGCTTTTTCTTGTATCACAGCAAGAGATAAAGGCATGCGACGTTTAGTTTGATCTTCTATCCACACACATAATAAACGCTCCATGTTGTGCATGGCACCATCTCTCATTCTCGTTAGTGTCGTTGCACTCGAACTGGTCGCAATCTGTGATATTTTCTTTATCTTTGCCGAACTTTGAATGATCGAATGTACAGTCGATGCAGCGATTGCTGCGTGCGGCCGATTTCCATTGTCCCTTCACCTCGTTCATGTCTTTTAATTATATCCAATTTCACCTTCAATGTGACACCCTTTCGTTGTCTCTTGAAACGAGGTGTGCTCGGCAAAAGACTTGCGGGTCGCTTGGGATTCATACTGGAAGGTATGCAGGCGAGCGTGAAGAGAATACGTACAGTACAGCATACAGTACATGCGCAGTAAAGTGAAAGTGTGTTTATGCGCATCCTGTGTGATTGTTATTTTTTGCAGGCAGTTTGAAACTTTTTTTTGCGTTTTTCCTTGCAATGACATTACGATAGGCATAAAATGTTTGCGATAATTGAAAAATTGGTCATTAAAACTAAATTACGAATAATCGAAACTACGATATGCGAACTTCCGGTTAGCGAGGACTTACTGTATGTATATATATATATATATATATATATATATATATATATATATATATATATATATATATATATATATATATATATATATATATATATATATATATATATATACACGTGTGTGTGTGTGTGTGTGTAAAGAAGAATTGTGACGTCATAGCATCGTGTCATCATTGGTTTGGTAAATAAATGGCCATAACTTAGGAATCACTTATCCAATTAATATCAAACCTTGAAAAGGCACATCCACAGGGCCCCAGCAATATACCTGGCAAGTTTCAATGAGGTCGGACCAGTGGTTGTCGAGAAACAGTGGTCGCAGACACACAAACGGATTGCTGGAATTATAGATAGATGTGTGCACAAGTTTAGAGATGATGCTGCATCGAGCAATCTGTTCTTGACGATGCTCTTTCCAAAGCGTTGGTGATGCCATACCAATCGCCAGGCATAGAATACATTTGAAGGTTTGCTATTTCTCTTCTCGGAGGTATATAATCTGGGCCAGAATCTGGAATTTGTCCAGGATACTGGCTCACGTTGGCCTACTCATTCGAAAGGTACTGTGGATCTTTAATGTTCAACAGGAAATTAAAGCAGATGTGACCCCCACCTTAATGGCCATCTGAAGAACAGCACAATAATTTTTTTGTGATAACGCCTTACCTGCAAAGCAACCAAGGTAGTAGTTTGTAGTCGGGTTGGGAATTAAACCCAGATGAGGCAGCTCAATGGCAAGTGCGCTACCAATGAGCCATCCTGCTAGCCCAAACTATGCAATGTGCTGTTTGGAAATATTTGAATGTGCAATGTCAAGGTTGTATGGGTGGCTTGGAATAACTTGATGTTGCTTTGGGTTTCACTTCTTTCAACCATTCTTGTGGACAAGCGAAGGTATATGTGCCGGCAACATGGCTCGCAATGAGCATTCAAGCAATATCGTTTTCCAAGTATTTTGATGTCTTGAGTACACCCCTTGACACAAAACTTAGATATCATCAGAAGATAGATTTATGTGACTCAAAGATCCTTACAGCGTGAATAAACTGGACTTCTCCCAATTTCACCAGAGCATCCACCCGTGTGGGTTGGAATGCAGAGGGTGTTCCCCAGTTAAGTTGAAGAAGAGTTCAGATAGTCAAGCCACAGAGCTGAGTATTATTAGTGCCATGAGCCAGAGAGTTTGGGTGGAGTTGGAGCGAGCCAGAGAGTTTGGGTGGAGTTGGAGCGAGCCAGAGAGTGGCAGGTGTCTTGGCATCTCTCGACAGCACAAGCATCAACGGCCCACAGCAGCCAAGGTTCTGGCCGCAAGTGAACTCTCTCACCCTTTCTGCCCGGAAAGCAGACTGTTGAATGCTGGTGGCCATCTTCATTCCACCAGGGACGTGCTTCATGTCCTTATCCTTGTCTTCAAATTTTAATTTGTTATTTTGCTTTCCTGACCAAATCCCCTTCATGTTGTACAAACCTGTCGTCTTACTTGTGAGTTGTTCTTGAGTAATGGACAAGTGCTTTCTTTTGTTGTCTTCTGTTGAGCCTTCAGTCAGATTTGTGCTTCAGGTCATTTGTTCTCATATTTCATTTTTGCATGAACTTGATTAAATTGTTAAACTCGTGTGGACAAGTTTCTTCTCATTCTGCTATCACGGATATTCGGTGGCAAAAATCGTTCATTTACGCACTTAAATTTTGTCAAGTGTTTGTTCACGTCTGCAGTTCATTTCGAACCATTAACCGTTTGGTTGTTCGATGACAAAGCCGGCCTGAATGTGCGGAGAGGTGAGCCAGTAGTTCTCTTCATGTACGTGACAGTGTTTTAGCAACTAGATTGGTTTCTAAGCTGTCTTCTCTTAGGCCATTTCAGACTCTATGAGCAGAGGAGAGAATTCCAAGATAACAAGATCATCTCTGTGTGATTTCAGGAAGCCAGATTATGAAGGTGGCCTTGTATGCCACAGGCAGCCAGTTTGGTTAATCGGGCAGGATGTCTGAGATATGTCCTGGGAGATGGTCCTTGTTTTTTTTTGTATACAAGGCCAGGTTCATAGAAGAGATAAGATGCAACAGAGCACAACCAATGAGATATATATATATATATATATATATATATATATATATATATATATATATATATATATATATATATATATATATATATATATATATATATATATGTGCAGAGAGCCATAGAGAACAAACAGCAGGGTTGAGGAACAAAATAGAGGGAGACTTGGACGAATAATTAATGGTGTGGGGAGGAATGAGGAGTATGGCATGATGCGTGGGATGGACAAGATGGATACAGAAGCAAACTCTCAGGAACAAAATGGAAATTTGGAAGGATGGGGATGGTTAACGGATGAAGAAAAGATCATGGTTTTGGATGGGGGGGGGGGTGATCTGAGATGGTGGTGAACAGCTGTTTGGAAGACTTGGCGGGAAGAATCAGATTTAAGAGAATATGGAAGTTGGTTCCATAGGTGGGGGACAAGAGGAATGAATGAGTGGAGGTGAGCAGTGATTCTGGATTTTAGGGGTTTTACCAGAAGAGAGTTTATGACCGACTGTGTGTGCCCTGTAGAAAGCTGGAGGGGGCAAGGTATAGAAAGAGCAGAGGATGCAAGACCAGAAAGGAGGTGGAAGAAGACAGACGCCACCATCCGTAATGAGAAAGAAGACTCCCTGTCTGCGATGTGAAAGTGATGGCCCCCTAAATTCAGCTTCATCACGAGACATTCCAATAATCATGAAGGTTTTGGTTTCCACGGCATTGAGCTGAGCAAGGTGTGAGGCAGGGTTGTCAGCCCAGATGGCAGAACAGTATTCCATGAAGCTGTGGATGAAGGCCTTGTATGTGGATAAGAGATAAGGTATGCCAAGTAAGGATTCTGTATGATGCAGCATGCCCAGTTGGCAACTGGCTTTGGAGGCCAACTTTGAAATGTGGTTTGCCCAAAAAATATGCCTGATATTGAGACCCAGAAGTGATGAGTGACTGAACTTCCTCAAGAGGATTGCAAAGAAAGTAGATGGCAGGGTTTGCCATACGGTCCTTTCGGAGAGATATCATGAGTGTGAGATTTGTCAGGGTTGAAAGACGTATTCCAAGTGTTTGACCAGCTTGCGATTTTTGTCAAGTTCTGAAGCGAGGGACGAGGCTGCAGCCTACCTGTCTAAAGGATAAGTGATGTCACAGCAGAAAGTGGAGTAATCAGTGAGTAGAGAAAGGGGATTTTCGAGAAAGTCAGAGAGATCATTTATGAAGATTCGGATTAGGAATAGGACTGGGCCTAGAACACTGCCTTGTGACACTCCAGCTTTGACAGGGAGAGGAGATGAGAGGATTCCCTTGGGAGCCACATGTTGGCTCTTACAGTATAAGTCAGAAACCCAAGAGTGGAGTTTTTCCTTGGATGTCATAGCATAGGCAGAGAGCTTGGAGAGTAAGGCGGGATTCCAGCCTGTATCGAATGCTCATCCTGATCTCTTGTTTGGGATTTATGGCTCTGGCCATTGCTGAGAGCGAGGCAACATCATGTCCAAAGTTTAGTATTAGTATCTGTTTATCATTTAAGTTTGTTCGATCTGCTGTAGCATAATTATTCGTGTGAACGTCACTCCACTCTACCAATGCTGTTTGTTCTAAGTACCCCAAATTTCAAACCCTTGGTTCTTTCGATAACAATTGAGTGCTCTTTTTTTTTTCTTCCAGATGATGGCAAATTTCCCCTGGCTATCGGTGTGCTGCTGGCATGGATGGAGCGTGGTGAGGTCACACGCAAGACATCCACAGCCTTCTATTCAATGATACAATCGACGAATAGCCATGTCCGGCGCCTGCTTGCTGAGAAGGCTACACAAGAGCGAGAGATGGAACTGGCAAGGGAACGGCTCAAAAATTCATTGAGTGACATCCTATTTCAGTGTGAGTGATGATTTTATAACCCATGAATGTAGTTTAATGTGACCAGTGAATCCATCTTCATTTCCTCTAACTTGTGATGTTTGTGGAGTTTCTATTGCACTTGCACATGTTAATCTGATCTTTCATGGGTGTGCATTCCCAATGAGCGCACAAAAAAGGGAAGGTTTTTCAAGCCATTTTTACAGTAGCATCGAAACACGACATGTGACATCTGTGGTGATGCTATGGCTGGTTAACATCACAATTGAATGGCTTACTGGCATACGATATATTTGACATATTCTGCCCACTCGTGACAAGATGACATATATCATCACATACTTTAAGCTCCATTTCCATTAATTGGCCTTTTTTATTGACAGCATTTAGGCTTTGGTGGTTCTATCAGGGATGGGGGCTGGCAGGATGGCCTCGAGGTGATACGCGGACTTGCCTCTGAGACGTCTAGCCTGGGCTAAAATCTCGACCCAGCTACAAACTGTCATCCTGGTATCTTGCAGGCAGGGTGATTCATCAATGTGTGCCGTCCCTCGGGTGGACGTTAAACTGGGCATCCTGTCTGGCAGCATTCGTTGACGGACGTTAAAGATCCCACGGTGTCCTTCGGGAAGAGTAGGCGAGCTGTCGCCAGCACCCTGCCAAAATTCCAAATTCCTGCCCTAACCTACAGGGGGCATTGCATCAGTGGCACAGCAGCGCACCCAGCCAGTGATGCTACTCGCAGCCTTGTGCTGCATACGAAAGACGATGAATCATGTCAGGTTCAACATTCCTTTGTTTGCCTGTCCACCTCTCTTTTGTTATATTACGTCTTTCTTCAATCTGAAGTATTTTTCCCCACCACTCGTGTCATTTATTTTTTGCTCATTTGCCAATTGCTTGAGTTGATTTGTTTGACATTTCCATCTTGGCACATTGATCATAATGCGAGGTTCCTAGGTTCTGATTGAAGCTACTCTATTAATTTTTTTATTTTAATTGTCAACTAATGTGGTATTGATGTAAATGTCCACTTATATAATGTCCTGATCTTAAATGACAAAAGCTTTAGTATGCGAGTCCAAGTCTGAAGCTTTAGAATGCAAGCTTGAACGCTGACCCCCGATGGATGAGGATCTCTGTCTCTGGTTTTATACTTTTACTGTCTCGTGTCCTAATTAGCTGACGAAAGCTTTCCAAACCCCATGAAAAGCAATGTATGATAATCAGGTGGCACTTAAGTAGGCATACGATGGCAAGGTTCACTTATTGAAACCTTTAGGGGAAATTGAACAAGATGCATCGTGTAAAAGTGAAGTTAGAGATGCACATGAAAGGCCACATCTAAAAGATGCACTGTGCAACAGTTACATGGATTTACAAAAGTTTTCATCAATATTAATGATGGACAGTGCTATTTTCGACTTCATGACTTCAATAGCAGGGCAGCGGAGATGAAGTGTGGTCGCATGTGTGGCGTTCTTGCACCCTGACCACATGGGGCCA
The DNA here is from genome assembly GCF_056783735.1 of Eptatretus burgeri. Taxonomy (NCBI): domain Eukaryota; kingdom Metazoa; phylum Chordata; class Myxini; order Myxiniformes; family Myxinidae; genus Eptatretus; species Eptatretus burgeri. The sequence goes on along the minus strand of NC_140970.1, from coordinate 2,852,978 downwards.
CACCCCGAATGCCTGAGTGGTTGAGAACTATTACCCTGCAGGGGTTTTCCTGCATTTTATTGCTTCATGGATTTTCCTGTGTTTTTGGTTCATGTCTTGTTGCCCCAATCACAAAATTTACATAGAGCAGGTGAGGAAGGGAAGATGGTAGCCAAATTAAAAGAAGAGCAAGTGAAGGGTCAATACAATAACTTGGGAGATAAGGATTGGAAATAATGAGATAGCAAGGTCTGGCATGATTGTTAAGCAGGTCACATGGTGCATGCACCTCTTCCACAAGCTTGGTCGAGCATGAAGGTATGAACGGCATGCTATCCTTCTCCCTCTCTCTCCAAGGCTGACTCTCTTGCCACGACTGTTTCAGGCATGTGTGTGCTGCCTGCTCTCTTGTTAACTCTTCTGATTCCTAACTATATGAGTGCTTAATTTCCCTTTTATAGCTGCACATAGGGCCAGGGGGTCCATAACCCTTAATTGCAGCATGATGGTCCATGCTGAAAACCTGGTCCCCCAGATAAGTGGTGGGGGAGGGGGGGGTGCAGGCTCATGTAGCATGGTGCCGATAGGAAGAAGAGCAGAGGGGGTGAATAAAGTGGGATTATCCTAAAAATAAGGGAGAAAAAAAAAGGGAAAACACGAGCTTGTGGGATGAAATTGAAGCATACAAACTAACTGACAAGCAACCCAACACATATCTATCCAAGGTTTTCCTAATGGTAAATCTGACGGACAAATTCGAAATATCCACTTTCCTTTTACACGTTTTCATGACCTAGGATCCTCTTCACTATTCCACCCTTTTTCTCACTGTGCGTTACAATGTTAAAGAGGTTGTAGTGGATATAAACAAGGCCTGAAAATTTCAGCTAAAGTATGCAAGAAACAGTAAGCCCCTCTTTCCTTGCTCCCCGTTGAACTGTATTCCTTTGAGTCTTCTTTAAAAGCCCTGTGCATCCTCCCGTAAGTAACCTGATGCTTTGGAATCAGATAGACCAACACTCGGCTTCAATCTCCAGCTCTACAGCAGCCAGCACTCAAGTTTGTCAGCTTCTTCTTTACACGTTTGATGGTGAACACAATGCTTCCTCCCTCCCTCCTTCTCAACACCCCCTTCCTCCTTGCTCCAACTTTTTTTTGGAACTCCAACAACTTCCCCCCCCCCTTCCTGTTTCCTTGCCTTTTTTTTCCATTTTTCTCTTCTTCGTTCCATCCTACTACATCATCACTCCCTATCCTTAATCTTCATCTATTGCTACCACTCCTGGCTTTGGCCTGTTTTCCTCTTCCACTCTTCCTTATTTGCTCCCCAACACCACCTCACCCTCTCGGGTTGTTTAGTTGAGCAGATCATGGCGATGTTCAGGACAGCCAAGAAACAGCGAACCTGGGACCATTTTACCAAGCCTCAGCGACGAAACATCGACATGTGGTACAAGAATGCTGAGGTGAGTGTGAAGTCCTTTGCCAGCACAATCATCCACTTTACCAAGAAGCCATGTCTGCTTCTTCTTCTTCACCCACACACTACCTCCACACCAGGCTCTGTGGAGTGCACAGACTGCTTTTTCATGGGAATGAATGCAGTGGTGGGCTGAGGGTTCTAAGGTTGGGGAAATGCATTATCCACATCTTTGAACATCGTCTAGTTTGCTGGAGGTAAGGTTTTGGCAAGGAAACCCAAGTGGCAGGAAAAACACAGGTATGTCTCATTAATTGTTGCATGTAAAACCTTTTTATTGATGCTTTTGCTTTTGCCACCTGTAGTGGTGCTAGAAAACTCACTTCAGGAAAATATCTTCATTGATCTCAAAATGAGTTCGACCCAATGATGCATCTTTTGACGTCTTTCCAAGTCCCTCCATCGTATTTGGACATCGGAGGGCCAACAGAAGTGTCTGTTTTTTACTTTGTTTTTTTTTTTTTTAGATTCCGTAAGTATAATGGCATTGATTAAAATATATATATTGTTGCTATTTTAATTGATGACTTTTATGGATCAGGAAAAAAAAAGTCCGATCAAAATGGCAACGATATTTTTTTTCACATGTCCTTCTTGGATTTTTTTGTATATATTGTGTCAAGGCTTGTGGAGGAAAAAGAACACAGAACAAATCAAGATGTAATGGAATGAAAAGAACAGTAGAAAGAGAGGGTGGGTTAGGGGTACCACACCGACAGCAGGGTTGAGAGATACATGGAGAAATAAGGGACGTGTGGAAGAATGAGAGCAAAGGGAGGACTTTGGGGGTGATGAAGAGGATACATCCACAAACTCTCAGTGATAGAAGTGGAAGGAAAAACTGAAAAACCTGGAAAGAAGTGGGCTAGAGGAGGGTTGATAAGGCTTAAAAAAGCCCTGGGGGTGAGAATGTGGTTGAAAAGATTGAGGACGTTGGTTCCACAGGTGGGTGGGAAAAAAAAGCGGAACAAATGAGTGGAGGCGAGCAGTGATTGGGTTTTGGGAGTTTCACCAGAAGGGGATGACTGGCAGACTGCGTGTGCCCTCCAGAAATCTGTGGGGAGACTGCTGAGCATGGAAAGGGCAGAGGGTGCAAGAAAGGGAAGAGGGTGAGCCAGGAGCACCAGGCCAAAGGGGAGAGCAGTACCCCATTCGGCTACACATAAAGACCTTGTAGGTGGATAAACATTGCAGTGTACCGAGGAAAGACTTTGCATGACGGTGGATACCAAGTGGGTATTGTGGAGACCAAGGTAGCAGTTTGTAGTCACGGCGGGGGGGGGGGGGGGTGGGGGCGTACTCCAGACAGACTTGACAAGCATCACTCGGGCAGGTTTCTGTGCAAAAATTTCCAGGCTGAGTTAATATCGGGATGAATGGACAACTCCCCCTTCTTGGAAAGTTGCAAAAATCATTCCTATACAAAATAAAGGTTCTGAAACTAACCAATAGGGGAGTGACGTAATTGAGCACAAGAAGGCAATGCACAGTTGTCTGCAAAAGTATTCACCCCCTACCAATAATGCCACATTTAGATAAACTAGTGCGGGCCCGTACGTGCGTGCCCGTACGTGCGTGCCCGTACGTGCGTGCCCGTATGTGCGTGCCCGTACATGCAAATAAATAAGTAAATTGTGATGTCAATCGTGATGTCATAGCACCATGTCCTGTCATTGGTTTGGTAAATAAATGGCCATAACTTAGGAACCACTTGTCCAATTAATATCAAACCTTGAAAAGGCACATCCACAGGGTCCCAGCAATATATCTGGTAAGTTTCAATGAGATTGGACCAGTGGTTGTCGAAAAACAGCGGTCGTAGACAGACACACAGATTGCTGGAATTATTAGACGAGTACGTGCCCGTTAAAAAAAAAAAAATTTCAAACAGCGACCAACAAACATCAACCACACAGGCCATTCCATCGCTCACGTGCCCGAACGTGCGTGGCCCGGAAGTTTGCATATCGCAGTTACGATTATTCGCAATTTCGTTTTAATGGCCAATTATTCAATTAGCGCCAAGGTATTTTGCCTTTTCGCAATGTCATCGCAAGGAAAAACAGAGAAGACTTTTTTTTTTTTACTTCCTGGTTCGGAGCATAACAGCTCACTCTGATGTTACCGAAATGTATACACCGTCGAATATGAAAACAGTCATAACTTGGGGCATTGTGTTTATCTATAAATGCGCATAAGAAATTGAGAAATTATTAGAATACACGAAGTCATCACTATCCGGAAGTCCGTACGTTGTAACCCGTAATGGGGAACGAGGCTGAGGTTCTCTTCCCCATCGGCCACGCCCACGCAACAACGTGTCCTGTTGGTAAATAAATGGCCATAACTTGGGAAGCTCTTATCCGATTAATATCAAACCTTGAAAAGGCACATCCTCGGGTCCCCAGCAATATATCTGGCAAGTTTCAATTAGATCGGACCAGTGGTTGTCGAGAAACAGCGGACACACACACACACACACACACACACACACACACACACACACACACACACACACACACACACTGCTGGAATTATAGATAGATAGATGAGGTCCTGCTGAACGCGTGCCTGTACTCAACATGAAGTTCCTCTCGGAAGAAATCGTATCGAGCAAGGTTGCGATTCTCACGGTGAGCCTGCTCTAGTCTCGCATGGTGTACGTCCTGATGGCACAGGGCATCCATTACTTGCCGGTCTTCTCGCTGGTGAGGGATTTCTTCTGCACAATGCCTTGCCCTCGCGTTCAGTGTTGTCTGCCAAGCGAGCAGCTCGTGCTTCATCCGTTTTTTTCTACACGACGCCTTGTCACGCGCGTAGCGTCACGTGTCAAGTGAGCAGCTCGTGCTTCATCCGTTTCTTCTGCACGATGCCTTGCCTCACATCCAGTGCTGTCTGCCGAGCAAGCAGCTCGTGCTTCATCCGTTTCAGCTGCATGACGCCTTGGCGCGTCGCGTCGCGTGTCAAGCGAGCAGCTCGTGCTTCGTCCAATTCCATTGCACGTGCACGACACACAGCTTTGTTCCTTCGCTCTCGTAAACGACGACTGGATTGGGGAATTGTTTCAATTAGATCGGACCAACCATATCATAAATGGCCATAACTTGGGAAACACTTGGGAAACAGCTGAAACGGATGAAGAAGAACGATATCAAACCTTGAAAAGGCACACACTCAGGTCCCCAGCGTCAATTGTCACATCATATCAAATGAAGAAGAAGAATTGTGATGTCATAGCACCGTGTCCTGTCATTAGTTTGGTAAATAAATGGCCATAACTTGGGAACCACTTGTCCGATTAATATCAATCCTTGAAAAGGCACATCCACAGTGCCCCAGCAATATACCTGGCAAGTTTTAATGAGATTGGACCAGTGATTGTCGAGAAACAGCGGTGGCAGACACACAGACACAAAGACACACACAGAGATTGCTGGAATTATAGATAGACTAGTGCGGGCCCGTAGGGGCGTGCCCGTAGATGCGTGCCAGTATGTGCAGCTTCCTGCCTGCAGTATCAGGTCCCCAGCATCAATTGTGACATCATATCAAACGAAGAAGAATTGTGACGCCCCTCTCTCTCGCCCCCTTTCCCCCCTCCTCTCTCCCCCTGCTCTGTCCCCCCTCTCTTGCCCCCTCTCTCCCCCTTCTCTCTCTCCCCCCTCCTCTCTCTCCCTTCTCTTGCCCCCCTCTCACCCCCCTCTCTTGCCCTTCTCTCTCCCCCCTCCTCTGTCCCCCCTCCTCTCTTGCCCCCCTCTCACCCCCTTTCTCACCCTTCTCTCTCGCCCCTCCTCTCTCCCTTCTCTTGCCCCCCTCTCAACCTCCCTCCTCTCTCCCCCTCCTCTCTCCCCTCTCTTGCCCCCTCTCTCCCCCTCCTCTCCCCCTCCCCTCTCTTGCCACCCCCTCTCACCCCATCCTCTGTCCCCCATCCTCTGTCCCCCTCCTCTCTCCCTCCCCTCTCTTGCCCCCTCTCTCCCCCTCCTCTCCCCCTCCCCTCTCTTGCCACCCCCTCTCACCCCATCCTCTGTCCCCCCTCCTCTGTCCCCCTCCTCTCTCCCTCCCCTCTCTTGCCCCCCTCTCACCCCCTCTCTCACCCTTCTCTCTCGCCCCTCCTCTCTCGCTTCTCTTGCCCCCTCTCTCGCCCCTCTCTCGCCCCCCTCCTCTCTCCCCTCTCTTGCTCCCCCTCTCACCCTTCTCTCTCCCCCCTCCTCTCCCCCTCCCCTCTCTTGCCACCCCCTCTCACTCCATCCTCTGTCCCCCCTCCTCTGTCCCCCTCCTCTCTTGCCCCCCCTCTCTCCCCTCTCCTCTCCCACCCCTCTCTCTGTAAATGTATTCACAAATGTCTACCAAGCACAACGATTAATTCCAACCTTGGGAAAAAAAACAGCTTTCAAACCCTTGGGAAACAGCTGTTTCCCTCGGGAAAATTCAAACCTTGGGATTAATTAATAATTTGAATAATAATTAAACATTGGGAGTAAAAAATTAAATAAATTAATAATTAAATAATAATCAAACCTTGGGATTAATTAATTAATTCAAACCTTGGGAAAGAACAGCTTTCAAACCTTGGGAGACACTTGGGAAACAGCTGAAATGGATGAGGAAGAACGATATCAAACTTTGAAAAGGCACATACCCAGGTCCCCAGTGGCGATTGTGACGTCATACCAAACAAAGAAGAATTGTGACGTCAATCCTTCAAAAGGAAAAAAAAATTAAATAAACATTGATTGTGATGTCATAGCACCGTGTCCTGTCATTGGTTGACAGATAAATGGCCGTAACTTGGGAACCGCTTGTCCGATTGATATCAAACCTTGAAAAGGCACATCCGCGGGGCCCCGGCAATATTCCTGGCAAGTTTCAATGAGATCGGACTGGCGGTCACAGACACACACACACACACACACACACACACACACACACACACACACACACACACACACACACACACACACACACACACACACACACACACACACACACACACACACACACTGCTGGAATTATAGATAGATCACAAATTTTGTAAAAACAATTTTTCCAAATGAACTTTTTTCTTCATAACTGAAGGGATCAAACTAAACACTTATAGTGGAAGGAGGTTACATGTCGGGATTACCAACAAAAAACATGTACCAATCAAAATTCACTGGTTGTAAAAGTATTCAGCCCCTTTGGTCAGTACTTTGTGGAAGAACCTTTTGCAGCAATGACTGCTCTGAGTCTTTTTGGGTTGGTCTTTAACAGCTTTGCACAGTGAGATGGTGAAATCTTTGCCCATTATTCACGTGAAAATCGCTCTCGTTCTGCCAAATTTGATGGGGATCGTTGATGGACTGCAATCTTCAAGTTTTGCCATAAATGTTCAATTGGGTTCAAGGTAGGACTTTGGTCAACTCAAGAACATTTACTTTCTTCTTATTCAGCCACTCCAGTGTGGCTTTGGCTTTGTGCTTCAGATCATTGTCCTGATGAAATGTGAATCTCCTACCCAGTTTCAGATTCATGGCTTTCAAAGTCCTTCTTTGTTTTATAGTGACATCCCAAATGAGTTACCTCCATGCCTGGCTGCTGAGTTTGGATGGTCGGCCCAATCTGGGTAGAGTCTGGGTTGTACAACACGTCTTCCACTTCTTCATGATAGATTTAACCGTACTCAAAGGGATAATGAGTGACTTTGAAATCTTCTTATAACCCTCTCTTGAACAGTGCTTCTCCACTACTTTATGTCTGACTTATTCGGAAAGCTCCTTGGTCTTCATGGTTGCCTTGTTGGTTGACCAAGCGAGTTGCACCTTAAAATTCCTCAGATAAGTGGGGGGGGGAGCTTAATTTTTAAGTTCAACACCTGATTACATACAGGTGAAACCTCTTACACTTGTTTTATAACCTTTCAAACAAATAATTTGCTCCTGAAGTGAAATGGGGTTAATTAGGCAAAGGGTTTGAATATTTATGCAACTGAGAATCATCTGATTTTATTTGTTAATTTAATCTATTCACAATTGATCTGCATTTTTTTAGCTTTATCACTTTGGAGTAGTTTGTGAGGACTATATTATTGATTTGATTTGATTTGAAAGCATCATGAAATAAGCTCAGGTGGCATCAAAATGTGAAAACTTTGGAGGGGGTGAATACTTTTGCAGGCCACTATACTACTTGCATTTGAGCAGTGAGGGCAACAGGTAGATGCAATAAGCAAGGGAATTAATAAACTGAAGAGGAAAGACAGTACAGTAAAATAACGTGCAATAAGATGGTTGAGTTGGGTTGGGGCTGGGGAATTGGGAAGGAGGGGGATGTTGATAGAAGTCGAAAATGTCATTAGTCAGGATGGGGATGGACATGGCGGTACACTGCCTGCTTTGAAGCCCTGGAGGGAAGAGTGAGATTGAAAAGCTTCAGGAAGGTGGTTCCATAAACAAGAGCAAAGAGGAGCATAAGAGAGGAGGTGTACAATTGGCCTTCAAGTCGGGAGTTTAACCAATAATGTGTTTCTGGAAGAGCTGGGAAGGATTGGAGGGTGATTGGGTTACTTAAGATTATTTGTTTATAAAGTGGAACTGTAACAACCTTTGCAACCCAGATTGAAAAATTTTAGAAATCCATATTTGGGTGGTTTGCTCGAACAGCATGTGAGAAACAAATATTGCTCAGTAGATTATTTATTTCCTGTAGCTTTAAAACACTTAAAATTTTCAGTGGTTATTAATTTCCACTGTTGATGGATATCAAATGTAGTACAGGTGTATTATGAGGATAATTTATCTCATTTTGGTGACATTATTTATTTACTTACTTTGTGTACTTGTACTTTTAACTTTACAATTATTGCAAGTATTGGGAGCTTTGATTTATGCTTATCATTTTTACATCTAATAATAAAAGTGAATTTGTATACAGTATTTGTTTGTTTATATATTTATCCCCACTCTTTTTGTTCCCTGCCCCTCGGACAAGGTCGGAGGCTGGGGACATTTAAATGAGCTCCATACCTACGTACATATAGACACATACATATTGTAGACACATACAAACATACACATATACATGTACGTACATACATATACACATACGTACATACATACATACACACATACATACTTGCATATACACATACGTACATACACATACATACATAAACAATACATTTTCACCTACGTATACACATACGTGCATACATACATATACACATACGTACATACATGCATATACACATACGTACAAACATACATATACATACAAACAAACATACATATACATACAAACAAACATACATATACATACAAACAAACATACATATACATACAAACATACATATACATATACATACAAACATACATATACATACAAACATACATTATACATATATATATATATATATATTATATGTGTATACACACACACAAACATACATACATACATACATGCATATACACACACATACATGCATATACACACACATACATGCATATACACACACATACATATACATACAAACAAACATACATATACATACATTTTATATATATATATATATATATATATATATATATATATATATATATACATATACATACATATACACATTCATGCATACATACATGTACATGCCTGGTGTTGGCTTAATGGTTTGGGTGGTCGGCTTTGGATCCGAGGATCCTCAGTTCTAATCCTACTCAGCTGTCGAATTAATACCAGGTGGGGTTGACTGCCTGTTATCCTTCCGAGGTCGGCAAAATGAGTGCCTGCATGCTGGTATACTATGTCGGAGTGGCGACCCATCCAGGATCGTGGCCAATAGCCAAGGAGACTGCTGAGGCAGTACCAACGCTCTGCACAGAGTATGGTCCGATGGACTGATCATTCATCCATAAACGATCATCTTTCCATGTACTTTTGTGTACACGATACCTCAAGAACTGTTGACCATTTATCTCTCATATCGCAGATATCTATTCCTCATGACTTTATCTCAAACTGATGAGATCACAACACTGGCTGAATTACGTTTCCATGGCAACCATCTCAGTAACTTGACTTATGTATGAGATGGTTCAAAAACCATTCAAGATTTAACTTTCATATAACACAAATATATTCCTCATACCACCCAAAATGTGGGGGACCTTGAGTCTCAGCTCCTTGGAACCCCCCCAAAAACGGGTTACATTATGTATTGTAATTGGCTCCGTCTGTCTGTCTGCCCGTCATGCTATCTCCTGAAAGGTTGTGGATAAATTCACCAAACTTGGTAGTTATGATCACCACATATCAAAAAGCTGTGAGAGCTGTATCATTTTGGCCCCGCCCCCTGGGGCAGGGTCAACATGTCGAATACCAAAAAATGCAATTACGGCACATTTTTAAAAATGAAACTTTGTAAATGCAATCAACATTGGGGACGCATGAAATATGTAACTTTTTTTTATTTGACCCCCGCTTCATGCCCCAGGGGGTGTTGACTTGGGGTCACGGATCAAAATGGGAATAAAGTTTAAATTCTAAGTTTGATATTGGGTGAACTTTTTGCCATCTTTCAACTTTACTTTACGTGGGAAGTATTGGGATTTGTTTTAGTGTGCCATCAACTTCGCTCCATTATATGCTTCAAAAACTAAAAAACAGCTTTACCAAATTTTGCATGTTGCCTAAGGGTGTCCCAAGTATGGATTCTGTCAGGGTAACGCATATGGGGGAGGGGGTTCAATGTGGGAGGGGGTTCAATGTGGGAGGAAGACCCTTAATTCTCTCTGTAAATGTGTATCATATAGCACCACTTATTTGACTGACACAAAATTTTCACCATCGGTGCGACAGCTCGTGTAGAATGTTGTTATGATAATTATGACGCCATACGTCATGTGGTGTGGCAACTGTGTTGGAAACAAACAGGAAACATTTTGGACTTTTGTCTCTCCGAAACCGCCATAGTTGCATACGTCAAATGCTTTATCCGATCAGAATGAACATTTTTGAGGGTCACCTATTGTATTTTTAAGGTTGTATTTTTAAGGCTAACCCTAAGTTGTATTTTTAAGGAGGGGGAGGGGGGTTGATGACGTCATCGTTTACATGGTTCGGTAGCCCTTTTTTTAAACGTAAAAGCCTTCAATAATAATGTGGGTGGGGGCATATCTGGTGACGTCGAAGATTGCCGTTCAAGTTATTTATGAAATAAGCTTCAGTTAAACTGTGAAAGCAGTCCATTTTATTTTACTCCTTCAGAACTTTTCGGCTTTGAACACCTCTTATGGTCTGGTTTATTTGGGGTCAAAGGCCCATTAATCTTTAAGTTTTTATTTTTTATTATTAAAAGAAAGTCGTTTGTAAAAACATTACTTTCATTTTGTTTGCTTTGTATTCTTAACTCGAAATGTTTGCTGAATGTCATCCTCGAGAACAACAGTGAATCCCCTGCCTTGCACCAAATGTGGTGCAATTAATGTTGTTGTTTCTCTGATCTGTTTCTTTTTTTTTTCAGTTTTGTATTGTGTTTAATTAAGTGATGTTTATATTTGACATGAAGTTCTCATTAAAGCTTGATGTTCCTCGTGCTCAACTGATCAAACTTTGACTTTCCATTCATTCAAGTCAACCTTGCTCTCAAAAACTGGACTTCTTTTTGTTGACGTGTTTTTCCTGCACCCTGCAGAAGCTAAGAAATGCACACAGTGAAGAGCTGATGGGAATTCGGGAAGAAGAGGCAATGGACATGTCAGACGAAGAGCAAGGACTTGTATCACCTCCATCATCACCCAAGAGAATGAAACGTTCATCCCCAGTGATTGCTGAATATGGTACGAAGGCTTGGGTAGCATCGTGTTTGTTGGTTTTTTGTTTGTTTGTTTGTTTTCTTGAGGAAATGTTTATCGACCTTACTCACGCTACTACTTGGCAGATGTAACGCTGTTTCTACAAGAGCAGAATCACAGCCTACGTGGACAATTAGAAGTCTGTAGAAATGAACTGGAACTGTTGAGGCAGGAACTTGCCATGGCAAATGTAGCAATCTCCACAGACAACGAGACACCCACACAATGTCTGCCTGTTGCAATGTCAGCTGCAACCAACTTGGCAACCCAAGGACCAAATGTAGTCGACACTGGAACTACCCTTACATTCACAGCAATGACCACAAATCTGACGACCATAGAAGCAACGGACATGCCATTAACTGATGTGCCAACAGCAACCACAGCCGAGATGGTGACCATGGCAACCTGTCAAGACAAAATTCCAACTGCAGATGTCACATCAACAACTATGACAGCATCTCCACTCAACAATGGCAGAACAGCAGCAGTAACTGCTGCTGACATTAACACCATTCCAGCAACCAGCAAGGAACGACCCAACGATGTGGAAAGTATAACAAGCAATGCTGTTGCTGGAGAAACTGAAAGCACTACAATAAATGATGCTGCTACCACGGCTGCTGTTACCAATGACATCGAAGCCTCTGCATCGACTACAATTTCGATAACAAGTGTTGACCCTGCACTTACCTCTGTGATTGTGGCCAGTGAGGAAGTAGATACTGGAGGTACCATGGTAGTTAAAATAAAAGATCATGAGATGGGCACTGGAACCACGACTACAACTAAAAACTCATTCAAGATTTTTCAGCCCGAGCACCCAAAACAGCAGCAAGACCAAAAGCAACAACAATTGTTGCAACAAGCTCTTCAGTGGATGAAACAGGTTTGACTCTTATACCGGTTTATTAATTTTTTTTTATCCCAGTGTCTTGGGCAATATATAATCCAGTGTCTTGGGCAATTTGTAACGATTTTCACAAAGAACGAGAAAAAGTGGATTTCCGCTTTCTTAATGTTGTATGAAATGGTTGTACATGTAAATTATTGTTAAAATTAAGGTGGAATAAGGATTTTCGTATGTCCCTAACATAACATAGAAGTAGAAAAATTAAATAAACATGATTGTTTGAAATTTATTGGACGATGTCATTTCATTAGCATCAGTCATTCATCTTTTATTGTCTGCCACCAGCCCACTCTCAAAGATCAAATACAATTGGCTTGGGAAACCACTCAAAAGGGAAAATTGCTAAGATTTTCACAAAGAACGAAGAAATTCATTCTTTGAGAAAATCCGTTCTTTATGAAAAGATTATCACAAATATTTTTTTCAGACTTAGTGATGTTCCTCACAGGCATGGATCCATCCTAAGGGGGTTTGTGGGGCAACAGCCTCCTCTTTTTACAGCGCGTGCGCTGTATACAATTGCACCGAGTTTGAAATGTCCCCGGCGTCGTCTACCACGTCTCTGGTGGGTCCGGTGTCCCCCCACGTGCCTCAAGACAGCCAATGATGGCCGTCCGGTAGATGTAGTGCGTAACCTCGACGGAAATGGCGACAACTGACGGAAATACCCGAGTATTTCAATGGAAATTTGTGAAACTAATGTGTTATATATGTGAAAACCATTTAATTTAGTGCTTGACGGAAAAAAACGAAGAAACGCTCCCCCTCATGTACGAACGAACGACGTCATTTCCGTCCACCATGGCATTTCGTGCTGAACGCAGAAAGCTAAGTTCTTCTTATGCCATCATTTTCTTTAATATTAGCCATAAACAAGTGTTTCGTCATGCATTAGTCGTTGAAATTTACTTACAACAAGAACGAAAAAATAATCTCCCCAGATTCAACAAGAACGAAAAAAAAAAACCCGAAAACATCATGTGCAGGACAAGACCAATCGAGCTGAAGGAAATGATACTGTAACTGCACTGCTCCTGATTGGTCAAATAACAGCACGTGTGTTGTATGGGCAGTGTTATGCACGAGGATTCCAGGCTAAGTTCTTCTTATGCCATCATTGTCTTTGATATCAGCCATAAACAAGTGTTTCGTCATGCATTAGTAGTTGAAATTTACTTACAATCATTCTTTTGCGGCCTCCTGTCATGCTGTATGGAACGATTTCATTCCTTCTCTTATATATAAAGGTGCTTATCACAACAATAACAAGATTTTTACATTTCAAATATTAAGTACGCTTTTTAATTGTTTTTCAACTGAAAAAGCATAAATTGCATATTTTAACATTAGTGTACTCATTTGATTTACCATCGGTGAATGTATTGACCATCGGTGACCATCACTCTGTATTGAAGGATTTCACTTGTTTTTTTTGTGGCTACGTTATATTAGTTAATCCCTCCACTTTCTCAAAGTTTGACAGAGTGTAGAGGTAGTGCTCTTTTGAGCCACCCAGTCTCTTTTCAACTCTGTCTGACCGTAAAATGTTTGATTGGTGTCTTGTAGGGAGGGATTGCATCGCAAACTGTGCCATCCCTTGGATATACATTGAGCTGGGTGTCCCATCTGTGAGGATTAATTGGTGGATGTTAAAGATCCCACCATGTGCTTTAAGAAGAATCTGTGAGTTATCTCTGGCACCCTGAACAAATGGCAAATTCCTGCCACCTTCATGGTAACCTCAGGCCTGGTCAGCCTGTTCGTGAAAGTCTTGGCCTATGAAATGCTTTCCTGGCAAACACCAGAAGGTGGTGGGAATAACTGGTGCCGAAAAAGTAGTTGAAACTTTCTTTAGAAAATTCTAGAAGCCATGCTGCCCATTAATGTTATCTGTGATATTGCCCAAAGCTAAATTTTGAAAAAAATAAAGCAATTCTTTTAAAACTAGAATGGCACTTGGAGTGTGCATAGTCTCACCTCACACACTCATTCTGAACAAAAATACCATAATTAACTGAACATGCAACTATTATGGCTGGAGCCTGGTGTTGGCTTAGTGGTTAGGGTGGTGGCTTGGGATCCTAGGGTCCTGAGTTCAAGCCCCGTTGGCCACCGAATTAATACACCAGGGGGTTGACTCATCCTGTCATCCTTCCGAGGTTGGCAAAATGAGTACCAGTGTGTACTGGTAGAGGGGCACTGCATTAGCGACACAGTCACACTTCCAAGAAATGATAGCTACCCTGGCAGCTGAGCTGCCATACCCAAGAAGACTATTATGGCTCACTTCTGTGATGGCCCAAGTACCCGTATCGTCCATGCACCCTATTATGTCACATCCATGCCATTATCCGTAGTTTTATTGATTAATTGATTAGTAGGCTATTTAACAACGACATTTGTGCACATTAAGGCTAAATTTCATCAATGAAGTTAAATATGAAACAAACAAGTTCGAATTGAGAACATACCCTGTGGGAGTTCATTCGTACAACTCTTAGGTGAGCGATAGCTTGGACGACATGTAGTTTTGATATTTTGTAAGATTTTCATCGCATCAGAAAAAGAAACCAAAACACCTCACAAGAGTGAGGCTAGTATCATAATCATCATTTGTGACTTAATTTTGCGTTGGGCATCGCCCAGCGCATTTATTATTATTTTTTAAAAATAATTTTAAGAAAATGGGCCGAAAGTGCAGTTTCTCGGCCCGAAAGGCCGCAATCGCACTTTGGGCTCAGAAAATGCCTGGGGAATGGTCTCTAGAATATACATGTCAAGTTTGGTTCGGTTCTGTCCACTAATAACCGATAAATATCAATTTTAAGAGAAAGGGCCGTTTCTCTGCCCAAAGAGCCAGAATCACACTTTGGGCTCAGTTTATGCCTGCGCATATGTTTCTAGTAGATGCCTGTCAATTTTCATCGAATTCTGTTCACGATAATGGAGAAATAGACGTTCAAATGAACTGTACACAAGAAAAGAGAAAACGCGAGCGGCACTTAGACCCCATGGGGTAAAAAAATCAAACAATATGAGGTTTCTCATTGATCTGTTTAAGTGGTTCTGGAGAAGATTCTTTACAATATATTATATATATATCTTCTTCTTCTTCTTTCAGCTGCTCCCGTTAGGGGTCGCCACAGCGGATCATCCGTATGATCCGCATAGTGATTTGGCACATGTTTTACGCCGGATGCCCTTCCTGACGCAACCCTGGTCGCCTCTTACGACACAGGGATATGGTACACCTATTTTAACCGGGGTATACATTATATATATATATATATATTATATATATATATAACCGGGGTATACATTATATATATATTATATATATATATATATATATATATATATATATATATATATATATATATATATATATATATATATATATATATATATATATATATATATATATATATATACATACACACACACGACCCGTGAACCCGTTGTGACAGCGGTTGATGAAAAAAAAAAAAATCATTTCAAGAAAAAAAGAAAAAGATAGCTCCAGCGAACTATACCGCTGAGGTTGTTTGCATTGATCAAATACTCCCAAAGAGTACTTGACTGAATCAGGAATTGATTTTTTAATAATTTTTTTCGTTGCCTGATTTGAACGAAACTTAATAATGCACACCGCAGGCGAATGGTGAGTAAGGTGGCCCTAAAATTTTTGCGCTATCGTGTGCTGTTTTGGCTGTATTTCGGGAACATTCATAAATACATACAAGACGAGAGTTTTAGATATATATATATATATATATATATATATATATATATATATATATATATATATATATATATATATATATATATATATATATATATATATATATATACGTTTGAGGCATAGGGTCGACCTCTTTGCTCACCCAACAGGAACCCGCAGGCTCGCGTTGGTCCCAAAATGATAAGTAGGTGAGGCGAGGGCTCGAGGCGTGGGCTCGAGGCGAGGTGTGGCTTCGGGGAGCAAAGGTTGCTGTAACACTCTTTGACCCCCCACGTGTTGTGTGTCCATTATTGAGGGAGGCCCAGAGCTGCTCAGAGATTTGGTCTGGTAACCCTCATCCAGCTGCCATGGGTGTCCCTTTTTTTTTCCTTGTCTGCTTTGCACTTCCCCTCATTCTAGGCACAGAAATGGCTTTGAATGTGGGTGTGGATGTTGTCTTGTGTGCATGGTTTGAGTCGGGGAGGAGAGGTTTAAGAAGGATGGGGAAAAAGATTAAAATGGATTAATGAGAGGGATTGGAAGGGATTGATGACTCGAGGGGTTTTCAGGAAGAAGTGGGGAATAGGAGGTTTGGGAGGGAGGGGGTGAGTGATTTTATGAAGTTACGGGGAAGGAGTTGTTTGAGAGGAGTGGGGTGAGATTATTTTTCTTCTTGCGTATGGTAGCATAGCTGCTGGGGTAGTTATCATTTCTTGGAAGCGCGACTGTGTCGCTGATGCAGTGCCCCTCTACCAATACACACTGGTACTCATTTCGCCGACCTCGGAATGATGACAGGCTGAGTCAAACCCCCTGGTGTATTAATTCAGTGGCCAACGGGGCTTGAACTCAGGACCCTAGGATCCCAAGCCACCACCCCAACCACTAAGCCAACACCATGCTAATGGGTGAGGGATTGGAATGGATTGATGAAGAGAGGAATTTCAGTAAAGTGGAGGATTACAAGGGGGATAGAACCTGCTCAACACACACAAAATGCATTTCCACTGTCCCTGTTGCGAGGAGAAAGATAACCTATCGAAACACAATGACTGCAGAGATATTTAAACTAAGGATCCCTTATGTGTTGAGTGTGACACCCTGGGATCTTTTCACAACCGCAACATTATTTTTGTTTGTTTTTGTTCAACCATTAATTTGCACTTTTTCAAGTTAGTGTGATATGTTATTAATTATAAGGTTTGTGTGTTTATTAAAAGTCGATGTAGAGATGTGGTTTATACGGATTTTTAACATCTGTATCGGTGGTGGAGTCGGATTGACTTTCATTTTGATTTCTCAGCAATTGTGCAGAGTGAAGGAAGAGCTGTGTGAGCGTGAGGCAGAGCTGGCACGTACGTGTGCGGAACGTAGCCAGGCACAAGCAGCTCTCAGGGTCATACAGTTGGCTGTACCACGAACTAACTCTGATGTACAGGTGGGTAGATAGAAAAATCACAAGCACAGCAGGTAAGTATGTGTAGTTTTGTGTTTATTTTTATGAATAGAGGGGTCGAGGTTCATAAAGCAGCAGGATAGGTGGCAACAGACGCACAATGGGGAGGTGGGGTTGGGTGGTTGGGCAGTAAGACTGGTATACAGATGTATCTCAAACACAAGGGGAGCAATTTAAGGCAAACATCGAACAGGATCTCAACAGGTGTAGTAAAGTTCATCGGTATAAATGACAGAGACCAAGGGGGTGGTGGTCGGTCGTTAAATTGGAAGCGCGTTGTGGGTGGTCAATGTATACAACAGACTTGGGAAGACAGTTCCACATGCGAGAAAAGGGGGCAGGATGTGGGTGAATAAATGGAGGTGACTCTTAAACTTAGTCTTAAGTCGGATTAAAGGAAAGGGTTTCTTGTTGAATGGGTATGACCTGGAGTGGCAGTTCGGCAGAGGTGACGGCAGGACAGCAAGACTCTTGAATCGAGCTGGTACAAAACAGAGAAAGGCTACTATGTCGCAAACGTCTCATTGAGATAAGGCTGTAAGCAATTCGAAATAGTTTTCATAAGGAGCAGCTGCGTTACTTGTCTGTGCAGTCGGTGAACTAAGCCAGGCAATAAATACAACCATTGACATGCTGACGTCATGATGCGATACCATCACATCAACCAACCTGCCTGTGCTGAGCTTGAGGCTACATACCTTGAAATTTAGCCTGTTGTCATGGCATGTTAATTGCACAGACTCAGGGCTTTTTATTCCATTGTCCAAATATGTAAAACCTCAGTTTGAGACTGAAATTGTAAGATGCTTGCTTTATTATATTTATTGAGCATCATATCCCTGGTGTACAAATAATGTGTCCTCTTGGCTTCTGACACCTTATGAAACTAACTTTGGCAGGCGAATGGCTCAACAACCACTGTCGAGTCGAACAGAGAAACATCGGGACATACTGGTTCTCAAGGCTCTTGTTCGGACAAACACTCTTTGCTCATTGGTAAGCTTCCTCGTTTGGATTCCTGCATTTATTCCACCTCCATCCCATATTCTTCCTCCAACCTCACACCCCCTTACCTTTATATCCCCACTTCCCCCTCACTTTTATACCTACAAGTGCAGTTTTTTTTGAAAAATGTTTTGCTCATTGACATTGAGGGAAAAAGTTTTTGTAACAATCAACAAACTAATTCTTTAATAATCTGTTTACTGGATACACTGATGTTGAGCTGCTTTGTTGTATCACTGTTGAGGAAACCATCCATTGCACTATTGTAACAAACAATATCATTAAATGCGATATATTATATACATTATTCTCCCTCTTTGAATTACATATGCAAAAAGATCTGTCATGGAACCCCCCTCACCTCCCCCTCCCCACCAACCACCACCCGAGTCCGAAATGAATCTCTCGAAATTACTGTCCAAGTGAAGTACTGTTCGAGAGTGATGCATCTCGGAGCACGCAGTTCTTTCAGTGGATATGTAAAACCGCCTCTTCCGTCCAAGTTTAGGTTGTGGATGTCAAAGACCCTGCTAATATATGTTGAAAATACATTGGAGCACTACGTTATTGTGCTTTAGTATGCTGGTTAAACCGCTGCCTGAAGATTAAATGGGGTATGCAGGTTGATTTGAGGATGTTAAGTTGAACGTAAGATTCTGATTTGTATGGGGAAGGTAATTAAGAGCCAATTGTGGTTTCTTTACAAGTTCATGTGAGGTTTCCATGTTGTGTCCAAATTTTGAGCAGACCTCTATGACTTTTCAATAGAAAAGTGCTACTGATAAAATATGCATCATGGTGTGCTTTATGTATACCTATGGGTTTACCAGGCTGGCAGGATAGCTTGGAGGTATATGTGCACTCGCCTTTGAGCTGTCCGATCTCGACCCAGCTATGAACTGTCATCCTGGTGTTTCACATGCGGGGCGAGGTTTCAATGTGTGCGCAGTCCGTCGGGAGGACATTAAGCCTTCTCACAGACCTAACCGTACTAGTCTTGGGTGGACGTTAAAGATTCCACGATATCTTTCACATAGAGGAGCGTTATCGCTGGCACCTTGAACAAATTCCTAATTCCTGTCCTGACTGACAGCTGGGAAGGCAACGGCAAACCACCCACCATAACCTTTGCTCAGGAACTGCTTTGGTAGCACTGGCACTCTGTCAAGTGTATGTAATGGTACATTTAATTGATAGCATTACCAACTTGGTTAAATCCACGAAACCAACAAAACGGATAAAAATAAGTTTATGCTTTAGTCTGCCCTTTGCTCAAGAACAATGGCATAGATTAAACAATGCAAAATAATGTAGCAGTGATCATAAATTGTCATTGTACTTTTATCTTATTATTTTATGTAATCATTGCTATGGTACAAGTAAAACTTTGCTCCATTGCTCTTGCAATTTTATCACTTGAGATCAAGGACAGCAGTGATTTTTCACGTGGATACCTCCTTTATACTAAATTACCTCCTCCCCCTCACATTTTTAGTCATTCTCTCCTCCTGGTGTTGTGCATCTCATTGGTCTCTTCACCTCCTTCCCTCCTCATCTCACCCATTTCCTCCCACCTCCTTAACGGTCAAAAAACTATTACTCCGTCAAGCTGCAGATGAAGGCCTTGTCGGTGCATAGGAGTTCAGGTGTGCTAAGGAAGGGCTTTGTATGAAGGAGGATCACCTTGCTGGTGCATTTGCCCTCAGGTTTCTTTGCCTTTTAGACCTCAGTCAAGGCTCACAGAATGTCTTGAAAGACTTTAAATACACTATGGGAAAATTGTTGTGTTGGTTGTGGTATTCAGGAAGAAAAGAAGGAAGGGGTGGGGGTGGTGTGTGTGTGCGTGTGTGTGTGTGTGTGTGTATATACAGGGTAGCCCGAAAGTTACTTTACCCCTGATAAATTTCTCGCACTTCCCTCCGTCCCTTCCCCTCTGCCCTCGGCCCCTTGCCCGCCATGGTATGCGGAAACACTGACTCAGAAGAATGATGGAGCACATGCAGATACAATGACAAATGAATTATTGTAAGTACTGTACAATAAAACCTGTATGTTAAAACAGTTCAAGAACAATGCTTCACTGGGAAGGGTAAAGTGACTTTAAGGCCACCGTGTGTGTGTGTGTGTGTGTGTGTGTGTGTGTGTGTGTGTGTGTGTGTGTGTGTGTGTGTGTGTGTGTGTGTGTGTGTGTGTGTGTGTGTGTGTGTGTGTGTGTGTGTGTGTGTGTGTGTGTATATATATAGACGCACGGAGTCAGAGACATTGGAAGTGTTTCGCCATGTTGTGATTTTTTTTTTCCAAGGTCTGAAAAGAAGGATGAGGCTGCATCCTGCCTTGTCTGAAGGATGAGAGATGTTACAACAGAGGGTGGAGTCATCAGCAAATCGATAAAGGGGATTTTCCAGAGTCAGAGAGATCATTTATGGAGAGCAGGAGAGAGGACTGGGCCCAGAACACTGCCTTTGGGCATTCCAGCCTTGACGGGGAGAGAAGATGAAAGGATTCCATTGAGTGCCACACATTGGCTATGAGAGTGGAGGAAATCAGTAAGCCATGTGTGGAGGTGGAGTTGGCTCTGGATGCCATAGGCATATAATTTGGAGAGCACAGCAGGATGCCAGACTATCAAAAGCACAAGATATATCCAGAGAGACGGCCCTGATCTCATATCTGACATTGAGGGCTTCCATGCATTGTTGGGTGAATAGGAGCAGCATGTCCAAGGTAGAGTGACTTGGTCTGAATATAAATTTGTGATCTGAGATGAGGCTGTTGGAGAAAATGAAGAATTTAATAACAACTGCGATAATGGATTCCAAGACCTTGCTGATGATTGGAAGTCAGCTAATAGGTTTGTAGTTAAGGGGTTGGTTTTTGCACCTTTTTAGGTTATTTCTCCAAAATAAGTTAATAGAGTGGGGTGTTAAGTTGGCCGTTAATGTTAAGTGTTAAGTTAATGGATGTTAAGTTGTCCGTTAATGTTAAGTTAATGGATGTTAAGTTGTCCGTTAATGTAAAGTTAATGGATGTTAAGTTGTCCGTTAATGTAAAGTTAATGGATGTTAAGTTGTCCGTTAATGTTAAGTTAATGGATGTTAAGTTGTCTGTTGTCCGATGGGATGTCCGTTAACATTCGACTAAAACATCTCACAAACCACATCACCGATTTTAGACCAAATTTGGGACGATGCATCAGAACATGAAGATCTCATGGGTTGTGCTCCCCATCTGGATCTGCCCCTATAAGAAGCTGAAAAGGGGGGTTTGCCCCAAATTCAGGTAATTTATTTTAAAATCATCTCAGAAACCGATGGCGAGATGCAGCCAAACTCTTCATGAAACATTAGGACCGAGCCGTTAATTTAAGTTATGCTCCCCATGACCGTATCACTTTTGGAAAGGGTGGTGGTGGGGGGGGGATGGCGCCTTATCCTTCATTTTCACCCCACTTGTCTTCCCCCGAATCCCTCATTTTCACCCCACCTGTTGGGGGAAATAACCGTTAATCCCCCCACGGGGCTATTTTTATGTTATGCACTGATGTTGGCAGATTTCCAAGCAGATGGAAGATGACCTAGTGCAAAAGATAGGGTGAAAAGACCAGAAAGAGGATGTGCAAGAGTGGCAGAGCAAGTTTCAGAGACATGTGAGCTGATGTCATTTGGTCCAGTTGTAGCATCAGTCGATGGTTGCCAGAAACTTTTCCACCTTCTCAGGTGCAAAAGACAGAGTCGAGCAGCAGTTGGGTACAACAGGGAAAGAGAGACCGAGAGATAAACATGGAGATAGAGATCACTAGATTTTGAAGCAAACACAGAATTGATCAGGCATTCAGCCTTCTTACGTGCGGAGTCAGCTGTGGTGCCATTTGAAGTGATGGAAGGGGCGGGGGGCGGGGGGCGGGGGGGGCACAATCAGATTTGATAAGGACTTGACAAGGCACCACCAGGTTTTAGAGAAGGGAAACCAGTTTGAAAGCTCATTCTTGAGATGTTTTTTGGCTCTGCTGAGTTTTTATTTATTTATTTTGGCACACCTGAAATTCAAAATTCCTTTTTGCACCAATTACAATGGTGTTGCTTTATCGAAGTGTTATTGTTTAACAGCAATTCCGCTTCGGGTACGATTTTCGCTCCTGGCAACAATGTTGTGGTGGACTGGAGGTGGACACAAGGACGAAGCTTGCCAACTGGACAGTCACCAATTTAGTGGCAGAAGGTCGACAGAGGCCGGTACACTGTTTGCGCGAAAGCCAACTAAATCTTTATGTTGGGACGGCGGACAGAATCTATACCAAGTTTCTGCAGCCTGCGATGCGATTCCCCATGGTATGGATTTCTGGCTGAGCGAGTCCCAGGGGAAATGTACACCGCGATGATGCAAAACCCCTTAACAAGGTGTTTAACCACTAGTTAACCACAGTGCACAAACTTACTACGTGCTGGGGATGTGAAGCCCAAACAAATGAAACTGCAAACCACTCGGAGATGATGAGAATAACCCAGGTGAATTGCACAGCAATACCTGAACGGAAAGAAGAGTGAGATAGAGAGAGAGAAAAGCAAAAATAATATTTGTGCAGAACGATTAACAACCCACGTGCCCTCGTAATCTCGAAATCACTTAACACAAGTACCTATCCCGATCACACACAATTTGAACAAATAATTCACAATTATAGATGGGGGTGGGGGGGGGTACCATGCACGGCGTGATGCCTGCATGAGGTGAGCAGTTGAGCATTGAAACCAGTGAAATGCGAGGCCAGCGAGTCGTTGCGGGCAGTCTGATTCTTGCAACCAGCGAGATATGGCAGCCCACGCTTTTAGGGTCACAGCTTTGCTGGACCTCGATCACTCCAGTCTCAACAGCAACATTGACCAACGGATAGAACTCTCTCATAACAACCACAGCGACTCAGCTGCCTCGCAACAACCAGGATGACTTGGCTGCCTCGCAACAACCACGGCGACTCAGCTGCCTCGCAACAACCAGGGCGACTTGGCTGCCTCGCAACCACCGCGACTCAGCTGCCTCGCAACAACCAGGATGACTTGGCTGCCTCGCAACAACCACGGCGACTCGGCTGCCTCGCAACCACCGCGACTTGGCTGCCTCGCAACCACCGCGACTTGGCTGCCTCGCAACCACCGCGACTTGGCTGCCTCGCAACCACCGCGACTGGACTGCCTCGCAACCACCGCGACTGGACTGCCTCGCAACCACCGCGACTGGACTGCCTCGCAACCACCGCGACTGGACTGCCTCGCAACCACCGCGATTGGACTGCCTCGCAACCACCGCGACTGGACTGCCTCGCAACCACCGCGACTGGACTGCCTCGCAACCACCGCGACTGGACTGCCTCGCAACCACCGCGACTGGACTGCCTCGCAACCACCGCGACTGGACTGCCTCGCAACCACCGCGACTGGACTGCCTCGCAACCACCGCGACTGGACTGCCTCGCAACCACCGCCACTGGACTGCCTCGCAACCACCGCCACTGGACTTCCTCTCAAGCACCGCCACTGGACTTCCTCTCAAGCACCGCCACTGGACTTCCTCGCAACTCTACTTGTGATATATATATATATATATATATATATATATATATATATATATATATATATATATATATATATATATATATATATATATATATATATATATATATATATATATATATATATATATATATATATATATATATATATATATATATATATATATATATATATATATATATATATATATATATATATATATATATATATATATATATATGTATATATATATATATATATATATATATATATATATATATATATATATATATATATATATATACATATATATATGTATATATATATATATATATATATATATATATGTATATATATATATATATATATATACATATATATATGTATATATATATATATATATATACATATATATATGTATATATATATATATATATATATATATATATATATATATATATATATATATATATATATATACATATATATATGTATATATATATATATATATATATGTATATATATATATATATATTAGCGATACCCGTGCACATGCACGGGATTGCAGTACAACATAGCTGGTAGCAGACGACAGACTGTACACGGGGAATGACAAAAATACGCATTGTGCAAAATGCAAGTGGTACTATGGAACGCCAAGACTTCCCAAACATTGTCGGCATGTCCGCCAAGTGCCACAGCAATTTCATAGGGATCGTGTGACGGCGAGCCGAGTTTTTAGTGTGCAAGCTTGGTAATTATATATATATATATACATATATATATATATATATATATATATATATATACATATATACATACACAGTAATCCCCCGTTTCTCACAGGGGTTACGTTCCAAACCTCCCTGTGCTAAGTGAAAATCCGCGATGAATGGACGCCTCCCCAAAAATCGACTCGTCTGGTCTGGTCGTTTTGGGAGTGATTGGATTTGAGGTGCCGGAGATAGACTAGTCTGGTCTGGTCGGTTTTGAGGTGCTGGGTATGAGCAGTGCTCGTCTAACGGCGGCAAACCTTTTTCCTTCCCGAAGCATATATCGAGCACCTTTGCCTTAACCTTCTCCTGGAGCATCCCAGGACCTTCCTCTGGCGCTTCGGTTCCTTGCCAGAAGCCTTAGAAGGTGCAGGGCATTTGGGCAGCATCGTGGTGCTTGGAGAAAAAATGTAGAAAATATTCGAAGTTCACATGCGAAACTTTGTCTCGTGCGTTGTGTGACTGGTCGAGCACCACGCGTTATAATTTATTGCTTAAATAATTTATATTTTATATATTATTACTGCGATGTATCGGGGGAATCCGCAGAAAAAATTAGTTACGTTCCAAGGGAAAACCCGCGATGAACCGGGGGCGCGATAGGTGAACCGCGATGAACCGGGGGTTGACTGTATGTATGTATGTATATATATATATATATATATATATATATATATATATATATATATATATATATATATATATATATATATATAGCCTGGTGTTGGCGCAGTGGTTAGGGCAGCGGCTTGGGATCCAAAAGGTCCTGAGTTCAAGCCACGTTGGGCCACTGAATTAATACACCAGGGGGTTGACTCAGCCTGTCATCCTTCCGAGGTCGGCGAAATGAGTACCAGTGTACTGGGCCGGTGTATACCCCGGTTAAAATAGGTGTACCATATCCCTGTGTCGTAAGAGGCAACCAGCGTTGCGTCAGGAAGGGCATCCGGCGTAAAACATGTGCCAAATCACTATGCGGATCATACGGATGATCCGCTGTGGCGACCCTTAACCCTTTCTAACACACATCGACACAGCTTGATCTCTGTTTACAAAGTAAAACGAACACTTATGCTGATGTACATTAAGGAAATATCTCATCTATATTTCACCCATTACCCCCAACACCGTTCTCGTGACATTATAATGCATAAGGTCGCTCCAAGCTCCTGATTTGAAAACTAGTACCGAGAAAAGTGATGGATACTGCAATTCTTAGGTATGAAGATCAGTCATTCGATGATATGGGTGAGGAAAATGAAAAAAAAATTAAAAATTGAGCACTTTATCATGCAGAAACTGGTGCGGCCTGTTCCAAGTCAAGGCTTTGTTGAGCATACCGAAACAAAATGGCACCTTAAAATCCCTGCAAGGTGACAGTGGGTTGACCAAGATGGCACGCTGCCATCTTGCTCAGGCTTTTTTTTGGTTTTTGATGATGAGCACTCCCTAATCTATATATATATATATATAAAAAGAGCTCTGTCTTGGCATGCGTACGTGCGTCCTTACTTTCGTCCGTCCGTCCCTCCCTCCCTCCTTCCAGCCGTGTAACTACAGTAGACTCGGCGTAAGTCGTCACCATCGGGACCGAGAAAAAAGTGACTACTTAGACATGTGACGACTTGCGCGTATGCAAACATTCATGATGACTGTGGGGTGAAGGATGAAGTCGCGCGTGGCCTGGACACGTACGTGTGAGAGGGCACAACAATCTCTAAGCCGGCTATTGTACCAAAAGGGAAACACAATCCTCGGGGCATCGGTGGGGGTTCATTGAGTTGGAAAGTGATCAAGCAAAGATGGAATTCATGAATCACTTTCTCAAAAGTAAAGATAATGAACAACTGTAAGACAACTCGTGTACCATCGGTGATGGTATATGACCATCGACAAATGTGGAATGAATGGCTGTTAGAATTCATTCATTGGAATGAATGTAGAATGAGTTTTCATATGGAATGAAAACTCGTATACCATCGACAAATTACATAACACACAGTCATCGTGATGACTACCACTCAATACCTATGTGAAAGTGAGTGTGGTGATGTACAAAGCAAGCCAATATAAAACCATGATCGGACTTCAACACTAAGCTCGATCGATCATTTACTCCTTCACCAGAGACTGCATTGCGCAGCCTGTCTACCTTTTCAGATGCATGTGGGACGGTACGCTGACTGAGCTGAACGCAGCGCAGTTATAAATAGCCTATCACTGGCGGTGTAAACCAATGAGTGCGCATCACGATTCCATGAAATCGGGCTTCTCACGAGGTAGAAGTTCCATGTGACGAGTTAGGCTTCCATGTGACGTTAGTAATTTACTTGAGTTTCCATTACGCGGGATCGGACAGCATCTGACGACTTAGACGAAGTGACGACTTGGAGACTTTATTCAAAGGGATTTAACATTAGATAAATTCGGGACTTTTTGACGCTGCCGACTTCGGCAAAGTGACGAGTTACACGCTGCCGACTTACACCTAGTCTACTGGTATATGTCTATTATTTACATACTATTGGAATGTACCTTTTGGCTGCTGAGACCCCTTAGACCTTTAAAGACCCTCGAAGACCCTACAGTACCCTGACAACACAAAAGACCCAAAAGTCATCGAAGACCCAAAATACCCCTAATACCTTTTAGACCTCTTAGACTTTTGCACCAATTAGACCCCTTACACCCTTCAGACAGCTTAGACCCTTGACCACTTAGATCACTGAGACCACTTGGACCTTCTTATATCACAAATTAAATTTCAAATAAATATAATATCAGCAATATTACAAATACATTTGTAGAAAAGAAATGTTTGTATGATGATTGGTGTAAATCATGCCAACACAGCAAATCGGTGATGTCAATCTCTGCAACGACGTGTGGAGAGGCGAGCGTAGCAAGCCGATCTGCGCTAGTTATCTTCAAAAGGGCTGTTTTAATTAACCCAAACACCCAATTTTCAGTCATGCACTTCCTTGGAGTTCCCTTGGTATGCATGCAAAGTTTCAGGCTGCTAAGTTTCAAGGTTTTGGAGTTATGGAGGAGACGTACACTGACACACCATTTATTATTACAAGTGGGCGTTTGTCCGATGGACCAAATTTTCATTGATCTTCACAGCCTTGTTGCATACCTGTCTGCTGTACAACTTGAGCATTAGCTTGCCTTTCACTAAGCCCAGATGTGCTTGAGGCCAACGTGGGGATTATATGTTCGTTATTATTATTGCCATATGATACTACCATTATTTGTATTGTTGTAAATATTATTGTGTTAAATATATGCTTTCTTGCAATGTTGTTGTTTTTGTGACATATTTTGTAATTCGAATACCATACTGAGGTCGAATGACTTATTCAGCTGCTTTTTTTTACCTTAAAATGGTGTGTGTTTAAAACATGGGAATTCTAACGGTTTTTTTTGCAGTATGGTCGAGTCATAAAGGGTCTACACTCTACAGGATCTAGTGTTAGGGTTTTTTGAGGGGTCTTCTGGGTCCTCGGGGACTTTTTGGGACTTTTGGGTCCTCGGGGACTTTTTGGGACTTGGAATGATCTGAGCATGAACCAACTTTATGGATGTGTTTGTGAGGAGTAAGATATAAAACAGCGAGAGCGAGAATTGTTTTGCAATACGTGTCCCCTACCAATGTGATATTTTCTAAGTCTAAAAAGGTCATAACTCTGAAAAATTGATGAAAAGCCCTGAAACTCGAACTTGTTCTGTAACTGATCACAATAAAGTCACGTACCAAGTTCCAGTTGAAAATGATAAAGGGTATGGGAAAAAAAAGTCAGAAAACCAACAGGTGGGGCGGACAGGTGGAGAGTAAACCTATAGTCTCGGGTGGAACACTTTTCCTGGTGAACGTACAACTGAGAAGAAGAAAAAGCACCCATTAACCATTAGGCAAGAATAAGAGGGGAAGGAAAGTTATTTCTGTAAATACAAAGACTTTCTGACATTTACTTAATTTGTATCGCTCTGCAAATCTGACAACAGTTGAATGTTTGCTTTCCTTGGTGTAAAAAGAAAACTTATTTTTTAATTGATAAAAACCACAACAGGTGTGTTTGACTAAGACTGGAGATGGATAGGTAAAGTTATTTTTTTATTGTTGTTTTTTTTCATATGAAAAGGTATTGAGACGCTCAGCTTTTTATTTATTTATTTATTTATTTAGTTATTTTTTGGCTGGGTGAAAGTTGATAGTAAATGATTTTGGGTTACATTGCTCATCATTTCACCTGAAAAACATGTTTGTGGAACAGGTCTCGCAGTTGGCTTTCTGCAGATTCACCCAAGCGGGGCAAGTGCTGAGAACCTGCGTGCTTACTTGCTCAACCTGGAAGCAAAGGTGAAACCCCGTCCACCTGTGCCCTTTCAACCCTCCCGTTTCCTCAGCCTTTGCCCGGCACTCCTGCTTTTCTCAGTGCTTAATCGTGTGGTCTTAACATATTTCTGTCCACCCTGCCCTCTTCTCTTGCTTCCTGTAAGGTCACATCCGGTGAGTTGGACAGCCTGCTTGGTTCTCTCCCGTGCTTATTCAGCCACGAGTGGGTGGCAAGTGATGCGGTGGTGGAGAAGAAATGGAGATTTTGTGGTTACGAACACGCTAAGAGACTTACAAGCCGTATTTAAGAATCCTCAACTTGTCTTGCGTCCTTGGCTTGGCTTAGGCCTAACCCTAACACCGCTTAGGCCTAACCCTAACAGCTTGGTTTCTGTAAAGTATTATCTTTCTGTTGAGCTAGTTTGTGTTGCCAGACATTTGTGAGTCTTGTTGGCACAAACACCCAACAATATGACTCGCTGTGTGGAATGGTATTCTCTTAATTTTGGAATGAAATAAATGCCTTTGGCACTTTAAATTTATTCTGAAGCTGAACTTTGTTTCACAAGAGGTTTTTAATAAATTAATTTGTTGATTGGAGATTGGTACGAGTTGTTTAACAAATTAAGCATTGGCCTGCTGCTATGTACACACAAAGTTTGAATCGACAAATTTAACAATATGTATGTATTTGTTGTTTGCATTAACAATAGCAATCAACTACGCCGAGACAACACGAGAAACTTAACTCAGCATTAGCGCATTACGAGTAACTTTGATGCAGAAGGAGGCCGATCCAGCCTGTGCAATGGTTGCTTGTCCATGCTCTGTCCTTTTAAATGCTGAGCTTCAAGCAAGGAAGCAGCACGTACCATTTTTAATGTTTGGTAAAGCTCGGCCGGGGTTAGAACCGCCCGGTTCAGAGATAGCGCTAACCATTATGTCACCGTGTCTTGTTTATTTCACAAAGTTAAATCATTGACTTCATGTAAAAAATCACAGCGAACAGGTGTATTGAAATTTGCGTGCATGCCCATCACAGAGGGTGACTTTTACACCGTTTGGATTGTAAAACCGTTTTATAAAATGCTTTATTACTTGATGTGAAAAGATATAATTGTGCAATATGACTGAACAACCACTGCAGTAATAGTAAATTGAGAGCAGACTATCTTGATACTTTCAGATAAGCAACATAAATATTCAAACAATGGGAGTGCGGAGTGGAATATCCGATCTTATCCTATTATATTAAGCAAGGTAATTCTCTGTACGTGTGTGTGCGCATGTCTGAACAATCATGGGTGGAAAAAAAGAAACGACTCTGTCAATCTCCACCAAATTTTACATTCGTGTTACATTCGGGTCAGGTCTGAGGCATAAATAAATAAATGGGTGTTTGTAGTTATATAAAATAAGGCCATGTCTGTCCCTTATAGGATAAAAAATGGCTTGGTTGACCACCAAATTTTACATTCGTGCTTGGTGTTCCCAGGGTCAAGTTATATAACCACCCCTCCCCCTGGTGGGGAAACTAATCCTCTTGTTCCTGGAGAAAGGGGGTCAGGGTATTGATTTCCTGATTCTGATGTAGCATACTCTGTTACAGACCCTGGGAGCTCCCGAAGCAGTTTCTTGGTAAGCGTTATGCTGGGTCATTTGCCATTGCCTTCCCAGCATTGGTTTGGGCAGGAATTTTCAATTTGTTCATGGTGCTGCTGAGAGCTCACCAAGGCCACCGTGGGATTTTTTTTTTAATGTCCACCACCTGTTGGCGGATAGGACGCCAGTTTAACGTCCATATGAGGGTTGGCACACACATTGATTAATCACCCTACCTGTAAAACACCGGGATGCCAGTTTATAGCTGGGTCAGGATTCGAACCCAGGCGAGACAGAAGCGAGTGCGTGTAGCTCCAGACCACCCCGGCAGCCCCAGCCATTGATCAGTGAAGTTTAGTCTTTCTAAGTTTCGTTCTTGTGCATCTCCTTGATGTCGTTCTTTGGAAGTTGAGGCAAAACGTGAACGTTTTCCCGTTTGCAATCCCTGTTCCTCGATGTGTGTGCAACGCTATTTGAAAGTACTGAGTGTGGGGCAATTTTGCTGACGTTATCTGCATTTACAACCAGCACCCTGATCAAAGTTGCAGGTCGTGTGTGAAATGGCCTTTAATACATCTGGATGCTGTATAAACCTGCCAATTTGTGCTGACTTTTTGTTTCTACCATGGGATTTGAAATGCCTTTTCATAATACCCCCATGAGCTTTGTTAGTGTTGGGGTGGGAGAGTGTGCAGTGGATGAAGAGGTGGGGTTTGGGGAATGGGGGAGAGGGATAAGATAAGCAATTTGAAATTTCAGATCCATGTAATTCTGTGATTTAAATCTTACCATGTAGTGTCTTTTCTGGTTCTTTATTGTACTGGCACTTGAGTTGCTTTTGTTTGCACGAGACCGACATGGAGCCATCTACTTATTACGTACATCAAACTGGGGCGGAGGTGAATGAAAGTCGAAGTGAGGAGTGTGGGGTGAACATGAAAATGGAGTTGTGTGGAGGTTCGAGTTAAAGTGGAAATGGAAGGGGAATGTGTAGACAGTGATGGTGGGAGGGGGGATGGATCATTTTAAATACCCCCTCTTTGGGTCGTGTAATATACAGACCCTTACCCGTATCTGCACAAATCCTGGCCTACTTGGCTCTCAGCTGCTGCTTTATCCCTGCTTATTTTGCTGATCTTTCAGTCAAGCACAAGTGCTCTCAGGCCCACCACCCCATACCGACCGGTGTCCATGCTGAGTGTTGCAAACTGATTGGATTTCTCTGTCTCGCCACCCTGTTAACGACTGAACTGGAACTGGAGGAAAGTTCTTTGCAACGCAATTTGCTGGCTGCATTGAGCGTGTTTGCAAAGGCTCAGCGGTTTCCAACTTTTTCAGTGGATGTGCTGGGATTGTGTCTTTTCATGCAGCTGGTAGTGGTTAGCTGGATGTGATTGATGGTCATAATAATTACCCCACGCACGTGAAGAGAAAAGCAGGATCAATGGGTAAACGTCCATTCATGATGGAGGAACAACTTATTTAAATGGAATGTTATATTTTGAACACCAATACGAAGACGAGTTTGTCGTTCCGCAGTACTTTGGCTTTGAATTTGTCCTGATCGCACGTGCGCAGAGGAGTGAGAGAATTTTTAACTCTGTGTGATTGGCACTCAAATAAAGTAGAAAATCATTCCAAACGGGGAACCGAGCTGTTTTAAGGACATTGTAAAGGACACAAACAACAGGCACGAAGAACTAATTGTTACGTGTTAGATTTGGTGATGTAATCGACACTGGGTAAAACCCGGAATTAATTTATAAGCCTTTAAACCTTCACTCAAATTGAATTATATACTTGAAACACTGTAGAACATAAACCACCGTCGTCATAATTTTGCAGGTTCATAAACTCCAGGTTTGCAGTATTGGGATTTGTTTATGGGACGGTGTATGTAATAACAGTCCCTGAGAAGTGGGCATGGCATGTGAGAGGGTGCAGTATCAGGGTGAAGAAGAGGCTGCTGATCTGGCTACGTACGATGCCGATTGACGCTCCGTTCTGTGGTGATCAATGAAGCTTCATCTCCTAAACTGTGATTCAACGTCGTCTTGTTACAGTGTGTAAGGGTGGTGTATAAGACTGCTTCATTTGCGATAAATTTCTGTATTTTTATTAAAAAAAACATCTTTAATATCATTATTTTATCAAAACTGAAGTACAGTATTGTATATCATTAACACTGCGTGGGGTGTCATGTCCCATGACCTCTAGTTTTGGAAGTTATGGAAATAATTATTGATTTGCTTCAGTTGTTAAGGCTCATGGCCGGTGGGAACCTTGGGGGAATATTTCACCCCCATCCCATAACACCTGATATGGTCCTTCAGCGAAATGAAGCTATTCGGCCTAGCCAACTTCAAAGCAAACAAATGATTATTTGATACAAGTTAAAACTAAGAAAAAGGATTCATCATCCTTCATGGCTCAGTCATCCGCATTGGTTTGTTTTGTCAATTGGGGACGAGTAATTAAAAAGGGTTTGTAACAACAAGAATCTGGTAAGCAGGTAAGTGTGGAAATAATTTCAAAACAAACCAAGACTGGTAGCAATTAAATAACAGACAATATACATTCCAACACCTGTTACCCCCCCCCCCCTTTCCCGGTGAAAGTACTGAAATCAAGGATCACTGCTCAACTTCACTCTCCCTGCATTCTCCCCTACCCCTCAACCTTACCCACACATCCCTTGTTGTCCATCTCATACAGGAATCGATATGTGTATGCATGTCAGTGGTTGGCAATTTGAGCAATTATTAGAATAAAATTGTAAAATAATATCCCTCTGATTCCGTGCTTTTGAAACACCTTGCAGACCAATATGGCGGCTTGGTGGGTGCATTACTGATTCCATTCATACAGGTATCCACGTATCAGTTTGTAGCAACGAACGGGGACAGTGCAGCAACTGACAAGTGCTGGGGAAGGTGACACCAGATGTGCACAAGCAACGTGATGAGATGTTTTTAAAAAATAACCCCAGGAGAAGGGTTGAGCCCAAAAACGAAGGGGGACCCCGAGGTGGGAAAACGTAGGATGGGGGTGCTGCAGATAATTGGCCCCACAGTAAGGTAAAAGAGGGGGTGAAAGGCTTCAGGAGACTTTGCAGACAAACAAGAAGTGTTCCAAATGGCATCAACAGTGAAAACTTCGTCACCTCGGAACGGCCTCCCAGACTACC
The DNA here is from genome assembly GCF_056783735.1 of Eptatretus burgeri. NCBI lineage: Eukaryota > Metazoa > Chordata > Myxini > Myxiniformes > Myxinidae > Eptatretus > Eptatretus burgeri. The sequence continues at coordinate 2,819,153 of NC_140970.1, read as the reverse complement.
GTGCTTTGGGTGGCTACAGTCGCCCACCGGTAGAGAAGGGAAAACCAGTAGTTTGCTTCATGTAAATAGATGTAGAGATGAGAGGCTAACATGGGGGATACTGGGGTGAAAACTTAAAATGGAGGATGCGGGGTGAAGATTAAAATAGGGGGATGCTGGGGTGAGAAGTAAAAATGGGGGATGTGTATGAACTTTTATGCCTCACCATCAACCATAGCCTCTCCTGGGAAAACCACATAGCACAGGTGCCCTCGAAAGCCAGCAGCTGACTGGGAATCCTCTTTCAATCCAAGTATTTCCTTGGAAAAATCAGAGGTGCTCACAGTCTTGAAGGCCTTTGTCTAGAACTCAATGGAGGACTGCTCTCCTCCGATGGGCTTGCACCCCAGCATCACACGCCTCTCCCGGATTCTGTGGAATCTGAAGCTCTCAACATTATTGGAATGTCCTGTGATGAGGCAGGAGCACGAGGTTTGTTATTGCTTTCACATCGCATGTAGGTGGCGGTCTCTTCTGTTTGTTTTTTTAAAAACTGATTCTTCTCCAATATTGCTTCCTCTGCTCTTTTTCAGTATTCTTCTTCAAAATTGCTCAATATCCTCCAACCCTCTGCAGAAATTCCATGATGCATGCGTTCTTCCAGTAACCCCTTTTGGTTAAACTTCTGAAATCCAGGCTCACTGCACACTTCCATTCCTTTGTTCCTCACTTCTTCCATCTATGGAACTGCCTTCCACAGGCTGTTCTTTCCTACTCTTCCTCCAAGGTCTTCAAATCAGGCAGCTTCAGTCTGGTGTTGGCTGAGTGGTTAGGGTAACTGGCTTGGGATCTTTGGGTCCTGAGTTTGAGCTCTGTTTGCCACTGAATTAAAACCAGGTGGGGGTGACTCAACCTGTCATCCTTCTGAGGTTGGAAAAATGAGTACCAGTGTACTGGGATAGGGGCACAGCATCAGTGGCATAGCCATGCCCCAACAAAATGATAGATACCCTGGCAGCCAAGCTGCCATATGCAAGAAGAAGAAATCAGGCAGTTCACCGTTACCGCATATTCTGACCCATCATCTTTTACTTATTTATTTTTACCTCGATTAACCCTAACCCTCTAATTTGCTAGTTTCAGTGTTTCTTCCCCTTCTCTCTCACTTTCTTTTGTGTTCATTTCTTCCCTTGCTCGTTGTGCCCAATCGTTGCCCTGTGAAACCACTCTCAATTCAACCTTGCCCTTTCATGACCTTTGCTCTTGCAGAAAAAGAGGCTAAAACAGGGGATGCCAGGGTGAGAGGTTAAAATGGGGTTTATGTGGTGAGAGGTTAAAGCAGGGGATTCAGAGTGAGAAGTTAAAATGGGGAATGTGAGGTGAAGGGTGAGAGGTGAGATTACTGCGGCACAGGCTTTACAGTGAGTATTCACCCCCTACCAATAACACCATGTTTAGATGAATTACCAATTTTTCCAAATGAATGCTTTTGTTCATAACTGAAGGGATCAAACTAAACACTTATAGTTGAAGGAGGTTACATGTCAGGAATACCTGCAAAAAACATGTACCAATCAAAATTCACTGGTTGAAAAAGTATTCATCCCCTTCGGTCAGTACTTGGTGGAAGCACCTTTTGCAGCAATGACTGCTCTGAACCTTTTTGGGTTGGTCTTTACCAGCTTTGCACAGTGAGATAGTGAAATCTTTGCCCATGATTCACGTGAAAATCGCTCTCGTTCTGCCAAATTTGATGGGGATCGTTGATGGATTGCAATCTTCAAGTCTTGCCATAAATGCTCTACTCAAGAACATTTACTTTCTTCTAATTCAGCCACTCCAATGTGGCTTTGGTTCTGTGCTTCAAATCATTGTCCTGATGAAATGTGAATCTCCTACCCAGTTTCAGATTCATGGCTGACTCAAGCAGATTTTCTTCAAGGAGACTCCAATACTTTTCATCGTCCATTGTCCCTTCTATCCTGACAAGCTTGCCCATCCCAGCTGATGAAAAGCAGCCCCATAACATGATGCTGCCACCACCATGCTTGACATTAGGGATGGTGTTGATGGTGAGGTGCAGTGTTAGGCTTGCGCCAGATGTAGCGCTTGAATGTAGACCAAAATGTCCAATTTTTGTCTCATCTGACCACAAAACGTTTTTCCACATGCCTGCAGTATCTTTAAGAGAAGCTTTCTCACAAACTCCAGATGAGGTTTTCGATGCGCCTTTTTCAGTAATGACTTCTTTCTTGCCACATGTCCATCGAGGCCAGCTTTGTGAAGGGAACAGGATATTGTTCATTGAGGAAGACTGACCTTCATCTCGAACATAAAGCCTTGCAGATCTTTCAGTCATTGTGGATTTATAGTGACATCTCCAACTAGTTTCCTGCTTGCCCAGCTGCTGAGTTTGGATGGACGACCTGATCTGGGTTGAGTCTGAGTGGTATAACACATCTTCCACTTCTTCATGATGGATTTCACCATACTCAGAGATCATGAGTGACTTTGAAATCTTCTTATAACCCTCTCCTGAACAGTGCTTCTCCACCACTTTATGTCTGACTTCTTCGGAAAGCTCCTTGGTCTTCATGGTTGCCTTGTTGATTGACCAAGTGGGTTGCACCTTAAAACGCCATCGACAAGTGGTTTGGGGAGGGGGGGAGAGCTTAATTTTAAAGTTAAACCACTGACTACATCCACTTGAAACCTCTTACACTTATTTTATAACCTTTGAAACAAATATAATTTGCTCCTGAAGTGAATTGGGGTGAATTTAGCAAAGGGTTTGAATACTTATGCAACTGAGAATCATCTGATTTTCTTTGTTAATTTAATTTATTCACATTTTATCTGCATTTTTTAGCTTTATCACTTTAGAGTAGTTTGCGAAGACTCTTCATATATTAAATTTGATTTGAAACCATCATGAAATAAGCTCAGGTGGCATCAAAATGTGAAAACTTTGGAGGGGGTGAATACTTATGTCGGCTATATGTAAGTGTGGAGTGAAAGCAAATCGAGTCAAGCCTGAACACTGGATTGTGGACACAAGATTGATGAGGTGTAAGAACAATGTCAGATCACCCAAGTTCACCAAGAGGAGCTTGCCACAGCAGTGCAGCAGGTTCTCCAGCTGGTGTCTGTCATAGTGAGGGGCCAATGGTTGAGAGTGAGCATGAGTGAGACATAAATCAGGACAAGTACTGGGAAGGCAGTACCACTGAGATTTGGCCTGTGTGTGTCATGGTACTGAGTGTTAGTGGTTGAGAGCAAGACATGATATGAGCACTTAAGAGGTCATACAGGTGTGTGTGTGTGTGTGTGTGTGTGTGTGTGTGTGTGTGTGTGTGTGTGTGTGTGTGTGTGTGTGTGTGTGTGTGTGTGTGTGTGTGTGTGTGTGTGTGTGTGTGTGTGTGTGTGTGCGCGCACGCGTGAGCACATGCACCATGGGACAGATCAAGTTGTCAGAGCCAGCCCTGGGGCTGGCTATCAGACTGATCGCAAAATGTGGGAGCCGGCCATATTGCTGAGTATGGGACCAAACGCCAATTGGACACGGTGTTTAAGCAGCATTTCAAAATTGTAAGACCCTTGCTTTTCAGAGCGAAGAACGGTGCTTTTTAATGTGGCACTGCTGAACGGCTGGCTTTGTCAGATACCAATAAGATGCAAACAAGTATGAGTACCGAGGGAACCACATAGACGGTGTGTCTGTGGGAGCTAGTGTGCATGCTGCACACAAGTCCCAGGCAATTCAAAAGATTACAATCCATGCATTCCACACGACAACCCGTGCTTCTCAACACATTTGAACCGCACTTTTCAGAGTGACACTGCAGGATGACCGCCATAGGCAGTTTCCATATCTTCGGCGTAGGCCGTGAATGACACGTTCAAGTGCATCTTGGGAAAGGAACTGGGCCCGTAGTACGACTTTATTTTCCTTTTTCCCGTTTCCCTTCCCACCAATTTCCCGGTTCTGATTGGGATGTCAATAAAGCATCACGGGAACAATTTATTTTTCGTGGTAACATCTTTTTGGGGATTTTAATCTTTCTCCAAGGAGTTACAGTGATACACAAGGAACTTCGGCACAGGAGGAGGCTATTTGACCCATCATGCCTGCACCGAACCACTCCAGTGTTGTCACCCACCACATACAAGCTACCTACCATCCACATAAAGCAATATCCCTATGTCCACTATCTCCAATGCATACAGGAACCTATCCAAATACCAATTAAACTTATCCATCCCCCCTTCCCCTCCCCACCACTACCTTTCTGGGGAGACCATTCAACTGAAGTGAAACGAACAGGTCTTTAGTTTCCTAATTCTTCTCTGGATCCTTTCTTAAATAATGGTGTCACATTTGCTATTCCCCAATCCTCTGATACCTGTCCTGACTCCAGTGAGCTGTTAAAGATATCCGCGGATACAACACTTACCTGCTCGGCCACCTCCCGCAATACTCTTGGATGCATATTATCTGGCCCCGGAGCTTTATCATCCCTTAGTTTTTCTGGCTTCTTCTACTTCATCAATTCAACATGGATCTCTTCTAAAAGCCCTTGTTCAACCCCAAAATAGATATTCTCCATTATTGGAAGTTCCCCTGACTGTTTCCATATAAATGTAGAATTAAATTTTTTTTTTTTTAATAAGTCTGCTATCTGACCCTGATCTTCTACCAATTCTTCTTCTTCTTCTTTCGGCTGCTCCTGTTAGGGGTCGCCACAGCGGATCATCCGTATGATCCGCATAGTGATTTGGCACATGTTTTACGCCGGATGCCCTTCCTGACGCAACCCTGGTCGCCTCTTACGACACAGGGATATGGTACACCTATTTTAACCAGGGTATACACCGGCCCAGTACACTGGTACTCATTTCGCCGACCTCAGAAGGATGACAGGCTGAGTCAACCCCCTGGTGTATTAATTCAGTGGCCCAACGGGGCTTGAACTCAGGACCTTTTGGATCCCAAGCCGCTGCCCTAACCACTGTGCCAACACACCAGGCTATTCTGTGTGCTTCTCATCTTCTACCAATTATCCTGTGTTATTCGTCAATGGGCTCACACTCCTCTTCACCCTTTCCTTCCCTATTATATACTTAAAGAATGCCTTGCTCTTGTGTTTAATATTGTTACAGTGTCACAAGTGGCCTCTCTGACCCACTTCCCAATATTTGACCCTGAAGCCAACGAGCCACAGATAACTCCACAGCACGACGGGTTGTTTCGCAGACATGGACGCCGCCTGAGGTGATCAATTTAGGTAGGGTCCTCGCGTCCAATTTCCGCGTTACCTTCCCATCAAATTAATTCTCCAGATAGGGAATTGTGCTCTCGACGCCCCATTCCCACTTAAATCACGTACCGCCGAGCAGAACCACAAGTGGGACGTCGGCTATTCTGACCGTAGCAAAACTCCCATCCACTAGATACACGCTAGTGTCTAACCAATCGAGAAAGAAACTATTGAGCAGGTTGGAAACGAATGGTCATGTTAACAAAAAGCACGTATTTACAAGCAATGCAGTGTCACAAAAGAAAGTCTTACCCTTGCACACGTAAACCCCTTGAACAATCACCTTTTCATGAAACTGCAGGCAGAGGTGCCTCATTCACTCTGGGAAATTAGACAAGTTAGCATGATAGACAGAGAGATACAGAAGGCAGGCTCATTGGCAACCCCTCGCTCACCTGATATAAGCCTGTGTGTGGGCTTCCAGGCTCCCAACGTAAAAAGGGGACGGGGGGGGGGGGAGAAAAGAGAAAAAAAAGAGAGGGTGATGGTGGTAATGCACCATGTGGGGAGCGATGCGATGAATGCTTCGTAATGCGTTTGAGGAAATCGTGAATGCAAATCAGTACCCCTGCTCTCAGCGAGTCGAGGGGAAAAATCGTCGATTGTTCTTTATGCATTCCAAGTGAACCGTTGTAACTCATTAATTTTCTCTACATTTTGTCAATATTTGTAACAAAGCAAACAATGTGAACACTCGTGGCCAATTGGAAAGGTCCTTCCAGGGAGCCAATGGATGCGGCGGATGCTGCGGGGTCCCCTTTAAAAGGAAGCTCGTCATCATGAAATCAGGGGAACTCACACGCTTGTCCTTACAAGCTAGTTCACATTCCTATTCACGAGTGACTCGTTCAACATCACCAAGACTATTGAGTGAGGTGGATTTGGTTTGTTTGGCTGAATGACCACAGTGACAACAAATTAGTTCTTTCTTCTGTTTGCCATGTTTGACACCATGAAAGTGGCGGCGGCTCGACTCCAATTGATTCTTCTTCTTCACCAGCCACTGGAGAAATGGTAAAGAAGTAATCATCAACCGGACTTCATGTATAACACGCCGTGGCATTTTAAATGTGAGTGACATTTCTTCTGTTCTGGTTTAAGCATCCCCATCACCTGGTTTAAACACCATTATTGTAACCAGCACACTGAAAGGAATTATCACCACAGAACAATTGAAAATAGGGAAAGCAAGAGAAAGATCGTATAAATCGGTGTGTATTCGCCGGCACGTCCAGGGAAAGAGCCCCGCAGCACGTGAGCACTTGCTCCACAGCTGGCTCGATCGCTCCCAGCAGAGCCCATCTGTGCAGAGGTTCGTGTTCACCCAGCTCATTCCTTCACAACTGTCTGGCTCTCATTTGCCTGGACATACATGACCTCAAGTTCTGGGCTGCCCGGACTTATGAAGCCTTTTTTTTTTTTTTTTTTTTTTTTTTTTTTTTTGTATACCTTGTCGAGGCTCGTATGAGAGCTAACACACAACTCACAGCAAGGAGGCATGAGACAAGAGGGGCGGGAGTGGAAGGGACAAAACATTGGGGAACAGACACAGGTGAACTGTGGAAGGGAGAGGGATGGGGATGGGACGGGGAACATGGCGAGGGGAAGATGGACATTAAAGGGACTTTCAGGAAGGAAAGCAGGAGAATTGAAGGAAGTGGGCTTGGGTGGATTATCGGGGGTAGAAAAGATCGAGGATTTGGATGGGGGAAGATAAGAGGTGGTGGTGAACAGCTGTTTTGAAAGCCTGAAGGGAAGAATGGGAAAGAATAGAGTGAGGAAGTTTATTCCAAAGGCGGGAAAAAAGAGGAATGAAAGAGTGAAGATGAGCAGTGATTCGTGATTTTGGTAGTTTTACCAGAAGGGGGTTGTTGGCGGACCTTGAGCGCCCTGTGGAAATGTGGTTGGGACAAATCGCAGAGAGAGCAGGGGGGGCAAGGCTGGAGAGGAGTCGGTAGAAGACAGAAAGACCACCGACCAACCTGCGGTGATTGAGTGAGAGGCCCAAAGACTCAGCTTCATTGCGGGAGATGCCAATGATCTTAAAAGCACTGGTTTCGACAGCGTGAAGTCGAGAAAGGTGGGAGGCAGGAGCACCAGCCCAGAGGGGAGAGCAGTACTCCATCAGTACTGGCCGAGGCATGTTCAGCGTCACAGCGCAGCTTGTTGTTCATGGCGCTGCCTTCGTAATGGAGTGCGGCTGTTGTCAGGTCATGCTCATTGGTCGAGCTCCCAGTTCGGCGACACTGTTCACCAAAGACCCCGCCCATATGCGGTCCTTGCTGCTCCCAGTGCTACTGAGTGATGTTCCTTTGGTTTTGTAATGAAATGTGGGTTTGTGTGTTGCAAAGTGTGAATTGATGCACTGAAAGGATGTGCAGGGAATGAGAGAGATTAAGAGGGATTAAGGAAAGTGATAAGAAGGGATGCAAAAAGAGAGGGGATCGAGATAGGGGTTACGAAGGGAATTTGAACCTGCTAAACAAACACAATGCATTTCCCTGTCCACTAATATGAGGGGAAAGGTAAACTATCTAAAGAAAATACTGCTGATATATCTAAACGTCAGGGTTTCTTTGTGTTGGATGCAACTCCCAAAGTTCTTCCATAACCGCAACAATATTATAGGCTACTCGATGACCCATGAACCCGTTGGGTTCCCGTTGTGACAGCGGTTGATGAAAAAAATCATTTCAAGAAAAAAAAAGATAGCTCCAGCGAACTATACCACTGAGGTTGTTTGCATTGATCAAATACTCCCGAAGAGTACGTGACTGAATCGGGAATTGATTTTTTAATAATTTTTTTGTTGCCCGATTTAAACGAAACTTGATACTGCACATCGCAGGCGAATGGTGAGTAAGGTGGTCCTAAAATGTTTGCGCTATCGTGTACCGTTTTGCTTGTATTTCGGGAACATACATACATCCATACAAGATGAGAGTTTTAGAAATACATATACTAGACGACCAGTGAACCCATTGGGTTCCCATTGTGACAGCGGTTGATAAAAATCATAAAAAAAAAAGAAAGCTCCAGCGAACTATACAGCTGAGGTAACTACACCGCTGAGGTTGTTTGCATTGATCAAATTCTCCCAAAGAGTACTCGACTGAATCGGGAATTGATTTTTTAATAAAAAAAATTTTGTTGCCTGATTTGAACGAAACTTGATATTGCGTTTCAATGTGAAAAAAAAAACGGAGAAAAGAAAGTCGAAGAAATTATTGTGCGTAATCTTCAAAACACAATTTAATTTATTAATGAACACGGAAGTATTAGATCAAAAATTGTGATGTTTATTTTGTGCTTCAAAATAAATCGTTCTTTGTCTATACTAAATGTTTGAGATTTTAAAATAAACAAGTCTGAAGACGACGATGGTTCACGAGCGGTATTTGACGATGTAGAATGTTTCAGAAGTCAAGGATGAGACAATGTGATAATGTTTGACCAAGTTATAAAAATGATCAACATGATGTGGTATGAGTGACAGGTTATTAGCGGCAAAATGTCGAAAACCCGGTTTCGTTCAACAACTTTCGAAATTTGACCTTTGCATAACCTTTAAAGGTCACAAAACAATGTTGTAGACATTAAAATAAGGAAACAGGATACGTGCTATAGCTTATTGGAGTTAGTTCGGCGAAGAAGGTCGAAAACCCGGTTCGATTCCCACAACCTTGAAAATTTGACCTTTGTGAACTTTAAAGGTCAAAGGTCAAGGATTATGACCTTTGGTGCAAAACTTCCTCTGGAACATTCCAGGAACAATATAACGTCATATAGGCTGTATGGCATTTCACACTCCTCGGATTTAATTATCCATACTTTGATGAAATCAGCGTAAAAACAAACTTGAAGGGGGCGCCACGGGCAAGATGTTCGAGATAGAGAAAAATAGTTCCAAGACTTTAGGTGGTAAATGACCTCAAGATTATGCATAAAAGATATTGTCATCCGAGCTCTCAATGTTTGGGTGGTCGGATGATTTTTATGTCAACATTCGCAATTTTCTAAGTTTGTGACCTTGACCTTGGGCGAAAATGAAAAACCGAGCTCCATGGGGCTATGCAGGTGCCATTGGGCTAAGGCCCAAGTCACATTTGCTCTACGGTGAGGATACGGCGGCCGTACGCCCTCTGAATTCACAGAAACGTGCGGCGGCCACAGAGTTTCTGAGGTGGCCTCAGGGTGGCCCTACGCCATATGGCTATATTTTACAGGCCATAAGGTCGCCGTGGAATTTTAACACGGAGCTATAACTTTTTTCATTTCTACATTCACCGTAGCAATTCGACAAGGCGAAAAAAAAAAACTGGTAAAAAAAAAAATTAAATTTTTTACCCCTACCTTAGGCCAAAAAAAAAATGTTGCATTGGCGTAACCCGCCCGACCCTAAAAATTCCGCCGACCCTACGTTTTTTTTTTGTTTTTTTGCTATCGAAAAATTTTGCCGACCCTATTTTATTGCTATTTTTGTTGTTTTGCTATCGTTTTCAAGTATCTTGTTGATTGCGATCGCGATCGCAAAAACCCGGAAGTGTTTCGGACAGAACCCGCCGACAAAAAGGGTGGTACTCGAGCCGGGGGAGATTTTGGGAGGGATTTATTAGGAAAAAATAAAAATAAAAAAAAGATCCCGACCGACCTACCCTATTTTTCAGTGACCCGTTACGCCAATGCAACATTTTTTTTTTTTTGGCCTTACCGTCCATCTGGCCGCACGTTCGCCTTAGGGCCCCCTGCGGTCGCCTTGCGGGCACTTTGAGGCTACCTTGTGTCTGCCTTGAAAATTCTATGGTCGCCGCAGGAACGCCCTAAGGTCACCGTGCGACATCAAATTAAAGAGCGTACGGCAACCCCACGTTTTTGGTCTCCACAATTTATAAATACGCCGTGCAGCTCCCCAAAAAATAAAAACATATGTGACTGCTACATTGTGTGACCGTGGAAATACTGCGGCCGCCGTATAATTGCTCGTGGTCGTAAATTTTGGAGACCCCACGGCCGCCGTGGCAAATGTGACTTAGGCCTAAATACGCCGTGCGGCTTCCCGAAAAATAAAAACATATGTGACTGCTACATTGTGCGACCATGGAAATACTGCAGCCGCCGTATAATTGCTCGTGGCCATAGATTTTGGAAACCCCACGGCCACCGTGGCAAATGTGACCAAGGCCAAACCAAATACTGAACCCCCTGCCAGATTCGACAAACCCCTCGGAGAAGATGGATTTTTGTCAAAATTCGCAATTTTCTAAGTTCGTGATCTTGACCTTGAGACGAAAATGAAAAAAAAAAAATAATAATCGAGCTCCGTGAGGCTATGCAGGTGCCATTGGGCTAACCGAACACCGAAACCCTGCCAGATTAGACAAACCCCCTCGGAGAAGATGCAAATTGAAATCGGCTACCCCCTAAAAACACAATTCGCAATTTTCTAAGTTCGTGATCTTGTGGCCTTGACCTTGGGACGAAAATGACAAATCGAGCTCTGTGGGACTATGCAGGTGCCATTGGGCTAACCAAATACCGAAACCCCTGCCAGATTCGACAAACCCCTCGGAGAAGAAATTTTTTGTCAAAATTCGCAATTTTCTAAATTCGTGGCCTTGTGACTTTGACCTTGGGACGAAAATGAAAAATCGAGCTCCGTGGGGCTATGCAGGTGCCATTGGGCTCACCAAATACTGAAACCACTGTCAGATTCGACAAACCCCCTCGGAGAAGATGCAAATTGAAATCGGCTACCCCATAAAAAAACACGTTTTTTGGGCGTGGCTCCGCCCATAATGGGCACACCACGCCCATTTTCAGGAAAACACAACTCGATCATGATATAAACCTCCCACCAAAATTTTATCAGGATCGGATCAAAACCCACGGAGCTATGCTCGGGACAGATAGACAGACAGACATATAGACAGACAGACAAAGACAGATACACAACAATAACGAATATAGTGGTCACTTATTTTTTTCGTGAAAATATTTTTTCACTTTTTTCGTGAACCAATCATTTCAAGAAAAAATAAAAAAAGATAGCTCCAGCGAACTATACCGCTGAGGTTGTTTGCATTTATCAAATACTCCCGAAGAGTACTTGACTGAATCGGGAATCGATTTTTAAATAATTTTTTGTCGCCCGATTTTTACGAAACTTGATACTGCACACCGCAGGAGAATGGTGAGTAAGATGGGCCTAAAATTTTTGCGTTATCGTGTACCGTTTTGGTTGTATTTCGGGAACATACATACATCCATATGTACAAGGTGAGAGTTTTAGTAACATATAGAAGATATATAGATAGATGTCCTTTTCATATTGCCCAATATCCAAATCTGTTCATAATATGATAGGCGACTAGTGTGCCAAATTTGGTGCTTTCCTCACAAAATGCACAATTGTTATGCTAAGTTGCCCCACTATTGCCTTGAGGTTGTCAGGTATGTCAGCATTTGATGGATTCGTTTAGAAAAAGGTTAGCTGAGTATAAAATCTTGCAATTCTACAGTTCTTTGCAAAGTAATTTCAAATCTGAACATGTATCACAAACAAGATTCAATTGGCTGCTTGCTGCATTTGAAGATCCAATGACTGAGGTATACTTGCTTCTCTGTGAGTCAGTGCTTCCAACTTTCATTTGCATCAACCTCATTCTGCAGCAGAGGATCCCAGTATATACCTGGTGGCTGATGCAATTTGAGTCTTCTTCAAAAAGCTGTTTAGTAAGTTAATTACATTGGATGCCAACAAACTAGTCGATGATATCACAAAGATGGACTTTGAGAATACTACTAACCACCTCGATGACTCCAAACTCCACATGGAACAGTAACAAAGGCTGAAAAAAAAACTTGCTGATGAGGTGACATTTGTGTTGCTGAAGAAAGGAAGTTCTATAAAGGAGTGTGAGCATTTTATGTGAAATGTGATTCTCAGGCCTTAGATAGGTTGCAATTTGATGATAGTGTCCTCAACTCTGCAAGATTTTTGAACTTTGAAAGGAAGGAAGAGTGTACACTTGACTGGGTGGAATTTTTTCTCTGTAATGTACTCAGACTTGCTTCCGTTTACACCTCCACAGATGGATACTCTGCGAGAAGGATTTGTCGATTACCAACAGAATAAGACACTAAACCGTTAACATCTTCATGGTAAATGGCACACTGTCATTCATTACACAAATAAAACTGCCTAACAAGGTTTTATGTGTTCCTTGGGAACCACCAAAGGAACTGCTGAAGTCAGCAAAGGCAACAAAGCAGTAAAAATGACATGCGCAAGAAGTAGATCAATTATAATTCTTCATACCTGCACAAAATCTTGGTTTTATCAAATCTAACCCTAAATCTTCACATCATTTATAGACCTATAAAAACACCGTACTGCGTTCCCTTGGTTCTTTATTACACCTGATGCATTGTTAACGCTTAGCTATTACCAGTAATAGACGTCCACAACCATCCTTGACAATGTTGTGGAATATTAGCCGAGGCCCTCACCTTTTCACCTTTATTCGGTTTTAAATTCGTTTTCTCCGCAACCGCTTGAGCGGCTGACGTGAAACGTTCAACATAGGAGCGCCTACCCATGGAGAATGTTTTAACGAAGGTACATGATGATTGGATAGAAAATGTGGCAGGTGTTCCAAAAAAAGTCTGTTTTCTGGAGGTGTGGGTTTCAGGGTGTTTCACGGACAGGAATAAACTTCACTTTGCTCGACCTGGGGCAAATAAATATGTAGGTCGTCTTACAAAAACAGTACATTTTAAATCACATTGATTACAAGGCATAAGGTGGGAAAAAAATCCCTTACTGGTTAATAAATGTGAGGAACACCATGATCATTGGTATATTATATGATGCCGTGTATGGAATGTTTTATGTACCATCTTCTGCCAGAATACAAACATTATATCGGGCAAAAAAATGGACTGAATTAGTTTTGTAAAACAGTGCTTCAAAACAGCTGAGAATGCACCAGAGAGCATCCAAAACCTCGAGCTTTGAGGGCCCACCTTAGAGACCTGAACCCTACCCGCTAACACTTGGATCGTGCTTGGTTGTGCCATGCCCTTTGACAATTCTTCAACAACTTTTACCTTGATATGTTGGCAAGCCCACCTTTAAAGGTACACGAGGGAGCCTTAAGAACAATGGAAGCAAGTCAAACAGTGCAGCCAAAACCCAGTCAGGTAAAGAAGGAAATACCACTGACCAGGAGCTTCAAGGCATGGTTTCTAGCTTATCTGGAATTGGAATTCCAGACAAGGTATTGTCATCGTGCACCGTGTGTCCGTCTGTCTCCTATTTCGACTTCTCCGGACAAACCTTCGGGCCGATCTGGCTGAAATTTGGCAGAAAGGTTCCGCTACTGACTGGTAACGGGGATTGCAAAGCTCCGGTCAATTGTACTCCGGTCACGTGACTTTCAGTTGGTCAAAATGGCAGACTTGGAAAATTCCTTCAAAAATCTTCTTCTCCAGACCCACCTGTCAGAATGCTATCAAATTTGGGTTACGACACGAGGCCAGGGCCCAGATAAGCTACAGGTCCAGTGGTCCTATCTTCATTTATTTATTTTGTATCCAGAGTCAAGCATATACCGAGACAAGTTAACAGTTGGGAGATTCACAAAGGGATCTAAGCTGTGATGGAGTCACAGTAATACAATCGAGGCTGTTCTGACAGGATAGTGCAGAGGTAGCACACTAACCTTTTAGCTGCTTTCTAAGAATTCGACCCGACAAAAAAACATCCAATTGGTGCTTCACATGCAGGGCATTGCTTCACAAAGAGCAACATCCCTTGGAAGGAGGTTAAACTGGAGTACCAATTGGTAGCATTAGCTGGTGGAAGTTAAACACCTGTGGTGTCTTTCGACAAAGAGGAGTTAAACACCCATGGTGTCTTTGGATAAAAAGTAAGTGAGGTACATCACTGGCACCCTGGACAAATTCCAATTTCCCACCTTAACTGAGAGGGGGCACTGCATCAGCGGTATAGTCACGCCCCCAGAAATGACATTCCTGACCGGCCGAACTAGTAATCGACTCCTGGTCCAATAAATATTGAGACAGCCAACAAGGGTAGAGGAATCGTGTCGAGCTTTCAGAGTTGGTTAATCTAACGACCATGTTGCAATGTTGTTTCCACCGACAAGGCCTTCATCCACAGCTTGATGGAGTGCTGCTCTCCCCTCTGGGCCAGGGCCCCTGCTTCACACCTTGCTCAGCTTGATGCCATGGAAACGAAGGCCTACACAATTATTGTAATCTCCCGCAATGAAGTTGTTTCTAAGGGCCTATCACTTTCCCATCACAGACAAGTCAGTGGGCTCTCTGTCTTCTTCCACATCGTTTCTGGTGTTGCATCCTCTGCTCTTTCTGGGCTTTGTCCCCCCAGATTTCTTCAGGGCGCACACGGTCCACCATTAACCCCCTTCTGGTGAAACTACCTAAATCCAGGATCACTGCTCACCTCCAATCATTCAGTTACTCTTTCCCCACCTATGGAACCAATTTCCACATTTTCTTCAATCTCATTCTTCCCTCCAAGTCTTCAAGACAGCTGTTCACACCATCTCAGGTGACACCAACAGAATAAGAATTGTTATTCTTATTGGGAGATTCACAAAGTATCTGATGCCATGAAGCTGTTCTTCGTGGTGTCTCGTGGTGCAGATGGTCACTTTAGGTCACTGTGGGTAACCTTTAGATCACCTGCCTCTGCTTTAACCCCCCATCCAAAACCATTATCTTTTCTACCCCTGTTAACCCCCTCACCACTCCCAAACCCATCCTCGTCCAATTTCGAGTTTTTCCTTCCTGAAAGTTTCCTTCTGTATCCATCTAGTCCACCCAGTGTGTCCTCCCCTACCTCTCATTCCTCCCCACACTGATTGTTTCGCAGTCTCCCTCTATTTTTTCCTTCAACTCTGCTGTTGCCCCCCCCCCCCAACCCACACCGCTCTTGAAGGTTCCTTTTCTTTTGTTGCATCCTCATCAGTTCAGTGTTCTAGGTCAAATGGTCAAATCAGAATTCTTTGGAAACACTCAAAAGGTAAGAGCGCTACCTCTGCATTAATCTGTCAGAACAACCTTGATTGTACTACAGTGACTCCATTATAGCTCAAATCCCTTGATGAATCCCCCAGCTGTTAACTTATCTATGTATGTGCTGTACCCATGATTTTTATTTGAACCACTAACCTGCATCTGGCAAGATGGCTCAAGCAACGGCGAGTTTGAACCAGCCGTGGAGAGCAGATGTGGAAATGCATGTTCAAATGTTCATCCTGCCTGCCATTTGACAATGAGCACAGGATTATGGGAAAAGTCGATAATAAATTAATTAAGGAAAACAAAATAAATACCCCTTGCTGGCCATCTAACATTTATCCTGCACGGCCCACTCTGTGCTGTATCACGTGATTGGGTTTTCGTATATCATGACTCGCCCGCGAGGGGTGGCAGTGATGTACATTCGGACGCGCAATAAAGTGGAGTTACTGCTACGCTCTCGCCCTCCATGTTCCGCTGCACCTCGGACACCACAGTTGGCTGACGAGGATGGTTGATCGACGAGTCACGGCACACGGACAGGTGCCCGTTTTCGTCGGAGACGACTTCGAATTGTTTTCGGAACAATTGGGGTGCTATTTCCACGCGAATGATGTGGTCGACGAGAGCAAACAGAAGTCGATCTTGCTCGCCTCGCTGTCGGTGGAGCATTATCGACTGCTGAGTGATTTGGTGGCGCCAGACAAGCCCAGTGGGGACGCGCTGTCGTTTCGGGACATTGTGCAGAGGATGAAAGCACACATGGCGTCGGAGAAGTCATTACAGCTGGCTCGATACCAGTTCGATCGCCTCGCGAAAGGTACAGGGGAGCGCGTCGCTGATTTCGTGGCGCGAGTGAAGCATTCTTCCGTGGCCTGCAAGTTCACGGCAGAGGAGCGTCCAGCTCGGCTCAGAGATCGTTTTATTTCTGGTTTGCAAGATGCGAAAATGGTTTCGGCGGTTCTACGGCTGAAGGGTGAAGCCATTACATTTACCTCGGCGGTCGACACTGCAACAGCTGTCGAGCAGACTCTCGGAGATGTTCGGGCCATCACCGGCCACAGCATGCCAGATGGCCCGGGGGCTCACGCGGTGTCGCGAGCGCCCCGGGACGCACGCACGTCCTTCGGTGCGGGTCGGGGCCTGACGTCGCCGCGCGGCCGCACGAGTGGCGAGGTGACCCCGCGGACGCGTTTGGGATGCAGAGGTCGACACCTGCGCCGTGTGTGCCCGTTTAAAAGCACCGTGTGTTTACGTTGTCACAAGGTGGGTCATCTGAAGCGTGTGCCGAGGGGCGTTGGCCACCGTTAAGGTCAGGGACGGCGATGTGCGAGGCGACCTCGGCGACCCAGGGCGAAACCGGCAGCCTTTGATGGGCCTGTTTTCAATTGGCCCTGCGGCAGCGCGCCCAATGACGGTGGAAGTCGAAGTGAACAACACGCCGATCACGTTTCAGGTTGATACGGGAGCGGCGGTGTCGATCATCGGCGAACAGACCGCACGTAGACTCAACGATCTGAAGCGTATCAGGTCCGACCTCACACTGTTCACGTACACCCGCGAGAAGATCAACGCCAGTCGGGATGGCAGACGTGTCTGTGCGGTACCAAGGCCAGGTCGCCGCGCTTCCGTTGTACGTCGTGTGGGGGAGGGGTCCGTCTCTCCTCGGCCGAGACTGGCTGACCCGCATCAGGCTAGACTGGGCCACCGTTCACCTTGTGCAACCCGTGCCGAGCCGATGGGAGGATCGGTTGGAGAAGATTCTGCAAAGACATCAAGGTTTGTTTTGGGATGACCTTGGGAAACTCAAGGGCATGGAGGCAAAGCTCTTCCTGAAGGAGGGGGTGGTTCCTCATTTTTGTAAACCACGACCGGTGCTGTATGCCCTGCGGGACAAGGTCAAGGGTGAACTGGATAGGCTGGAGGCCTGTGGAGTGATCGAACGGGTGTCGTACTCAGATTGGGCCACCCCGGTCGTCACGGTGCTGAAACGGAATGGAGACGTCCGATTGTGCGGGGACTTCAAGTCCACGGTTAACCCGGGGCTCAGCATGGAGCAATATCCACTGCCGTCAATCGATGACATATATGCACGATTGGCGGGGAGTCAATACTTCATGAAGCTTGATCTGCGTGATGCATATTTTCACCTGCCGATGGATCCTGGAAGTAGCGACCTTTTGACAATCAACACGTGTCAAGGGCTCTATCGATATACCCAACTCTGTTTTGGAATTGCTTCGGCCCCGGCTTTGCGGCAGAAAGCCATGGATCAGGTTTGCATTGGCCTGCCCGCTCAAACCAACCTGGATGATGTGCTCATTGTGGGGAAAACGGCGGACGAGCATCTTGCGAACATTGCCCAAGTGCTGACGAAGCTAGAAGCGTGCGGCCTGCGCTTGAATAGAGACAAGTGCACGTTCTTCAAGCAGCGCTTGGAATACCTCGGGCACATCATCACGCCGGAGGGGCTGTTGAAAGGCCCTCGGAAGGTGGAGGCGATTCAGCACATGCCACCGCCTCGCGCCAAGACGCAGCTGCGCTCGTTCATTGGTATGGCCCAGTATTACCAGAGGTTCGTGCGCGGGCTCAGCTCACAGCTTGCGCCGTTAACGCGGTTGCTCAGAAAGGATGAGCGCTGGGCCTGGGGGCCTGCACACCAGGCGGCGTTCGACTGCGTCAAGCAGCTGCTCACAGAGGATACGGTCCTCGTGCACTACGAGCCTGCGCGTCCGCTCTTATTGGCATGCGACAGCTCTGCATATGGCATCGGGGCAGTGCTCTCCCACAGGATGGACGATGGTTCTGAGCGGCCTGTTTGTTTTGCATCCCGGACCCTGTCCGCAGCAGAGCGGGAATATGCCCAGATCGAGCGCGAGGCTCTCAGCCTCGTCTGGGGTGTGCGGAGGTTTCATCAATACCTGCTGGGGCGGCATTTCACTTTGCATACGGATCACAAACCGCTTCAATTCATACTGAGACCCGAACGCGGGGTACCAGTGGTAGCGGCCGCGCGGATACAGCGGTGGTGTCTGTTACTTGCTGCGTACAATTACGATATTCAGTTCCGGAGCACCGAAAAGCATGCGAACTGCGACGGGCTCTCGCGCTTGCCTTGCACGGAGGGTCCAGCTGCATCTGAGTCGGCCGACCGGGTTGATGTGTTCGCGCTGGGCCAGGTCCAAAGCGGGCCGATCACGGCCAAACAGGTCATGGTGGAATCGGCTCATGATCCAGTGCTCGCCCGTGTCGTCCAGGCGATTTTTACGGGGAATTGGAGCGATCTACCTTCAACGCCGGCATTTTAGCCTTTTGCGTCGCGCGCATCGGAGCTGTCGTTGGTCCAACGGTGCATTATTTGGGGAATGAGCGCGGCGATTCCACCGAAGTTCAGGCAGCGGTGTTTGGAAGAACTGCATGTCGGTCACCTTGGCGTCGTGAAGATCAAGAGTCTTGCTCATAGCCTGTTGTGGTGGCCGGGGTTGGACAAAGACATTGAGCAGTTGGTTAAGCGTTGCACCACGTGTCAAACAGATGCTGATAACCCGCGTCGAGCTTCAGGACTATGGCCTATCCCAGAAGGGCTTGGCAGAGGGTCCATGTGGATTTTGCGGGGCCGGTTAATGGCAAAATGTTTTTGATTGTGATCGATGCATTCTCTAAATGGCCAGAGGTTGTAGTAATGCAGCATACATCAGTGAACATGACAGTAGAAAAACTGCGGACGATCTTTGCTCATAAAGGGTTACCCGAGGTTCTGGTCTCTGATAACGGTCCACAGTTCATCGCAGGTGTATTTGATGAGTTTATGCGTCAAAATGGTATTCGACATCTAAGGTCCGCACCGTATCATCCTGCAACGAATGGGCAGGCGGAGTTGTTTGTTAAAATGATAAAACGGGCTTTGCGCAGGGGGGGTGTTGCACCTGTGCAGACGGTGGTCGATGTCTTTTTGCTTCAATACAGGAACGCTATTCATCCTGTCACGGGCGATTCTCCTGCCATTCGTCTCTATGGACGGGCATTGCGGTCCAGGCTGGATTTGCTGCGACCTGGAGGGTCGGTGAGTGGGGCGGTGTCGCGCCTGACGCTGCTGCGCGGTTTTGATGTGGGACAGCGGGTAATGGTGCAGCGGGTAATGGTAATGGGTAATGAAGCAGCACGTGGACCAAATGTATGATCGCTGTTCAGCGTCAACCCCCCCCCCGTGCCAAGCGATGTGGGACCCCCACCTGTAATGTCGCCGTGGCCGGACGTGCCGACGCCCGCGAGGTGTTCACCCGATTCAGTCCTGCTCGAGGACGACGGGCAAGCTTGTCGGCCGGGGGCGGTTGTTGTTGCGGATGGGGCGAGTCCGGCGAGGGTTTCGCCTCGACCTAGCCGAGAGGCGTCTGAGCCTGGGCCGTCTGGCGTCGCTGGCCGTCCGAGGCGGGTCAGGAGATGGCCGCGGTACTTGGAGGATTTTGATTGTTTTTTGGTTTCGTTTGGTCATGTTATAATTGTCATTTCATCATTCGAATTGTCATTTTACGGGGGGAGGAGTGTGCTGTATCACGTGATTGGGTTTTCGTATATCATGACTCATGCAAGACTTTCGTATGTCATGCAAGACAGTATATCAAATCTTCATGGAATCATCAAAACAAAAGTAGAGTTTAATACAAATCTGGAGATGGCAATGGTTCACGAGCGGTATTTGACGATGTAGATTGTTTCAGAAGTCAAGGATGAGACAATGTGATAATTTTTGACAAAGTCATAAGAATGATCAACATGATGTGGGAGGAGTGACAGGTGATTAGCTGCAAAATGTCGAAAACCCGGTTTTGTTCAACAACTTTCAAAATTTGACCTTTGCATAACCTTTAAAGGTCACAAAACAATGTTGTGGATATTAAAATAAGGAAACAGGATACGTGCTATAGCTTATTGGAGTTAGTTCGTCGAAAAAGGTCGAAAACCCGGTTCGATTCCCACAACTTTGAAAATTTGACCTTTGTGAACTTTTAAGGTCAAAGGTCAAGGATTATGACCTTTGGTGCAAAACTTCCTCTGGAACATTCCAGGAACAATATAACGTCATATAGGCTATATGGCATTTCGCACTCCTCGGATTATCCATACTTTGATGAAATCAGCGTAAAAACAAACTTGAAGGGGGCGACGGGCAAGGTGTTCGAGATAGAGAAAAATAGTTTCAAGACTGTAGGTGGGGAATGATCTCAAGATTATGCATAAAAAATATTGTCATCCAAGCTCTCAAAGTTTGGACGGTCATATGGTTTTTATGTCAACATTCGAAATTTTCTAAGTTCGTGACCTTGTGACCTTCATGAAAAAGAGCTCCGTGGGGCTATGCAGGTGCCATTGGGCTAACCAAATACCGAAACCCCTGCCAGATTCGACAAACCCCCTCGGAGAAGATGTAACTTGAAACCGGCTACCCCCTAAAAACACGTTTTTTTGGCGTGGCTCCGCCCATAATGGATGCAGCACGCCCATTCTCAGGAAAACAACTAGATCATGATATAAACCTCCCACCCAAATTTTATCAGGATCGGATCAAAACCCACGGAGCTATGCTCGGGACAGACAGACAGATAGACACACACACCAATAACGAATATAGTGGTCACTTACTGACTCGTGAACCAACAAGTCATTTAACTAACTATATACAAGGACAAAGTCCATTTCTATCATCATCAACATCATCATCATCCTGAAGGGAAGGCTGTCATGACTCATTTTAGTATCATGATTTATCCTCGATGGACGAGTGGAACCTCCATCAGAAGCCAGGGTAGGAATTTGGAATTTGGCCAGATGCTGGTCTTAACCCAGAAAATTCTTCGTCGACAGACACAGAGGGATACTTAATATCCAGCAGCAATCGAAGGCGAGCAGACGGGTTCCCCGTTTAACGTCTCTCCAAGAAACCACACACCCATTGATGCAACACCCGGCCTGCAAAGCAGCGATCCGGCCGTTTATAATGAGGTCAACAGAGGTGTCAGTGGTCCTTTCGGACTAATCACCACATTCACAGCACAGTACATATTTGCTACCCCTCGTTGCTGCGCCTGGACAGCCATGCTTCGTCAATGCTCGTTATTGCTCTTCCATGAGCCTCGCTCCACTGAAGCCTTTATTTTTTTTCAAAAGCACAAAAATACTGCACTGGCATTACCTTAGACAACCTTAGTTAATGCAGAATGTTCTCAACTAATCCACAGTCGTCGCTTTAACCCTAAATGCGACCAACCCGTGGTCCCTCTGCCCTACAGTTAAACTCTGACTTCAGTTCCATGTAGACATCACTGGCACTGCTTGCATCATTATACATATCATATTACCCCAACCCTTTGGCATACCCCCCTCGCCCCCTCTTTTCCCCAGCCCACATTAGATGGCCATTCAGCGAAAAATTGCTTCAGACAGATACTTGCTGTGATTTCAACACGGTAAATGTTTAATTGTGTGTATGGGACAATGCCAGGCACACCGATGCATGGGCTGATGTAACCCTGGCACTGGCTGCCTACCGCTCAGCTGAGCGGGTACAGAGCTAGTGCACAAGGAACAAGAGATACCATTTATTATTAAATAAATGATAGAATTTCGAAACGTACAAAGCTCAGAGGGATATGAGCAATATGTAAACATGGGGGTGAAAATCGTGAATTTGTGTGTTTGATAAGGAAGGGTGGGGGTGGGGGTTGGGGGATAAGAAGTGGTAAAGAAGATAATGATAACGTCGATAAATCAAGTGGAAAGAAGACACTTGAAGTTCAATGACCTTGCTATGGGTCCAACCCAGGCACCAGCCCCTACCCTGTTAAATACCTCTTGAGGTTAAACCGGTCTGTCAGCTTTTCCACAGCCTTGCACCCATTGTTTCCTTTCTATGCAAATGCTACTTTAGCAGTGGCTCACCAGCTGCTGCATCCGCTCAGAAACGGGCGAAACGATACTTTCCACTTATCCTAGTTCTGGCCTCAAACAGCTCTGGTGATGGGCAGTTTGAGAACCCAAATGGGGTTGCAGGTACCAGATTCTGCTTGATCCATCATTTCATTGATTCATAAAGTTTATTCAATTTTAACTCCATTCCAGGCCTTTAGGTCACTGTGGGTAAGCGAGTCCGATGCATCGCAGCATGTTTCATGATCCGCATTCACTTTACTGTTGTTCAAATTGATAAAACACTGGACAGCCGGTACTGTACCACAAAATGTTATAACCACGAGAGAACACGATCAGTCACTTGACATTTGCATTCATCATTACGAGTCAATATTATTGTCAGGTCAGGCCAGATTAGATCTGTGGCTTGCTACAGGTATCATGTAAACCTGTACTAACCTGTTCCATGGTCAGGTTGTGGGCAACAAAACCATCTCCACCACCAGGTTTCCTGGTGAGGAGGGTGTTTGATATGGACACCCAGCAGGATTAAAAACAAAACCTGTCAAAGGGCAGAGGAGCTCGATGTGAGCCAACGGCCATAAATATCTAGTGCCCAACTGTGTGTGTGTGTGTGTGTGTGTGTGTGTGTGTGTGTGTGTGTGTGTGTGTGTGTGTGTGTGTGTGTGTGTGTGTGTGTGTGTATGTCCTCCTGCAGTTGGGTTACTTTTTCAGGAGGTTGGTGGCAGGAATTGCACTCCGACCACCGTAAAACACTTCATTCCACAAATCTCATAAACGCAAAGAAAACTGAAAACCCACTCCATGGGAGTACCTCCTGTGCTGCTGCCCTTCGTAAGGCAGCTCACTGGATGCTGGGATTGGGACAATGCCTTCGGGACCCCCACTCTTTGATGATAGGAGGAAAAACACAGGGTAACCTTCCCGGGTCAGATTGCGATTGTGCGTGTCGGGGTGGTGCTGAGGTGTCGAACACCAGACGGCGGTCTCCTTGGGTGAACCTGAGGCGGTCCTTTCGGGTGGGTCCTGGAATGTCCTATCCCTGAGAGGATGATCACCTGTCTCTGTTAGCATGTGAGCTCAAGCGTTTGGACATCGGTATTGCAGCACTCTCTGAGGTTCAGAGACCGGATAGTGGCGAGATAATGGTGGGTGGTTACACCTATTATTGGTCTGGAGGCTCCGATGGTTACCATGCCCAAGGAGTTGCTGTAGCTGTGTCCAATAAGCTGACTCCAATGATAATTAAGGTAACACCGGTCAACGAGCGTATCATGAGACTGTGGATTCGTCACTCCTTGGGTGTCCTTTCCCTGATCTCTGTGTAAGCTCTGACTGAGGAGAGTGACCACACCGTGAAGGACGCATTCTATGCAGCGCTCAAGTCTGTGGTTGATCAGTGCACCAGGCGAGATTTTATTGCATCAACTGGAACTGATAGGGAAGGTTATAAGACATGTTGGTCCCCATGGGTCTGGAACTGTGAACCAGAATAGCACTAAATTCCTTGACTTTGCAAGAAGTCATGGACTTAGGGTGGCCGATTCATGGTTTCAGTGCCCACAGGCTCATCGCTGGACTTGGTATTCCAACGCTGGTGGTGTGGCAAAGGAGATTGACCAAGTGCTCGTTGATGGTCTCTGGAGGATGATCCAGAACTGCAGGGTCTACCGGAGTGCTCAGTTCCTCAATACTGACCACCGGCTTGTTGTAGCAATTCTTAAGTTGCACCTTAAATCCAGGAGAATGGTACCATCCCAGCCGAGGCTGGATGTTGGCAAGCTCAAGGATGAGAGGGTAGCTGAGGAGTTTGCGAACAGGTTGAGTGGAGATTTGGGGGGGTCTGGGTGCTTTGGTAGATCCTGAAGAGTTGTGGAATGCCTTCAAGACCATCGTCCTTGATGATGCTGGTGGATATCTTGGAACTCACCGGAGGGCGAAGAAGAATTTTGTCTCTCAGTGGACACTGGATGCCATTGCCCAGAGTCGCAGGGCCAGGCTGAATGGCAGAGCTGAGCTGTTCAGGGAGCTGAGGTGTAAAACTGTACGTGCGCCAACGGTGGACAAGGAGGCCTATGTGCGAGGAATCTGTGAAGGGGTAGAGCATCACCGGTGGTCAGGTGATTCTCTTCCTGCTTACAGGGGAATTCATGCATTGCATTCATCCAAGCCCATCCCACGGTGTAGTGCAGTTAGAACGGAGGGTGGTAGGCTCTTGACAGAGGAGTCCGACATGAAGGCCCGCTGGGCCAGTTACATTAAGCGGCTGTACCAGGCTGATCCACCAGCTATTGAGTTGAATGTCAGGGGTGTGACTATTCCTATTGCTGACCCTCCAATCAACTTTGAACCACCTTTGTTTGTGGAAATGTGGCCTGCGGTGAACCGGTAGAAATGGGGGTAAAGCTCCTGGGATCTGTGGCATCCATGCTGAACTTCTCAAGGCTGGTGGAAATGCTGTACTAGTGTCATTGCATGTGGTTCAGTGCTCTGCCTGAAACACAGGCATAATGCCAATTGACTGTAAGAGGGGCCTTGTTGTCCCTCTCTGGAAAGGGAAGGGTGACTGCCAGGACTGCAATAACTACCAAGGGATGACGCTGCTCTCAGTGCCAGGCAAGGTCTTTGCTCAGATAATTCTTGAATGAGTTTGCTATCATCTGCTTGAGCACCAGCACCCAGAGCAGTCAGGCTTTACACCAGAGGTCCATGATTGATCGTATCCTTGCTTTTCGGGTCCTCACCGAACGCAGACGAGAGTTTCGGCAGGGGCTGCTTGCAGCTTATGTTGATCTCTGTGAAGCGTTTGATTCAGTGAATCAGGAAGCCCTCTGGAGGATTCTTCGATTTTGTGGGGTGCCATCAAAACTGATCGATCTGATGTCTGAACTCGACTCTGGTACTGAGAGTGCTGTGAGATGTGGTGATACCATCTCTCACTTATTTCCAGTTGCTACTGGAGTTCGTCAGGGGTGTGTACTGGTCCCCACACTTCTCAGCACTTGTGTGGACTTGATTCTGGGGAGAATGTCAGAGAGATCAAGCTGTGGTGCATCATTTGGGAATGTCAAGATCTCTGACCTTGATTTCGCAGATGATGCAGTCAACTTTTCAGAGATTTTGGAGATCATTTTGGGGCCCTCAAGGTGCTGAATCAGGAGTCTATTTTTCCCTCAAGGTGCTGAATATTGTTACGGCTGTGGAAATTCGCAAAGCACCATTCAGGACCCGTAGGTGAGATATCTCTTAAGTACATGTGTAGTTAGCCCCAAACCTGTTGTATAGAGGGAATTTATGTGATTCATCCGGGCTGTGACGCTTTGAGATAGCCGTTTTTCTGTTCTATCTTTATTTTGAACCAACCACGTCTCAACCGCCATCACACAACAACCACCACGCCAGCCATCGTCACCAACTGCAACCACGCTCCAACCCTCGGACAACAACAACAACGCCAACAGCCACGACCTTTACCTTCACAACTCAATCCCGCAAACATCGCATCACCGTCATTCCCAAACGGCACCATAACCATCAAACCACCACCGATAAACCCTCCACCACCCTCACCTCTCTCCTTCTACGGCCATTCCCGCACCACCTGTGAACACTGAGCGTCGGGCTGTCTCGGGCCCGTTCGGCGATTGGTGCCAAACGCACCGAGCCGCGAGTGCAAACAGCGGCCTTTCAGAGGGAAAAATCGGATCAAGAACGCTACACGCCCACTTTTGCTCCGTCCAATTAGCAAGCGCGGGGCGGCTTGGCCCCACCTTCAGGCGCGTCTGTGTGAAATCGATATATGCAAATTCTAGGATCAGGGGAGGTTCACGCCCACTTTTGCTCCGTCCAATTAGCAAGCGCGGGGCGGCTTGGCCCCACCTTCAGGCGCGTCTGTGTGAAATCGATATATGCAAATTCTAGGATCAGGGGAGGTTCACGCCCACTTTTCCTCCGTCCAATTGGTGAGCGTAGCTCCGCCCCCAAGGTCATCCTGATCCGGATATTTGCATATTATTTTCTCCTGCCAGCCTATAAAACGGCGAGCGCAAGGCGAATCGTGGCAGAGTGAGTCAGTTTTGGTTGGAGAGTGGAAGAGAGCGGGGGGGGGGGGGGCGGGGGAAGTAAGTCGAGTCGGGTGGCGAAGTCATCAGAGTGTCATTGAGTTGGGTTCTGGAATCGGCTGAGAAGAGTTGCGGGAAGAGGCCGAGGAGCTCGGGTCCGAAGCGAGAAGGAAGGTGGTCGGCGACGAGGTCGCGGTGTGGGATCGCTCATCGCGGTGTGGGATCGCTCGTCGCGGTGTGGGATCGCTCGTCGCGGTGTGGGATCGCTCGTCGCGGTGTGGGATCGCTCGTCGCGGTGTGGGATCGCTCGTCGCGGTGTGGGATCGCTCGTCGCGGTGTGGGACCGCTCGTCGTGGGACCCAAGCCAGCCAGCCAGCCATTCTCCCTCCCCCAGGGCATCAACAATTCCCCCTTTCCCCCACGCTGAGATAGTGCAAAAAGGGGGCCCCGTTCCCACCCCACTCCAAACGTCATGCCAACGAAACCCGCCAAGGAGCACGGAGTCGGGGCACAGCCACGCGGCCACATCTGCGGCTCGTCTGCCAACGCGTCACGAGGACGCGGGTAGGACCCCCCCGGTCTCGCGGGCATGGCCGCTCCTTCAGGTCACGCGCACATATTGGCCTACAGGCCCGTCTGCCCCCTTGTCTATGAGGGTGGCTTCTTTCCTTTGCTTTTGAGTAAATGTGTGTTGGCGCCGTCTGTAAAGTAGAACTGTATAAGTGTTGCCGTGTGTGCGCGTAGTCGGTAGTAACTCTGCGTCGTTGTTGCTTTTATTGTTTGGGTTGCTATATGTGCATTTTGACTGTTTGGCTGTATATGTGCTTTCCGTGTGCCGGGAAATAAATGTGCTTTGTGTGAACTGTTTTCCCGTTTCGCTTCGTCTTTTCTTTATTGACCCTCCATCCTGCTTCACGTAAAGGGATCGTAGTGGGCTTAAGACACCTGGTAATTAATCGGAACCGTCGAGGCTGAATATAACACCGCTCGGTTATCACTGTAGCACGGAACGGACCGCTTAAGCGGTTCGTGTCCGGAGTCGGCCTGTGGCGTGGTACGATCGCCCGGTCGACCATCCGCGCAGGTACTTAGGTCGATCGAATTTGGCGAGCAACCCTATCCTGCGCGGGTGGGCAATTGGCACAATCATGGTGGGGTTAAACCCCCACCCGTGACTAGCTCCCAGCGTTGTTCCGAGAGGGTCACGACTGAATTGTCCGTCCGGTGGGCGATGCGGTCGCGATTCGAGTGACGTGGCCGTCTGCACGCCGGCGGGCGCGAATTCGCAACAATATTATTATTAGGGTTGCAAGCCTTGCAGGCTGGGAAACCTATTGTCGTTGCTTGGATTATTATAGGTATTTTTCTGTTTGGCTTTCATGGGGATATTTGCTTTTAAATTCATTTTCTCGGCAACTGTTGGTCCGATTGACACTAACTTTTCACCATAGTATGCGTCTATTCAAGTCGAAATTTTTTTGTGATAATTATGACATGAAAGGTCACGTGATGTGGGCGTCATACAGAAAAAAAAAATGGAAAAACTTTAGACCTATATATCTGCGAAACTGCTCAAATGAAAAATTGAAACAAGCTCATTGTCAAGTACTCTGCATGGGGAACAAGTATTGTGTACCATGATGTCATCAGTGCCTTCATTATGACGTCATAATTTGACAAGTTCCACGCTTTATCTGATCAGTATGAAATTTCTTGAGGGTGATCTACGCAAAAATGGTGTTGGAAAATGTAAATTTATGACATCATCGGTCACGTGGTTGGCAGCTATATTGGATTGAACATGAAAAATTTTTAAATATTCTTCTCCCGAACGGCTGACCAGATTGATGCAAAACTTTATGTGCATGATCTGCTAACCGCGGGGAATATAGGGCATAAATTTTGACCTTATCAGGGACATGGTCTGGCAGCTATGTTTTTTGAAGAATAAACCTTTAAAAATCTTCTTGTCCAGAACGGCTGGACAGATTGAGTGGAAACTTTTTTTTACATACAATGTCGAGGCTCGTGTAAGAGCTAACACACAAAAGGTACAACAAGGGGAGCAGGAGCCAAGAGGGATGGGAGAGGGAAGCACAAAACAGTGGGGAACAGAGACATTAGAAGATCTGTGGAAGGGAGAGGGATGGGGTGGGGCACATGGGGTAAACAAGATGGACACCACAGGGACTTTCAGGAAGGAAAGCAGGGAAAAAAAAAAAACTCCTCCTAAGTTTTTGTTATTATTATAGTTGAGTTTATTTTAATGAGCTTCACTTTCAAGGAACTTCAACGCAAGGGGCCACTAGGCCCATCAAGACTGCACAATGGTTGGCATCCCATTGGTGGTTCAAACCATCAATGGGTTGGCAAAAAAGCCACATTTCAAAGTTGGCCTTCAAAGCCAGATGCTGACTGGGCATCCTCTGTCGTGCAAAATCCTTCCTTGGCACACCTGAGCTCTGATCCACCTACAAGGCTTTCATCCACAGCTTGATGGAGTACTGCTCTTCCCTCGGAGCTGGTGCCCCTGCCTCATAACTTGCTCAACTTGACACCATGGTAACCAAGTCTTTTAAGATCATTGGAAGCTCTTGTGATGAAGCTGAGTCAATGGGCCTATCACTTCACCATTGCCAAAAGGTCAGGGGTCCCTCTATCTTCTTCCACTTCCTTTCTGGTCTTGCATCCTCTGCCCTCTCCATGCTGTCTCCTTCAGGGATCTGTCAGATGCACGTGGTCCACCAACAATCCCATCATAGTAAAACTGCCAAAATCCAGAACCCTGCTCACCTCCACTCATTTGTTTCTCTTTTTCCCCACCTGTGGAACCATATTCCACACTCTCTTCAATCTCATTCTTCCCTCCAAGTCTTCAAAACAGATATTCACCACCAACTCAGATCATCCCCCATACAAAATAATCTTTTCTGTATCTATTAAACCACCCCCCACCGCTGGCAAAATTTTGCTTCTGAATCAATCTTGTCCATGCCTTGCATTTTCCTCCACCCCTCATAGCTACCCACATCCCTTGTTTGTCTGTCTCCGTCTATTTTCTCCCACTGCCCTTTTGTTGATGTTTCCTCCTTCTCCTGATGTTACTTTTGTTATGTTGTGTCCTGATCTGTTGTGTTCTAGCTCTTCTACGAGCCTCGACTACGTATACAAAAAACAAAAACCCAGCCGAGTCATACGAAAAGACTTTAAAAATGATATGTGCTGTTTCCTTGCTCGATGGTCAGCATTAAAAAGGATAGAGCAAGGATAAACAACAATAGGTTGGTAACCACGGTGTCGGCCTGTTGGGCCTAATGGCTTCCTCCTGATTTGAAGTTCCTTGTGTGGGAACTCATCCATACTATGAGAGATATTTGTCTGTCTGTCTGTCGCCATTTTTCTCAGAGATGGCCAAACGGATCTTCGTCAAACTTTCAGAGGTTCATCAGTGAATGCTGAGGTGTGTTTTGTGCAAACAAAAAATTGTTAGAAAATTTCGAAAAGAACAGTTGGATTTAAAATTTTTTAAATCATTCTATAGTGCCTAAGCCTTGTATGTCTGTGAAATGTAATGATCCCAAACCCCATTCCTTAGTGTCGGGACATGTTTTAGCCCCCCACAAAAAGTAAAAAAAAAAATTGATTTCTTCAAAATGCCAACAGGATTAGAACAGCACCGGGCAATGCCGGGTACCCCTGCTCGTCTTATATAAACCTAAGTCCCTTTCTGCACATGACATGGACATGGGTTGCTTGGGTTCAGGATTGAACATTATTTTTCAATCAGCTACCAAGAAAGTCAAAGGCAAGTCTGAGATCCTCGTGAAACCTTCAAAATGAGACTTCATTTCTCCAGCTTCTACGTGGTTGGCGGAATGTACAATTACTTTTTTCAACTCGAGTTCATAGAACACATTATCCTACGCTGTCTTGAGAAACATGGAAATGGGCGGTGTCTGCGAGTGGCAAATTTGATTGGTTGAGTTGATGTAAAATGCCGTAATAATATGTCCAAGTACTGCTGAAAAGAAGAGTTTTGAAAGTGCAAAAGAGACGATTTTTGTTGAAAGTGTTTAAGTGTATAATTCATTGGAAATAAAATAAAGATGTTAAAGGTTGCAGAAAATAAATAAATTCCGTTAGTTCATCACCATTTATGCAGCGTCTTATGTACCACCTTATTTACCATGTTACATTAGTTATTTGTGCCTGTTGTTTATGTCATTCTTAAAAACAAGTTTCTTGTTTGGAATGATTTTAAATTTTCTTTGTTTGCAAGACAGGCAGAGCAAAACTAGAGGGGCACTCTTCGACGTCACGACGTTGCCAGCTATGCCTTCACCCACATTATTACATCATTATAATACTTGTACCAAGTTTAATTTAAATCCCTGAACGCAGATCCAAAACATTAAATAATTCTGGCTGCCAGGCCATGCATCCGATCAGAGTGAAATTTAAAGCATACATTCCTCATGACCATTAGATCATAATTGTGAAGCTTCACGGTGATTGATGAAGCGGTTCAAGAGAAATAATGTGAAAAAGATTTCCGTTGAATCCAATATGGCTGCCAGACCATGCAACCTATTAATTATGCATGAGCACCATGGTATCCCCAAAGCTTGGGGAACATGTGGGTGAAGTTTCCCCTCGATCTGTCTAGCCGTTCTGGAGAAGGACATTTTAAAAAGTTTATTCCTCAAAGAATCATAGCTGCCAAACCACATGACCTATGATGTCAGAGATGGAGAACTTTTTGTTCCTCATGGATATGTGATCACACCTGTAAAGTTTCGCCTCGATCTGTTCAGCTGTTTCGGAGAAGATTTTTGAAGGTTTTCATGTTAACAAAAGATGTAGCTGCCAAACCATGTGACTGATGACATTATAGTTATCATTAAAACATTCTGCATGAGCGGTCGCTCCGATTGTGAAAATGTCACGTCAGTCGGATAAAGCGGTTGCAGAGAAAACAGAAAAAACAAGCTCAAATGAGGTAAGATCCTCGTCCTCTTAATGATGACGTCATAAAAACGAATATGACGTCATTGTGATGTATCAGGTTAGCGATAAATTATCTGTGCTAATGCCCGGCTTGATTCCCGCAAGCAAAATTCAAACAGCTTGCCTAGTTTCGGAGATAATGGTATAGGCGATTTCCATTAGCGGCGATATTATGACGTCAACTTTTTTTTTCTCGGAAGAATTTCCAAAATCGGAGATGGTTACTGTCTGCGCGTGGGCTTTCTGCATATACATGGCAAGTTTCACGAAGATCCGATGAAAACTCTGGGTTGTGAAACAAAAAGTCAAAAAATAGGAATGACGTCATAAAAATTGATATTAGGCCAAAAAAAAATGTTGCATTGGCGTAACGGGTCACTGAAAAATAGGGTAGGTCGGTCGGGATCTTTTTTTTTTTTTTTCCTAATAAATCCCTCCCAAAATCTCCCCCGGCTCGAGTACCACCCTTTTTGTCGGCGGGTTCTGTCCGAAACACCTCCGGGTTTTTGCGATCGCAATCAACAAGATACTTGAAAACGATAGCAAAACAACAAAAATAGCAATAAAATAGGGTCGGCAAAATTTTTTTTTTTTTTTTTTTTGCTATCTAGCAAAAAAACAAAAAAAAAAACGTAGGGTCGGCGGAATTTTTAGGGTCGGGCGGGTTACGCCAATGCAACATTTTTTTT